>NC_139399.1:70615000-70885000 GCF_054392235.1 Sus scrofa
CAGAAAGAGATGGGTGCCCGGGGGGCAGGGGAGGGCTGCGGGCTTCTGAGGCTGCAGGCTGTCCCTGCCCCCCACTTGGCGGCCATGGGAAGTGGGGGTGGGGGCTCCATGTGAGTCTGGCAGTGCTGGCCTTCCCACCAAGGCCCCTGCCCCAGCCAGAAGGGAAGCGCGGATTCGACCTGCTGGGGTCACGGCCGGCTTTGGGCGGGCCAGTGGGGGGACACAAATAGAAAAAGAAACGGCCTGAGCTTCCGATGTTTCTGTGGGCTGAGGACGGGGGAGGGGCAGGCCTCTGGGCCAGAGGTGCAGCCAGTGCTGGTCCTGTGAGGGATGGACCCTGGGGGTGCTGCTGGGTCATCCCCAGACCCGTCAGCGCTGTGTCTGACCCCTCAGAGCCCCCAGGTCGGGGCCAGGCTCCCTATAGAGCAGGGCTCCTGAGGGGGGTACCCGTGAGTCTCTCTCCATAAAGGGGTCAAGTGGGGAAGATGCTGCAAGGGGGTGTGCAACCCCAGCCCGAGGGTGGGGCGGGAGTGCGGCTTCACCCAGAGTCTTCCCCGGAGACCAGCATGGCAACGGAGGGCGGCCCCCCAGTGGAAGGCGGGTGGCGTGTCTGGGAAGGTTGGCCCAGCTGCTGCCTGCCCCATCCTGCTTCTTGCCGATTCCCCCTCCTTTCTGACCTCTAATCAGGAGCTCCCCTTCCTCGTGGCTCACAGTCTAAACAGCCTGGCACCTCCTTGTTGGGTCCACCTGGCCCTCACCTCCCTGTGCCCCACTCCTGCTCCTCCTCCTGGCCTGGGGTCCTAGGGGGATGGCCCTGCTGGTTCCAGGAGGCTCTCTCTGTATTAGGCCTTCAGCCCAGGGCCGGAGGGAAGTGGGTCGGACCTGGTCTCTCCCGGGCCGGGGGTGGGGGTGGAGGTCCTCTGTGGCTCCATCAGGGTGCGTGTGCCTTCATTACCCAGTTGAGGTGTTGGGAGGCCAGGGATGTGGCACAGGACGTGGGGGACCCAGGCCTGGTGAGCACCCGGTGATGGTACAGCCAGGCTCAGCTAAATGCGCCAAAGTATGGTGCTGGGGTCCCCTCCAGGCACGGCTTTCTGAGGGCACAGGAGGGGCTAGGGGTCCAGGCAGCTTGTTGGGGTAAGTTCCTTGGGGAAGAAGCTCCCAGGTTTGGGTAGGGCCCACGAGGGGGCTTGCCACGGAGTGTGCTGAGCAAGGTTCAGGGGGTGGGGAGTTCATGAGGGGTGGAGAGGGGGCTTGGGGCTGCTCAGTCAGTGCTCCTCCAGCTGTGAGACCCCACACCCGAGGGTCACTCTCTGGAACTAGCCCCACTCCCACCCTGGCTGCCTCACAGTTATGGCCAGAACCACTGGACCTTGGTGGGGGCAGGGAGGGTGGCAGATGCCTGGCCTGCAGACCGTCTGTGGTTCTCTCCTGCCACCTAGAGGCCTCTGCCCATTTTGGGTGCTTCAGGCCACAAGGCCAGGTCACCCCCTCCCCCCCGTGATGGTGGCCTCCACGCTGGCCTGTACCATGTCAGGGTTCAGGGCTCCTGTCACAGGGCAAAGGGCTGTGGCCCCCAGCTCAGGAGCCCCCTGCCTCCCCTGTCCACTCCCTCTTCCCCATGGCCACCCTGCGTTGGGCCAGGCCCCCTCCCACAGGCCCTACCTCCTGGCCATTGCTCCCCAGGGCCATGGCATCCGGTCTCCCTTTGCTGGCAGCGTTGCTGGGCCTCAGTCGAGGGCCTCTGGGACGCACTAGGCTTGTGCTGAGCTGTCTCTGGGGCCCTGACCCCCATCTTGCCAGGGGCCCCGCAGGCAGACCACCTGGCTTCTTTTTTTCTTTTCTTTTGTGGCTGCACCTGTGGCATGTGGACGTTCCTGGAGCCCGGGACTGAATCTGAGCTACAGCTGCGACCTACCCTGCAGCTGTGACAAACGCCAGATCCTTTAACCTCTCAGGGCTGGTCTGCCCGGTCTAGGCAGGGTGGGGGGGGTCCTCAGGCTGGTTTTCCAGGGTGTCTGCGTGCCCCGCCCCCAGCACTTTGTCCTCGTCTGTCCTGCAGAGAAATCAGATGGGGACTGGCCTGGAGGCTGGCTTCTTAGCCGTGACCTGCTCCCCGGGGGCTGTGCTGATGGCACAGAGCCTGCCCCACTGGTGCCTCCCCAAGGCTGGACTGCGGCGTGGAGCCTTCTCTAGCAGGCGATGCTTCTGGGAGGCCGGCCCTGATCCTCTCCTCCCTGACTCCAAGCCTAGGACCGGAAGCCATTTTGAGGTTTCCCAGACATACTTCTGCCTGTTCCAGAGGGAAGAGGCTGAGGGCTTTGCTCCGTGCCGACCAGGTGGGTTTACCCTCCCCACTTTTGTCGGAAGCCGTGGCTGAGCTCGAGCGCCAGGGTGCCCCGTCTTGGTGCTTGGAGGTCTTCAGCACAAGGGGGCATATCCTCCTGTCAGTCCTTGAATTAGCTTAACTCTAAGGGGGCAGCCTCCGTGGACAGGTATGAGCCCTGCGGGGAGCACCTTGCTCTGGCCAGTGGTCCCCTGAGGGGAGCTGATGAAGGGTGTGCGCCTCCAGCCTTCCCGGTGTCCCTTTGGGGCGAGACCTCAGAGGCTGCAGACACACTCAGACCAGGGGGTTTGGGCCATGAGGGCTAGCTTGGTGGGCTGGACTCAGGGCTATGCGCCCCGCCTGCCTGCCGCTTACAGAGAGGGACAGAGTGGGAGCTGGAAAGGAGGTGCTGTGTTCGCCCATCACAGGGCCTCTGTCCTGGCAAACCCTTGCTGCCCATGAGGAACTCCTTATGATTAGTAAGGAATCTCATGACTGTTTCTCTTTTCACCCTGGCTGCCAGGAAACTCGTCTTGTTCAATTAATGCCACTGAAAGGCCAAGGCATGGTCACTCAAGGTTGTCTGGACATCCCTTCTGCCACCTGGAATCACAATTGCTTGGCCTGAATTTCTTTCTTTCTTTTCTTTTCTTGGTCTTTTTAGGGCCACACCTGCGCCATATGGAAGTTCCCAGGGTAGGGGTCAAATCAGAGCTACAGCTGCTGGCCTACACCACAGCCACAGCAACTCTGGATTCTTAACCCACTGAGCGAGGTCAGGGATCTTACTCACATCTTCAGGGATCCTGGTCAGGTTCATTAACTGCTGAGCCACAAAGGGAACTCCTGGCCTGAATTTCAGTGACTGTGGGCCCACAGCACTGGAGACAGATAACAGTCCTGAGCCTCTACTCTGCCCCATAATTGTGCCACCTCCGGCAAACCGCCCAGCCTATGCATCACTGGGGAGGGGGCCGACCTCGGATGGGGATACTGGCCCTGCCCCTCTCCCCAGCCTTCCCCAGGGCAGGGCCATCCCTCCGCTCTCCAGCTGAGTGCAGTCTGGCCCTTCCCAGGGCCCTCCAGCAGCTACGGTGATGACAATCTGATTGCTCCCGTCCCTTGCCCTGTTCTCGGTGCACGACGTGAATCAGCTTACTTGATCCCAACAGCGGCCCTGTGAGGCAGGCACTACCACCGCCCCCGTTCCCGGCCGGGAGACTGAGGGACAGAGAGCCTGGGATTCGCACCTGGAAGCTGACTCCGGAGGGAGGGGCCCCGCCCACGCAGCCTCTCCAAGTCCCCGGGTGCCTTCCTAAGCCCACCCCTAGGCTCTTCCAGACTCCGCACCCGGCTACTGCTCCCTCCACCTCCAGGCGCCCCGCGCGGGCCCGCGGCCACAGTCCAGGACAGAGCGTTCAGGCGGCGGCCGAGGCACAGCGGGAGGTGGAGGAGGCGGAGAGAGGGGACGGACCCCGGCGTGCCTTTGAGGCCCCGCGCGCCTTTGAGGCCCCGCGCGGAGAGTCTGGCGGCGAGCGGTACGGCCCCCACGCGCGCGGCCGGAGGCCACACCGCCGCAGCGCCCTCCGCCGGCTAACCGGTTCGCTCCGGAGCTTGTGCGGCTGCGAGTCCTCCGGCCCGCGGGCCTCGGGCCGTGGCCCGCGTCAGGACTACATTTCCTAAGATGCCAGGCGCGCCCGCCTGCTTCTTGGGAGTTGTGGTCTGGGATGGGGAGAGCGCGCGCGTGGTTGGCGGGCGGGGGAACTACGTGTCCCAGGATGCAGCGCGGCGCCGCGGGGGCCGGGAGTTTGAACGGGGGGTCTCCCGCCCACGGCGGGGCTGCGTCTGCTGCGGCGGGTGCGGGAGGTTGCGGCGGCCGGGGCTGGGGTCTGGGCCGGAAGGCTGAGGCTGGCGCGGCGGGCGCTGGGGGCGCTGCCCCCGAGGCGATGATGGGCAAGGAGGAGGAGATTGCGCGGATCGCCCGGAGGCTGGACAAGATGGTGACCAAGAAGAGCGCGGTGAGGGGCGCGGGCCGCCACGACCCCAGGGCCCCCGCCTCGCCGAGCTCCCGCCGAGACTGCCGAGCCCCCGCCAGGGCCGCGGCGAGCCCCCGAGGGTCAGGACAAGACCCCGGCCAGGCAGAGACTCCCGGGACGCGGGGAGACCCCCGCAGGGGGCCGAGACCCCCCACCCTGGGCTGGCCTTGCCCTTCACCTCGCACCCACGGCAGAGGCCGCGATCCGGCCTGGACCTTGTCCCGGGAGCTGCCCGCTCTGGACTCAGACCCCAACCGCCAGGCTGAGACCCCGCAGGCCTGGGGTCCCCTGACTCCGGACCCCCTCAGGAGGCTGGGCCGGCGGAGACCTTCCTCGGCCCCGCCCCTCCAGGCCTAGCGGAAGCCCCGGCTGATTCAGCCCTTTCTTACCGGCCGCCCCGCCCTCTCTCCTTCCTCCTCCCCTACCTGCGCATCCTCGCTGCCCCCCCGCCCCCCCAGCTCCCCCAGAGCCCCACCGCCGACTCAGAGCTCTCTGTCCCACCCCGAGTCTCCACATCCCTTTCCTGGCCTTCAAGAGTTTGTAGTATGCGTTTGGACCCCCTTTCCCTCTGGAGAAAAAGCGCCTCCCCTACCTCTGCCCGGTCTGGGGCCGCCGCCCTCTATCTCATTTTAGTAGCCGGCTGGAGGCCTTGCCTGGCGTAGGCCCATTTTCTTCCTTGTCTGTTCAGTCTTCCAAGAACTAGGCTTCCCTAATAAATTCTCTCCCTTCCTTCGCCCGCAGCTCTTGGGAACGGGTCGATGTGTAGACACCCCCGGAGAGAGCCCTGGGAGGCCCCTGGCCCGTCCTGGGGGTGCCTGGGCGCTGGACCCTGGGCCAGCCGTGCAGGCTGTGTGGCCGGGCCTCTGTGGTCCCTCGGCCAGTGAGTCTTTGGGGAAGGCTGCACCGAGGCCTCTGAAAGGGGCCGGGTGGATGGGTCTCCAGTTCCCCTTGGACCTTGGCCACCTGAACCCTCACAAGAATCATCTTGGGTGGGTGGTACCTGCCTCTAGGGGCTAGAGAGGTGTCCTGCTGGCTCCCCGAGAGGCTCAGTAAACATGGCCTGTCTCTCCCCAGACTGAGCTCCGGGGGCGGGGCAGAGGCTCTGCCGTGGGCCTGAGAGGGTGGCGTTTTGGGCTAAGCAAGGTTGCATCGGACAGAGTTCTACCCTGGGGCTGCAGCTGGGGCTGGCTCCCACGCTTTCATTCGTCCGTCAGCCGGCAGGCAGCACCCCCCAATCCCGGCATGACGCTCACACCCCTGGGAGACTGTGGGTGGCACAGAGCAGGGTGTGGGAACATCTACAGCTGTTTCCAGAGAAAGAAGCTTCTCCCTCCCAAAGGAGACAAAGCAAGTGCCCCCCAGGTGGGGACTGAGATGGGCCCGCAGCCCAGGAGGGTGGGTGGGCCAAGCAGGACTGGGGAGGGCATCCAGAGGAAGAGCTGCAGGAGTGGAAGTCCAGGGAGGGTGAGGCGGTGGAGCAGGTGTGGGCTGGAAGCGGGTTTGGGGCCACCACTTCGTGGGGAGTGAGAGCCAGTGGAGACTCCCGGTGGGTCCCAGGGCCTTGGAGGCCCCTTGGGGGAGTTGGGGGTCATGACTGGGAGTTGCGTTTATGCCTCTCAGGTCTGGAGGCCACAGGGAGCTGGTGTTCCGCCGCCTGAGGCTCCATCATGGGAGATGAGCGCTGAGTGGCACTGAGCCCTTGGCTCTGGCGACCATTCGTCTCCTCTGATGTTCTTAGCACGGGGCCTGCTGGGGCTGATGGGAGGGTTGTAGCCTGAGCAGAGATGCCATCCAGAGCAGGGAGGGGGCCAGTTCAGCCCCTTCCACGGCCAGGCTGCAGGACATCTGAGGCTCTCCGCACCTTGGGTGGCCGGGTCGGATGTCTTTGCCTCCCTTCGTGTCGTGAGAGAGACGCACGCGTGATGGTCTGTGGGTTAGGTAGGCTTCGGTGGGGGAAAGCCGAGTGGGGAGGGGTGGGCTGTGCGGGACTGCCCACTGTCTTCAGTGGGCAAGCCCTCCCCCAAGGTGTCATTGGAACAAAACTCTGGAGGGCTGGCGGTGCAGGTGTGTTGCAGGCAGTGAGAGCAGCAGGTGCAGAGGTCCTGGGGCAGCCAGGTTGCATCCCACCCCCGGGAGCCCTGGCAGCTGTGCCTGCCGTGGAACAGTGTGACCCGCGAGTGTGTGTGTGTGTGTGTGTGTGTGTGGCTGCAGAGCCGCTCTGAGGAAGCAGATGTGGAGTGGGGGTGCCAGGCAGACGAGAGACAAGGCAGCAGCAGTCTGGGTGAGGGCTGGTGGCTGGAGGGAGTGAGGAGGGGGTGGGGGTGTGCAGTCCTGGGTTGGTCGTTCAACTCTGGGGAGAGACTGCCCAGGCCACGCAGGTAGGGGACTTGGGACCCAGTGAGAGTGAGCACTCCTGGGGCTGCACCTTCACCTGGGGAGTGGGTAGCAGGAGTCACTTGGCCCTTGGGCTGGATGGGGGGCAGAGCCGCTTCCCTTCTCATGCCCGTCTTCCCTGGGCCTTTGGTTCCAGGTGACTGTCCAGATTGTCACTGCCTTGTGTCCCCCTGATCCTCACGTGTAGGTAGGAGGGGGGTTGCCTCCTGAGATTCCCAGGTGGTTTATCAGCGTCTTCCCTTCTGCTTCCAGGACGGAGCCGTGGATCTGCTGCGGGAGCTGAAGACCATGCCCGTCACGCTGCACCTGCTGCAGGTAGGGCCCCCGCCCTGGCCCTTGGCACAAATGCCTGTCCCTAAGGAGACCGTCCCTGCCTTTCCTGTTGCTCAGTGAGATGGGGGGGGCGTTCGAGCGTTGACACTGTCCCTCCCAGTCATCCTCAGGCGGAGTCCCCAGCCTTGCCCTGCGGGAGGTGCTGGGGTCACTGGGGAAGGTCTGCCCGCCCCCAGCCGGCCGCTTGCCTTGCAGTCCACCCGCGTCGGCATGTCTGTCAACGCCCTGCGGAAGCAAAGCTCGGACGAGGAGGTTGTCACACTGGCCAAGTCTCTCATCAAGTCCTGGAAGAAGCTCCTGGGTGCGGGTCGGGCAGCCTGGGCTGAGTGTTGGGGCGAGGGGCACCCCAAGGTCAGCCTTGGGCAGGGCGCTGGCTATGCTGTCCCTGAGCCGTGGCCCCCAGGAGTTGTGGGGGGCAGGCCTGGTCCAGGAGGCTCCGGCTCAGGGCTGGGAGGGGAGGGTTCCACGCGGAGCAAGGGGACCGTTGAGGGAGGAGGCAGTGCTGAGCCCTCAGGGGGACCCAGCGGAGCTGGGGGATGCCACGCGGGGGAATGTCCCCACCTGGGGGAGAGGGTAGTGGGCGAGGAGGAAGAAGGTCCACAGCCACTCAGAGGGAACCAGGGGTGGCCCCTTTCTGGGGACAGTGGGGTGCCCTGGGGTGCAGAAGTGCCCACCCTGGACCCTGAGCTTCCCCTCCCTTCCGAGCCCCTCCCAGCTTGGTCCGAAGCCCCGGGAAACAGCTGTGCGTCCCGGGCTTTCCTCCAGTCCTGTCGGGCTGCGTGCTGGACCAGCACGTTTCCCCTGGTGGCGTGCGGGACGCTTCTGGTCCAAGTTCACACGCCTCTGTGGAGGCCACCTCTCGGGGGGGTCTCTGTGCTCAGGGATCACTTGGCGAGCGGCAGCCCCTCTGCCAGGATGGGGCCCCCACATGCGCCTCACAGGTGGCCTGCTGCGTAGGAGCGTGTGTGGGAAAGTGGTTTGGGAGCCTTTTGGGGACTGTTCTTGGCTTGGGGAGAGCGGGCCCCCAGGAAGCTGGGGCTGGAGGTAGGGTCCTCGGGCTGGGGCCAGGGGTCTGGCCGGGGCTGTGCCTGGGTGGTGGTCTGCTCCCCTCCCTGGCCCTCCGGGTCTGCCTTCTCCTGGCCAGCCCTCCCTTCTTTCCTGGCACCTGCAGATGCTTCAGACGCCAAAGCCAGGGAGCGGAGGAGGGGCGGGCCTCTGCCCACGTCCTCCAAGGAGGCCTCTGAGGCCAAGGATCCCAGGTAGCACATCTGGAAGGCGGGTGCACCCCTCCCCCACGTCCCCACTTTCTTGGCAGACGAGGTTGCTAGGTTTCAGGTGTCCTGAGTTCCAGGCGGGGGGCTGAGGCCGTAAGGACACAGCCCTTTCAGCTCCTTGGAGGGCCCCTCCCCAGGGGGCTGTGCCCAGCCCGGTCAGCCTCTTTTTTTTTTTTCTTTTTGCTATTTCTTGGGCCGCTCCCACAGCATATGGAGGTTCCCAGGCTAGGGGTCGAATCGGAGTTGTAGCCACCGGCCTACGCCAGAGCCACAGCAACGCAGGATCCGAGCCGTGTCTGCAAACTACACCACAGCTCATGGCAACGCCAGATCGTTAACCCACTGAGCAAGGGCAGGGACCGAACCCGCAACCTCATGGTTCCTAGTCGGATTCGTTAACCACTGCACCACTCCCCGATCAGCCTCTTGCTGGACACTTTCCCTCCAGGGACTTCTCTGGGTCTTTTCAGCCGTGAATGTCTGAGGGAGGCTGTGTCTGCCCAGGTACAGGGAGCTGACCCACACCCTCAGTGGCCTGTGGGCACCCACTAATCACATCCCCTGGCTCCAGGCCCCGGTCTGGGCTCCGGTGCCTGTGGGCCGGCTCCGCCCTCCCGGGGCTGCCCCTGGCCGCTGGGCCCACTGCCCCAGGGACGGTGGTCGTGGGGATGGACTGTGCTGAGAGGCTGCCTTGCCCTTGACCCAACTGGGCAGCAGGGGCCAGGGGCCAGGAAGAGCTGAGCTTTGGATTCACAGTGTGGCTCATCCGCCCACCTGCACGTGTTGTTTTTCTCCAGGAAGCCTCCTGTTTCCACTGACTTCCGTGGAGGTCACGGGGTCACGAGATGCAGGGGCGTGAGGGGAGGGCTGGGTGGACGCCCAGACAGCCCGCGGGGGGTGCTGGGTGGGGCTGCCTGCGGAGTGGTACCTGCTTTGGGGCGGCCTCCAGCCCCGTCTGCTTCTGCCTGACCCGGCGGTTTGCACTGGGCAGCGTGGCCCCGTGTTCCAGGCCCCTGGGGGTGGGGACCCCCGCTGGGAGCACTCCTGGCTCTGGGAGCCGCGCTGCCTCTGGCCGCCTGAGCCGACGCCAGGGACGTGCTGGGCCAGACCGCAGAGGGGCAGGGCCGTCCGGCTGGAGCAGGTGGGGCCTGGGGGTCTCGTGGCTGTGACGTTGTCTTTTCTGGGGGCCGGTGTCTCACGGGGGGTGCTGGCGGCCCGAGTGGGCCTGTCTCTCTGCAGCCGCAAGAGGCCCGAGCTGCCTCGGGTGCCGGCGACCCCAAGGATCACCACATTTCCCCCGGTGCCGGTCACCTGCGATGCGGTGCGCAACAAGTGTCGCGAGATGCTGACCGCCGCCCTGCAGACGGACCGTGAGTGCCTGGGGTCCTGGCTCCTGACTCAGGCCTCGATTCCCCGGTGGCCTGGGCCCCACCTGCTCGCGGGGGCCTGAGCCCAGCTTGTCTCTGCTGACCTCAGGCGGGGCCCGGGGGTCTTTGGGGAGCAGGGCGCCTGCATCCTGGGCAGGCTGAGGCGGCAGGGTGGGGCCAGCGGGTGGTGGTCAGGGCTCCTTCTTGCAGATGACCACACGGCCGTCGGAGCAGACTGCGAGCGCCTGTCAGCCCAGATCGAGGAATATATCCTTTGTGGGGGGGGCTCAGGGCTGGGTTTCTGAAGGAGCCACAAGGCCAGCTGGGCCCAGCTTCCCTGGAGGCCACCACTCACCTTGACCCGAGGGCCCTCTGGCCCGACTTGCTGGGGTCCGACTGCCTGCGGGGGGGCGCGGGTCCTGGGCCTTGAGCCTGCAGCTGGGTCTCAGCCGGCGATGTGTCAGCGTTGACCACCCCTTGTCGCTGGCTCCTCCAACACGGCCCCCGAGAGGCCCTCGCTGGCTTGGGCAGTGGGCGGAGGCCACGGCAGCAGTGCCGAACGGGTCCTTAAACGGCCGCACGCATCTTCCGGGCCGTGGGGAACACGGACATGAAGTACAAGAACCGCGTGCGGAGCCGCCTCTCTAACCTCAAGGACGCCAAGAACCCCGGCCTGCGGCGCAGCGTGCTGTGCGGGGCCATCACGCCCCAGCAGATCGCCGTGATGACGTCAGAGGTGAGCCCCCGGGGGCGTGGGGGTCGCCCCTGCCGGGCCCCGGCTGAGCACGCGCCCTCACCCCAGGAGATGGCCAGCGACGAGCTGAAGGAGATCCGCAAGGCCATGACCAAGGAGGCCATCCGCGAGCACCAGATGGCCCGCACGGGCGGCACGCAGACGGACCTGTTCACTTGCGGCAAGTGCCGGAAGAAGAACTGCACCTACACGCAGGTGAGCACTGGCCGCTCCGGGCCCCGCCCCTCTTCCGAGCTGTGCCTGCCCCGCTCCGCGGGCTGGCCCACCCTCGCCTGGACGCACGCCATGTGAGCGGTGCTGGAGCTGGGGTCCCAGCCAGGTGGTCTCCACCTGGGCCCGGAGGCGTGGTCACACTTGGGGCCACCCCCTGCTGAGGACCCCTGGTCCCCAGGAGGCAGTCTGGGGTGCTAGGTCCCGCTTGCTCTGGGCCCGGCTCTGTTGCTGCTGGCGGGAGGATAGGTGCTGGGTGGCAGCAGCTGGACTACACCCCGACCTGGGGCGGGAGGCGCTGATGTGGACCCCAAGAGGAAATTGGGCTTGCTGGGCAGCCTCGGCCCTGATCGCCCAGAGGGCCACCTGGGGGTGGCCTCCCCGGGTTGTGACTCTAGGGAAGACCTGCTTCCGCGGGATCTGGGCTGGCCCCGCCCACAGCACCCTCCCCACAGGTGCAGACCCGCAGCTCCGACGAGCCTATGACCACTTTTGTTGTCTGCAACGAGTGTGGAAACCGCTGGAAGGTAGGTGGGTGAGCCCAGGTGTCCCCCTGCCCTGTACTCTGGAGGGAGCTGTCTCTAGCCTGTAGGATCTGTGGTGCGACCCAGGGGACAGCCATGCCAGCCAGCCTCCTGCCCTGTGGGGGCCCCGAGGGCCACATGGCCAGACCTGTTTCTTACAGTTCTGCTGAGGCTTTGTGCACGTGCGCCTGCAGCCTTGGGCCGAGGCCAGCGCTGGCCAGCGCCCTTGCCCCATCTTCTGCCGACAGATGCAGCTTCTCTGGAGACCTGCCCTGTGCCCACCTGGCCTTCCTCGGAAGGCAGCACGCACCCCCACCCCTACCTACAGTGCACCTTTCTCCCCCTCCCCACAAAGTATTAAATGTTTCTTTTTGCCAGTTTTGTCCCTAGCCTTTGGTCCTGGTGGGCCATGTGCAGGCTTGGGCTTGAGCTGGGTCCCCTCCCCCCACGTCTGGTCTGCCCCCCCCCCCGCCCGACTGCCACCCCTGTGGGGACTGCCCTCCTCCCTTTGCCAAGTGACACTTAGGCTTGGCCTGGGGTGGCGGCGGCGGGGGGGGGAGGGCAGCACTGCAGGGAAGAGCCCACTGGCCCTCGGAGGCCCTGTGACTGTCTGCAGGGGGGCAGGGCCGGGCGGGCACAGGGTGAGGGCAGGGAGGGGCCTTGGGCACACAGAGGACCTGGCGTCTCCGGGCCCAGCAGCTCTGAGGGGTGGGGTTGGGCAGCTCCCTGCCGGGGGTCTGGGACGAGGCCTCACTCTACACGTGGACAGAGAGGAGCAGCTTTTGCTCTAAAAATATCTTCAATCATAAGGTTCTATTTTGGGGTGGAGTTAAATATGAAAACGTTTTCTTTTTTGATAAAACACACAGTGAGGACGTGTTTCCTGGTTTAAACTCAAGGAACATGTAAAAGAGAAACCGGGTCCTGTGCCGTGAGCCTGGCTCTGAGGTTCGGCTGATGCCGGTGCAGTGGGCGCCGGGTGCAGGTCTTCTCACACGGCGAACAGACAGCACAGAGGGTCTCTTTTCCACCGAAGGCGTTTCTTGGGGCCCCCAGCTGCCCGGGGAGAGGGCTCAGGGAGGCCTGCGCTGCTTCCAGGGAGGGCGGCTCCTCTCCCAGCGGGGAGCCCCACAGGAGCAGCGGGCAGGCCATGGCTGGGCTGGGGCGGGAGAGGCTGCCGGGGCAGAGGCCCTGCCACCTGCCTCTCGGCAGGACCTTAGGGCACCAGGTCCCCTGGGTGGAGAGGGGGGCTTCTGAGCCGCCCCGCGCCCGAGCTCCTGCCTGCGGGTGCTGGGCCCTCTGGTGAAAGGAGTCTGTGCCTGCGGGAGGCGCCCGGGAGGCAGCCTAGGCCTCGGTGGAGGACGGGGAGCCCCCCTGGAGCAGCAGGGCGCGGTAGGCAGGGGAGGTGAGGAAGCGCGGGTAGGAGTCCCGGTGCATGAGCGTGTAGATCTGCAGCTGCGCGTCGTCGAAGGTGTGCGCCGACGGTTCCTGCATCTTCTTGTTGATCCCCTCCCGCACCCGGGAGTCCAGGCTCACCTGCGGGACAGGGCACCGCGGTCAGGGGCCTGGAGGCGCCCTGCACCCCCCACCCCGTCCTGCGCGGCGCACCTCCTTGGGGGACAGGATGGACACGTAGTCCTCGTAGATGAGCCGCGCCTTCTCATCCACCGCGTGCCGGTCGGCCTCGGCCTTGAGCTCCTCGCAGGCCAGCCAGAAAAGCATGTTCTCCTCGCTGTACTCCGTGCGCAGGAAGGCCCGGAAGGCGCCGCGGCCGGCCGGGCTGCGCATCAGCTTGTCGAAAGACTGTGCCCAGCTCTGCACCTCTTCGGGGCTCGGTGTGGCACTGCAGGCATCCGCCACCAGCCCTGTCAGAGCCGGGCCCCCTCGGCCTGGTCCCCCCCCGCCCCACGGAAACGGGTGCCCCCAGACTCACCAGACCTCGCAGCTGGGGAGGGGCTGCGGCCTGCTCTCCCGCGAGGCCCGCCATGCCCGCCGCCGCTCTTCATTCCTGATGGCAGAGGAAGGTGGCTCGGCCCTCTGCGGCCACGTGTGAGCCAGGACGCTCAGCACATGGTGACACCGACACACGACGAACACACACAGGGCCGAGGGGCTCTCGACACCTGCAGATCCGCTGTGGGACAGCCCTCGGTCCCGTCCCTGTGCCTGAGGCCCTGCCAGCAGTGGGACTGGGGACCTCCACCCCCCGCTGCGGCCTCTGACTCTTGCTGGGGACCCCCTCCGTCTCCTGGCTCCCGGCACCACAGGGTGTAGCTCCCTAACCCAGACCTCCAGCCGGGTCTCCCTCCAGGGCCCCTGAAATGGCACCGACATTTCAGACCCAAAAGTCCAGACAGAACTCAGTTCTCACCCTCCCCCTGCCTGCCAGACCCAGAAGTCCTCTCTTGGCCCCCGCAGCCCAACTCCCAGTGGGTCCTAACTAGCCAAGGCCTCACGTCTCATCCCCAGGCCGACTCGTTTCAGGCCTGGGTCCAGGGCTCAGGCCTCAGTTGCTGTTGGTCAGCTGATGCCCTTTAGGGTTCCCTCAACAGCCGAGGGATGGAAGCCTGACTAGGGCCAGGCCTCTGCAAGGCACCAAAACTCCCGCCTGGGTTCTCCACGTGCCTAGAAACCAGTTGGCTCCATGTCCACCCACCCCCCCGCCCTGTCCCAGGGCCAGGCCTCTGCTCAAAGCCCTTGCACCTGACGCAGTCTATAGGAATTGCCTTCGCTTTTTTTTTTTTTTTTTTGATCTTTTTAAGGCCACACCCTCGAGATATGGAGGTTCCCAGGCTAGGGATCTAATTGGAGCTACAGCTGCCGGCTTTCACCACCACCACAGCCACGCCAGATCTGAGCCGCGTCTTTGACTTATACCACAGCTCACGGCAATGCTGGATCCTTAACCCACTGAGCAAGGCCGGGGATCAAACCCACAACCTCATGGTTCCTGGTCGGATTCGCTTCCGCTGCACCACGACGGGAACTCCTGCTTTTGCTTTGTTGTGCTGGTTCTCTCTCACACGCGCACACGCACACCCACAGACACCCCACACAGGCCAGGTGTCTACACATGGACACAGCCTTAGGCACACCAGGCATGGAAGTCACAGGCACAGAGGGGCCTGAGCCCTGGCTGCTGGTCACCAGGACCCTGGTCCCAGGTCTGTCGAGCCCACCCCTCCCCCCAGGCATACTGGGTGTCCCCAGGCCACGTACCAGGAGCAGCTGCAACAGCAGCACCAGCACAAGCAGCAGGGGTTGCGCCTGGGGGGAGCCGGGGGGGCCGCCTCATGACTGGACATCGAGGGGGGCTGGTCTGCCTCCTCCGGCCCTCTGTGCTGGGGGAAGATGGGGCTGCCTCAGCCTCCAGGCCAGAACCCACTGCAGCCACACACTTCTCCCCTGACTGCCCGCTGGTGGCCCTGCTCGTCCCAGGGGCGTGACCTTGTGGCCTCCCAGGTCTTCAAGGGTCTCCCCACTCGTAGTCATGCACCTGGTCCCGAGGGGCAGAGGCAGGGCTGGGGGGCCCACCTGCTTCTCAGCCTCATGCGGGGTGGGCATGGGTGGGTGGAAGAGGTCGCCAGGGCTCCGTGGTGCCTGCTCCAGGACCCTCACTCACCACAGCCTGGGGGTCTGAGGAGAGAGGCCCAGGTTCTCAAGGAGAACCTGACACCAGCGCCTGCCCCCCCTCCATGTCCAGAGGGCCCCTCCTTCCCAGAGCCCCCACGGGGCTTGTGCCACTGCCTCCCCGACCCCGACTCCCACCCCACGTCTCCACCAGGGCGGTGAGCAGTGCAGGGCCCCAGACAAGACCTCCTCAGTAGGTTCTGGGACACCCCCATCTGCTCGCTGGCTGGGAAGCCGGAAGCCTGGGTTCCTCTTTCTTGGTTTCCGGCTCCTGGCCCCTCCCAAGGGGACTGGGGGCCCCCGAGTCTGGGGCTACCGGCTTGGTGCATAGGGGTGGTGGTCAGGCATTAGAGCCCCCATCCCAGATTTCCCCTGGGGGAGGGCTGCCGCGCACCAGGCGTGCAGACTGGCCCCAGGGGCCTGGGAGATGCCCACCTGCTGCGGGTGGGGGGCAGCCGAGCAGAGTGGGACTCGGGACTCCTGAGGTGTCCAACAGGGCCCCGGTGAGTAGGGCCGGGAGCAGTGGCCAGGGACCGCAGCCTTCTGGGTTCCAGACACCACCCTGACAGGCAGGCACTCCTACTCTCGCCTGGCACCTTACCGCGCCCAGGGTCTCCTGGCCTCCCTCCCCCTCCCCCCGCCGGGCTGCGGAAACCGCTGCGGGCCGAGAGGCTTGCCGCAGGGCGGGTGTGCCCGGCGGGAGGCAGGGGCAGCGGGGGGGGGGGGGGGGGGGTGCGTCCTGCTCCCGCAGTGGTCCCTTCAGCTCAGCGTCCGAGGGCACCTGCAGGCGCGAGGGGCGCTCAAATCCCAGCCAGGCGAGCAGCCCCCGCAAGGAGCCCGCAGGCCGAGCCTGCGCGGGCGATGAGCGGGGCGGCCAATCAGGGTCCAGGAGGCAGCTTTGAACACCTCCCGCCTCCGCCCAGGTGAGGGCCCACAGGCCCAGGGCGCACCCTTGCACGTCTGCCGCGAGGACCTCCTGAAAGGACCTCCTGAAACCGCGCCGCTGCCGCCATGGGCCGCTGAGAGGCTCACGGCTTGGTTTCACATTATTTTCTCATTTAATTAGCATCATCCCAGCTGACCCCACCATCCCTCTGCTCTTGGCCTTTTAATGACTGTTTGGTCCCTGTTAGCCTCTTGGGGTCTCCTACGGCAGGGGAGGAGGGGGGTCCTCTGGCACAGGCCTTGTAGCGGGTCACCAGGCAGGCAGCATCTGGGTCCCAGCCCCTGGCCAGGTGCTGTGCTCAGAGGTGCCAGCCCGAGATAAGACCGAGGGTCCCCGTGCCTCCAGAGCCTGGGCATGCAGAGGCCCCTGCCCTGACCCCAGTCTGGGGGTGAGGTGTAGGACCTCGTGGGGCCCTGGCCCCTCCCCACCTGTCTGGCTTCCCCTGAGATCATGGTGGGGGGCTCAAACTGGGTCCCACAGGCTTCCAGCAAACAGACGGGGAAGCGGTGGCCCCACTGCATATGCCTTCCTTCAGGGGTCAAGTTTCTAGGGAAAGGAAGGGGTGTGGCAACCTCTGAGGTCTGGTAGCTGTACCCCAGACGGGCTGTGACTTCCCCAGGCAGAGCCGCTCTTCCTCCTCTGAACCCCCACCCACTGTGAGTGGGGGCAGGGCCCCCCTGCCCCTGCCCCCAGCACCCGGAGACTCCACTCCTCTGGGCTGCCTTCTCCAACTCCGCTTGAACTGAGGAGGGCCCGGCCGAGCGTGCAGGGGCCCAGAGGATAGGGAGGCAGTCCCTTCCGTCTGGGTTGCAGGCCTGGGACCTGGCTCCCAGAGCCCTCCTCAAGGCTGGCTGGGGCCACCTGTGCCCCTGGGGCACCTGCTCTCTTCCCTGGTGGGGCTACAGCATCTGAACTGGGGTTCCTGCCCCTCATTCTGGCATTTGGGAGGGGAGTCCTTCCCCTCCCGAAGCCCCTCCAGGCTTCCGCCCCTGAGTCTGGGATGGGAGAAGCCGGACAGGCAATGAGGCTGGCCTCTGGGGACACAAGCTCCCTTGGGAGCAGCTGCTGCTCTGCTCCACAGAAGGAAAAGAACGTCCCCGAGCCCGCCCAGTCCAAAAAAAGCATAAGAAAATGTGACAATCCCGAGAAAAAATGCCATAACCTTTGGGGGGGGGTTGACCGAGGGGCTCCATTACCTTCGTCTCATCCTCCTCGGTGCCCTTCCTGTCTGCGGCCCCTGGCACTGGACTCGTGGGAAAGTCCCAGCCAGGCTCCTCCGAGGCAGGCCGGGTCATCCTGGCCTTGGTGACCCTTGCCCAGGCCCACCTCTGCAATGGTGGGGCAACGCACTTCACTTCTCTCTCTCTCTCTCTCTCTCTCTCCCTCTCTGCTGGTAGGGTCCGGCCTGGAGAAGTCCGCCCCTTCCTCCAGCTTCTGACGCCCCCACCCCTACCTCAAGGAACGGGCCACGCGCCCCACTCACCAGCGACCCAAAGGCGAGGTGGGGGCGGGAGGGGCCAGGTTCGCTCTGGGCCCCACCCTGGCTGCCGAAGGGGCGTGCACTGCAGCAGCAGGACTCAAGTCAGACGGCAGGAGGTCCTCCCGCGCGTTCCGGAGGGAGGCTGGCTCCAGGAGCCCCCGATCGGCTCGGGCCGGGGGCGCAGCGCCTCCCCTGCGACTCGCAGGGTTGAGAGGCTGCCAGATCCAACCGGGTGGGGGCGGGGGCAGACCGGGTGTCCCGCCTCGGCCCCTCCCCACCGGGCAGAGGGGGGGAGGCGGGAGACGCGGAAACCTGGGTTCTTCCGGCCCCCCCCTTTGAGCAATCACTTCCCCAGGCTTTGAGCTGCAGAAAAAGGGGAACCCGGTTGCAACGCCCCCTCCCCCACGCGCGGGGACCGGCCCCAGTCTCTCCGCGGCCCAGGGTCCACGTGGACCCCGGGGCGGGAGTCCTTGGGGTGCTGATCCGGGCGCGGGTTTCCCAGGCTCCCGCCCCGCACGGCCCCGGGGGCCCCGGGCGGGAGGGGCAGGGCCGCGGTCTCGGCGCCGCGCGCGCGCACACTCACCCGCCGCGCTCCCGAGCCGCTCGCGCCGCAGCCGCCGGCCAGCGCGCTCCGAGGTCCGGCCGGATCGTCGGGGAGCGGGCGCAGGGTGCAGTGCGCAGGCGCCTCGGCCGCACTTCCCCAAAGCGCGGGGCCGGGACTTCCTCGCGCGGGGAGGTGCCCGGCCCGGCCCGGCCCGCCCCGCCCGGCGCGCCCCGCCCCGCCCCGCGCTCGGCCGGCTCCGCGCCCCCCCCACAGCCCGGCGCGCGGCGCCCCCCCCCCCCCGCCCTCCCCGTGGCTGGGGGTGGCCGGGGGAGACGAGGTGCTGATGAGGGGGCCTCCGGCGTAGCTGGGGGTGTGGCCGTGCCCCCAGCTCGGCTCAGCGGAGCGGGTCCAGCTTTGCCGGTGCTGTGGGGCGTCCACGAGACTCCGGGGTCCCCCCAGGCCTCCTGCCCCGCTCGAGGAAGGGAGGGGCCGCCGGAAAGCACTGTCCGGCGGTCACTCCGGCCCGGCCCTCGCCTCTGACACTGGGTGTCCTCACCTGTGAACTGTCACGGGGCTGGAGGGGCCCTTCCCAAGGAAGGGGGTTCCCTGTCGCGGTGCCAGTGGGGACTGGGGGCACCGGTTCTTCTGCTGGGGGGATCCGAGGGGCCTGGCGGAGTCTCTTTCAATCCCTCCAGTTGCCCCAGGAGGTTCTGAAGTTTAAAGCCACACCCTCCCCTTTGCCACGAATGTCTGTCCCTTCTCTTGGGCCAACTCCCCTCCTGTTTTATGACCCCGTACAGCTGGGAGTTAAATTCCTTATCCCAGCATGCTTCAGGCTGGTGTCTGGGTGGCCCTGACCCCACTCTGGAAGTGGTCTGCAGACGGTCCGAGGCCAGGGGGACTCCGACCGAGTGCAGCTCCTGTCCCACTGCAGGCCCTCAGCCTGGCGCCCGGGGGCCCTGAGCAAACGCTGCGTTCCAGTTGCACGTTTACCTGCTCACGTTTTTCAGAGCACTTGGGGGTCTAAAGGGAAGCCCGATGTGCTGCTGATCCATCCGTCAAGTCTCTGGGTGCCCCCTTCGTGTCAGGCGGTGGGACCTGGTGGTGAGCAGGACAGACCAGCCCTGGAGTAGACAAGAAGTGGACTCGCAGACTGGGTGAGAGGTAAGGAGGGCTAAGGAGAGCCATAGCACAGGAGAGAGCTGCAGGAGTCCTGCATCCTGCTCAACAGAGGACGGAGCTGGAGCCCGAAGTACAGCAGGGCAGGGGCCTGGGAGGCCCAAAGCCCAGCTGCAGGAGAGTGCGGGGCCGGGGTCCTGGAGGCTGGGTGCCTCTTGAGGCTGTGAGCCTGGCTGATGGGACCAGGGAACCGCCTGGCTGCCACACTGACTGGCTGGCCAGGGCAGAGGCCAGAAGCCTGCCCAGAGGGGAGGTGGCTGCTTTTCTTTTTTTTGGTCTTTTTAGGGCGGCGCCTTCGGCATATGCAAGTTCCCAGGCTAGGGGTCGAATCAGAGCTGCAGCTGCTGGCTGACACCACAGCCACAGCAACTCCAGATCTGAGCTTTGTCTTCGACGTGCACCAGAGCTGACAGCAACCCACTGAGTGAGGCCAGGGATCGAACCTGTGTCCTCATGGATACTAGTCGGGTTCATTACCGCTGAGCCACAACCGGAACTCCTGAGGTGGCTGCTTCTTCTTTTTTCTTTTCTTTTCTTTCTTTTTTCTTTTTTTGTCTTTTTGCCTTTTCTAGGGCCGCTCCTGCGGCATATGGAGGTTCCTAGGCTAGGGGACGAATCGGAGCTGTAGCTGACAGCCTATGCCAGAGCCACAGCAACGTGGGATCCGAGTGCATCTGTGACCTACACTACAGCTCATAGCAATGCCAGATCCTTAATCCACTGAGCAAGGCCAGGGATCAAACCCACAACTCATGGTTCCCAGCCAGATTCCTTTCTGCTATGTCACAAAGGGAACTCCTGTGGCTGCTTCTTATTCAGCCTGGATAACAGTCCTGGGCAGTAGGACTACGATGTCAGGCCAGCGCTAAGTCAAGGTCACATAGCTATGCTGATTCTGCGGCGAAGGTGCCCCATGTGGCATCGCCACCCGCCTCCTGAGACCCGTGGGGCAGCTGGACGTGGGTGGGGTCAGCACACTCCTCTAGCATCTTGGGCCCCTCCTTGCACCCCCCTGCCCGCCCCCCTCCTTCCCAGTCCTCCCTACACTGTCCTTCCTCTGGCTGCTCTCCCATGTCTGCTGGCCACTTGGGTCTCTCCATCCCCCAGCCTCGGCCCCTCTGGGTCCTCTGTGCTCCCTCTGGAGAGTCTGCCGTATTCCGAGAGAAGAACCAAGTGGGCCCGGCAGGGGCTCATTCAAGGCTCTGCAGCAGGTACTGCTGGAGATGGCCTTCGGACCCAGGTTTGGGCGTGAGCTCCCCGCCCTGAGGATCTGCCCGATCCCGCACAGCCCCCAGTACACTGGGCTGTGGCCTACGTGCTTTGCCTTCCCAGAGCGGAAGCCTCCTCCGGGCCCTGCAGAAATGCCTTCCGCCACTTTCCCAGGACTTCCCTGCAGACCGAGGCGCCTTTGTGGGGCTTCATTCCTGGTACAGAGCAGGCTGTGAGGCCACCCTCTTGCCTGCTCTAGTGACCCCTCTCTTATGGAGCACTCGCAGTGTGGGGGCCAGGTGTGCCAAGTAGGATATTAGAACCTCTTTTTTTTTTTTTTTTTTTCTGCTTTTCTTAGGGCCACACCCTTGGCATATGGAGGTTCCCAGGCTAGGGGTTGAATCGGAGCTGTAGCCGCCGGCCTACACCACGGCCACAGCCACGCCAGATCTGAGCTGTGTCTTCGACCTACACCACAGCTCACGGCAATGATAGATCCTAACCCATTGAGCGAGGCCAGGGACCAAACCCGCAACCCCATGGTTCCTAGTCGGATTCATTTCCGCTGGGCCACGATGGAAACTCCCTAGAACCTCCTTTTTAAAGAGAAAGAAATGGAGGCGCAGAGAAATTATGGAATAAAACGGGCTTTTACTAGACAGAGGACACTGTCTTGCGCTCAGGACACACCCTCAGCGCTGGGGTTCAGACTGCCGGGCGCTCAACCGGGGGAGCCAGAGCCGGCTGTCGCCTTGTGCATGTCAGTGGGTAAGTGGACAGAGAGACTGCCTCCCCTCCCCTCTCTTGCTGTCCCCGACCCAAGCCACCCTCTCTCCCCATTTCTTGCTTCCTTCCCTCCCTGCCCGAACCTCCTTCCTCCACAAAGAGCTCTCCCCTCGCTCCTGGAGCTTCCACAGACTCCAGCTCCACACACAGCCCTGGGCTCGGATCGATGCCAAGGGTGCAACAGCCCAGAAGAGGCGAAGGTTCCTATGCAGGCGGGGGACGGGCTTGCTGAGGACACAGGGCTCAGGTCCCTGTCCTGAGCCAGGTTAGGGGGGCGCTGGCTGCCCCTCAGCATGCTTCCTTGCTGGACCCAGCTTTGCCCTCTGCTCGTAGAGGCAGCTCTGCTCCCCACTTCTCCTGGTGGGTGGAGGGCCCTATCTGAGCCCCTTCCCCGACCCCCCGCCCCAGGCTGGGAGGGAGGAAGAGAGAGACGCTTCTAAGAGAAACCCCAGGCTCTGCAAAGAGCCTTGTCAGGGAGAGATTCTGAAGGGGAAGTCTGTCCAGAAACTTGGGAGGCTCTTCAGAGCCCAGCGATTTGTAGGACGTGGGTTTGTCAGAATGGGGCAGGGGTGGTGTCCTTCCTATCCTCTGTGTGTGTGTGTATGTGGCCCAGTAAAGGGGGGCCAACGGCCAGGGTGCGAAGGAAAACCAGAGGGTGATTTTCTGTCTGAGCAGCAGGGGCCGCCTGCGGGGGTGTGGGGGGATCGCCTTTCCCCCATGGAGAACTTCTCAGGCATGGCTGATGCTCCCAGGGCCAGCTTCACTTGCTCGGTCACTCTCCTGCCCAGAATGTCACCTTCCTCTCGGACCCTCTGCGGGAAAGACCAGCCTGGGACCCTACTTGGGTACCAGTTTCTCCCTAAGGCTGCCCTTACTTCTGGGGGGTGCGACTGATGCGGAGCCAGGCTCTTCCTCCTGTCACACCCAGGCTGGGGAGCCCATGAGGGGGCAGCACGGGGTCTGAGGGATTAGAGGCGCCCCTGCCCTGTTCATGTGACCTCCGCCAACTTGCACTTTCCCATCTTGTTGCAGGAGCCGTGCTGTCTACGCTGTTGACTGTGACGTCGGATGTGGGAGAGGCAGCATGCGGACCTCCCCTTCCCTCCGCTCTTCCCCCCCCACCCCGCCCCGGGGGCCCTAGAGACGAGAGGCGGTGTTTGGAAGGTGAGACCTTTATGTAGCCGGTGCGGCGCGGTCGTGCACCTATAGGGGTCGCAGTCAACGCGGGAAGGTGCTGCCGTCGACTTTCTCCTCCAGGATGGTCTCCACCCGCCTCCGCTGCAGGGGAAGAGGGGCTGGGGCCGGCTGTGCGGGGCGGGACCCCTCCCCGTCCCCCCCCCCACCCCGGGCTCGCAGGCACCTCTTGACGGTCCAGGGGGTCCGGGATCCGGGTGGGCTTCAGCTGCGGCGGCAGGAACGTCTCCAGCCGGATGGCGGCGCGCGCGGACTTCTGCCGCAGGATGAGGAGCGAGATCTCCTCCGCCTGCGGGTCCCGGGGGGTCGGGGAGCGGGGTTGCTTCGGAGCCTTTGCGGCCGGGGGCCCCGCCTCGCCCGCAGAGCACCCAGCTGGGTGGTCCCCCACCCGCGTCCGCCTCCCCGCTCCTCCCTCGCCCCGCGCCTCACCCGCATGCGGGCGTAGCGCAGCCGGAGGGCGCGGACCCGGCCGCGGGCCTCGGCCGCCTTGAGGATGCCGAGGAGCCGGTCCTGGCGCTGCCCCGGCGGCTCGAGTGGCTGCGTCCACGCGCGCGGGTCAGGCATGCGGTACCCCGGCTCCGCTGACTCTCTCGGGAAGACGGAGGCGGCCGCGCCCACGTCCTCCAGCAGGTCTCCGAAGAGCAGGTGGCTGTGGCGCTGCGCGGGGCTCAAGGCCGCCAGCCCCTCCAGCGTGAGGACCCAGCCGGGCTTGAGGGGCGCCGCCGCCGCCGCCGCCGCCGCCGCCGCCGCCGGCGGTCCCTTGGCGCGCCCCTCTCCAGCTCGCTCCCCGGGGCCCCTGCGCCCGGCCTCCTTGGCGGGCGGCTGCATCCTGGGCTCTGCCGAGGGAAGGGGACCTCCTGTTGGTACCTGAGCGGTGTCTTTGCGCCCACTCCTTCGGCTCGACCTGGTCCCACCACGGGCTTCCAGCTCCCGGCCCTCTGGGCTCCCCGCGGCCTGAAGTCGGCACCTGCGACCTCTGCACCTCTGGCCAAGCCTAGCCCACCTCCTGGCCAGCTCAGCCTCCCTACTGACCCCTGCAGCCAGCTAGGACTTTGCGAAATTTCCAGTCCCTTTCTGGAGATTCCCTTGGTGCCCACAGGCTGTTGCTCTGTCCACTGAATATATGCTGAGACCCCTGAGATGACCTTAGGCACCATCTAGGGGAGCAGACCACTTGAGACCGGGCTGGGTGAGGCTTGGGGGACACTTCCCCATGACGCTGGGACCCTAGTTGTGTTCAGTCCCTGTCTTCATTGGTCTCAGGGGCATCTGTCCTCCGGTTGGGGGCTGGAGATGGGGGGGGGGGCTTCATTTTACCTTGGGCAGAGGACTCAGGCTTCTCTGGGGGATTTGTGTGGGGTCGTGTTCTTGTGTGGGTCAGTGTGTGTGTCTGTGGGAGGTCTCATGTGTGTGCACGGGAGGCCCAGAGTTGAGTGGACAGGGGGCTGGCTGCAGGGGACAGTGGCCTCTAGTCTGTGGCCTGTGGGGTGTGGGTGGAGGGAGAGCGTGGAGCCCAGGGAGGAGGTGACAGAGCAGGGAGGGCCTCGAGGTGGGAAGAGGAACACCCTGGCACCCTGTCAGCGGCACCCCAGACCCCGGGCCACAGCAGGTCCCCGCCCACTCTGGGACACAGGCAGAGCCACAGACCCCATGACAGCTGGTGTCGGCTCCCTCCCCCACCCCATCCTTAGGACGGGGCCCCCTGTCTCCACACCCATACTGCTTTCTGCCTTCTCGCCTTCTTTTCCCCTCTGAGCCTCCAACTCAGCCCCGGCTCTCTGGGGCTTGTTGACGAGGTTGCTTGGCAACCAGGAGGCCAGCCCCTCCCCCAGGCCGGTAGGGGCGGGGCGACCCCTCGGGGAGGCGCGTGGGCGGAGCCCTGATCCGGGCAAGCAGATGTCCGGGCAAGGAGGGGTCCAGGGCCGGCTGCCCTGCCAGACTTCCCGGGCTGTGGCAGACCGCAGACCGTGGAGGAGATGACCGCCAGCTTTTCCAGCCCCGGTGTGCTTTCTTTCCTTTCTGGGGGGGCCCCAAGCCTGCTGATCTGCTGGCTTTGGGCCCAGCTTCCTGGCTGGAGGGGTGCTTGCGGGCTAGTTTTGGGGTCGGGGAGCAGCTTAGAGGAGACCTTCTTGGTTGAGCCCATGTCCCCTCTGCGTGGCCCAAGAGGCTTCCACAGCAGCTGGTGTTCACAGAGAGAGAAGTGGGCAGAACTGGGGACCCTTCACCACTTCCAGTGCAAGTTTGGGGTCCCAGGACTGGTGCAAGACCAGACTCGGGTTTTGTTTATTTTTTCTTTCTTTCTTTTCTTTTCTTTTTTTAGGGCCGCACCCACAGCATATGGAGGTTCCCAGGCTAGGGGTGGAATCAGAGCTGCAGCTGCTGGCCTACACCACAGCCACAGCAACGCGGGATCTGAGCCTCGTCTGTGACCTACACCACAGCTCACCGCAGCGGTAGATCCTAAACCCAGTGAGCCAGGCCAGGTTCCTAGTTGGATTCGTTTCCGCTGCGCCACAACGGGAACTACTCTTTTTTCTTTTTATGGCCATGTCCGCAGTATATGCAAGCTCCCAGGCTAGGGGTTGAATTGGAGCTAGAGCTGCAGGTCTACACCACAACCCCAGCAACACTGGATCCGAGGCGCATCTGTGACCTACAGTGCAACTCGGGGCAATGCTGGATCCTTAACTCACTGAGCAAGGCTAGGGATGGAACTGGTGTCCTCACAGACACTATGTCAGGTTCTTAACCCGCTGAGCCACAATGGGAACTCCCAGACTCAGGTTTTGATGAACCCTAAATCTCTGGGTCCTGGGTCCTAGATTTCTGTTATCTGTTTGTGCATTTGTTAATTTCATAGTGTTTATAACTGATTCACTTTATTAATTCTTTCATTGTTTCATGCACTCATCACTTTATTCTAGATTCATTAATTCATGTACTCATTCCACAGTTTGTTGGGTCAAAATTAGTGCATAAGTCCATAACTAGTTGATGTTTTTTTGCCTTTTTTTTTAGGGGAGCACCCATGGCGTATGGAGGTTCCCAGGCAAGGGGTCAAATTGGAGCTGTGGCTGCCGGCCTACACCACAGCCACAGCAACGTGGGATCAGAGCCACATCTGTGACCTACACCACAGCTGACGGCAACGCTGGATTCCTAGGCCAGGGATCGAACTGAAACCTCATAGTTCCCAGTTGGGTTCGTTTCCACTGAGCCACGATGGGGACTCCCTAGTTAATGTTTTGGCTGCTTTGCAGTGTACACACCTCTCTCTCTCTCTCTTTTTTGCTTTATTTTCAGAGCCACAGCTGCAGCCTGTGGAGGGTCCCAGGCTAGTGGCCGAATCAGAGCTGTAGCTGCCAGCCTACACCACAGCTCACGGCAATGCTGGATCCTTAACCCACTGAGCAAGGCCAGGGATGGAACCTGCGTCCTCATGGATCCTGGTCGGGTTCGCTACCCCTGAGCCACGATGGGAACGCCCCCTTTTCCCTTTCATTCGTGGACATGCTGGGGCCAGTGTGGACACTGGGGCCAGGAGGGTGCCTTTCTGGGATTTCAGGACTTGAGCCCCTGAGGGGAGGGACTGTCCTGACTTTGGGGGTGGGGTCTCAGATGAGGTTCTGGCCTTTCAGAAGGAGGCCGTCGACTGTTGCTGTTGCTTTCGGAAGCTTGCTCCAGCCTCCTGGTGAGAGGGCAGCTGGGACTCTGTGCGTCTATTTCCCCGGAGCCTGCGCGCCAGCCACTTCCGAACCAGCCTCTCAGCCTTTCCAGGAGCTGTTCCCCGGATGGATGCTGCCCCTTCTGGCCCAGCTAGTGCCTCTAAGGTGTGACCTGGGCCTGGCCTTCAGCACCACCTGGGGGCTTTTGAAGACAAAGTTCTCTTTGGCTCCAGAGGAAGCAACGAGGGCTGAGGAAGGCTGACTTAGCAGCCACCTCCTCCAGGCAGATCTCCTGGAAGCCTGCAGTCCGGGCAGAGGCTACCTTTGGCCCTCGCTCTGTGCTCCTTCGTGAGTGAGTTCTCTGCGACAGGGATGTGGCCCTCCTCTCAGCTTCCCTGGGTCCAGAGCAGGGGGCGAGGCTTGCTGGAGTGAGAGCTACAGGGGAGCAGGCACGCTCTCTTGTAGGAAGGATGTGTAACTTTCCCTCTGCTTTTGCAGGATTGAAACCCTTTGGCAGCCTCTCCTGTCTAGTTCCCGGAGGGCCCAGTGTCCACACGTTCCTATTCCTGAGCGTAGCTTCCTTCTGCTTCTCCACACCTGTGGCCCCCTGGGAAGGGAGGGTCCCCCGGCACAGGGACATCAAGCCATGTCTTCCGCTCTTTCTGTGTCCAGGAGTCACGTGTTTTCCAAGGGCTCATGGAAATACTGAGCTGTCGAAGCGTGTGCTGAGTGGCTCCAAAGCCTGAAGATAAAACTTGAGCCTAAAATTGATGAGCATTGTTAAGTGACTGCAGATTTTACTGTTATACTGAGAATCAGCCCCTCAGTTGTCCTTCGCTGTGTATAAATATTAAGAAATCACAGGGGAAAAGTAACATTTAGGGAAGAGGCCTAGAAGTAGTAAAATCCTTTTGCTTTTTAACAGCGCAGCTGGCCTGGTGACTGAATTCCCCGGGGATGACTGTTCGGGGTGAGGCTGCCTATGGTTCTGCTTTGATTCTTGCGCGCAGCTCAGGGGTTGTGAAGCGTGCGGAGCTGGGGCGGGAGCCGAGGGCACCTGCGCCAGGCTGAGGGCTGGCCGAGTCCCTGAGTGTGCAGGAGTGAGGGGCGGTCACGCCAGTTTGTGGTGTAAATGGCACTCTGGGACCTGGGTCCTGCCTGAATGCCTGTGACCCCCCTGCAGCCCTGGTCAGGCTTCCACTGTGATCTGTGGACACGTGTTCTGTGCTGCTGTCGTGTAGGCTGCGCGTCTTGGGCTGTCCCGTGTGCCCTGCGTATTTCTTTGGCCTGCGTAGGACGCGTGTGTTTGAGGTTGTCTTGCGTGGACACAAAGGCCACCGGACTCCCTGCTGCCCCATGTGTGATGCACACGCTCTGTGTCTTACCCTGGCCGTGAGGGGGTCGGGAGAGGCCTGGGCCGTTTCCCTCAGGGTCCATGGCTGAGTGGCTGCCATCCCTGGCCTGGCTACCACCGGCATGTCCTCCGGCCTGTGAGGGGCCAGGTGTCCGCCCCAGCTGTCCTCTGTGCTGGCTCCGTCCTGTGTGCCCTTGAAGGAAATCTGTCCAGACCAGAACTCACAGCCCCCTCAAAGCAGCCTCCTAGCCCAGCCCTTTCCCCAGACCAGGGCCTGGGCTGGGAGACAGCTGCAGGCCATCAGGAAGCTCAGCTCCGTAAGTGAGCGGATGGGCCCGGGCAGGAGGCAGGAGGGACTGGGGCTGGCTGCTCAGACCGTGGGGAGCCCAGCTGGCAGAGGCTGCAGGAGGTCGAACCTCCCTGGGTTCCTGCCCTGCTGGGCCCCCAAGGTCAATGGGTTGGGGCTCCGAGCTTTGCCTGGGGAATGCGGTGCACGTGTGTGACCTGGGCGTCTGTGGCCTTGACCTGTGTGTCTGTCTGTTCCCTCCTGTTACCGGAGTGTGGGTTTGCGTGTGTGCGGCCCTGTGCGCGTGTCCCTCCAAGGGTCTGTGCATTTCTGAGCATGTACCTGTGTCAGTGTGTTACCCGTGTGCCTGTTGGAGCATCTTTGTGTGTGCTTGCAGCCACGTGAGTCTGTGTCCTGAGCGCCCCCGTGGATGCGCCCATGTCTCCCACGTGTCCCCGAGTCGACTGCAGTGAAGATGCGGAGATAAGTCCTGGGGGACAGCTTGGGATGCTGAGTCCTAGGGTAGCTGTCTGCTCTGTCCTCCTCTGATTCGCCAGGTATCCTAGCAACAAGGCTGCCGGTTGCTTAGCAGCCAGGTCCCCATCCTTGGAGACAGATGCTCTGAGCAGGGTCTGGGCTGTGTGGGCAGAGCCTGGGCAGGAAGAATGACCCATGACTGGGTGGGGCTGTGGTTCAGCTCTGGGATCACCCACATGGCGTGTGACCCCCCTGGGCCGGGAAGGAGGCAGCTCTGGGTTCAGCTGCGTGGGCGCTGGGGGCCCAGGCTGTGAGGGAACCATGCTCAGATGTTGCTCTGGGACCTAGATATAGCAGAGATGGCCTTGGTGTGTCTCAAAGTGACAGAAAAAAGTGGGTTTGAACCCTGTCTCTGCCACTGTGACAGGTGGCATTCGCCTCTGAGTCCTAATGCTCTTGTTGGCACAAGGTCATGCTGATGGCAGAGGCCAGGTGTAGCCGCTGGAGGAGCTCATGCTGGTGATGGACTTGGCACACAACAGGCACACAGGGCGCCTGGAGCCTCCTGCTTGTTCATGAGGAGCCGGTCTGAGGGGCGCTGGGAACAGAATGCCAGCAGAGGCGGCTCCGAATCTGTGCAAGGCTGTGTCTCTGTGTGTGCCTCGCACCTCTCTCCAGATCTGTTCTGTGTCTTTGTGTGCCTCTGCATGTCCTCGTGCGTGTGTGTCCGTGTGTCTCTGTGCCCCTGTGCCTCCCGGTCCCTGTGTGTGTGTCCCAGCCAGGCTCTATCCAGGCTCTGTGGGTGCGGGCCTCTCTCTTGCTCATCTCTGAGGGTGCCCTGGTCCGTGTCTGTCCCCGCCAGCCTGGGGCCCCGTGCCCCCCTTCCCTGCAGCCCCCTCCTCCAGCCTGTGCGGCCCCGCCCCCTGGAGCCGCAGCTCCTCCCCCTCCCCCAGCTCAGGCACCAGGCTGCTGCGTCTGGTCCGGCGTCTACTGAGAAGGAGCAGCTGCCACCGCGCGGCCGCCCAGCCACAGACTCATCCAGACCCGGTGCTGGCTGCGGAGGGGCTCCCGCCCCTCGCTGCCCTGCAGGCCAGGGTCAGGGTCTCCAGGGTCCCAGCCCCCGCCAAGGCGACTGAGGTGAGGCGGAGTCGTGGGCACAGCGCCTGCAGCTCTCAGGCGGGGCTGGGGAGGGGCAGGAGGGAGCCCTGTGTCCTGTGTTCCAGGTGTTTTGGGTGTGTCTCGAGCCCTTTTGTGCCTGCGTGGGCACGAGGGCAGCTTTGGGCATCTGTGTGTGTGTGTGCCTGCGCGCGCGCGTGTGTGCACTCGTGGGCAATTGTGTGTCTGTGGGTCCCTGTGGGTGGACACGTGTCATGCTATGTAACTGCATCCACACGTCCCGTGTGGGGGCCTGCAAGCCAAACGTGCCCTATGTTTGTGTGTCCCTGTCTGGGCACACACATTTGCGTGTCTCCTTGTGCTCAGGCGTGTGCCCACGTGCCTGTGTGGCGGTGCGGTCTGGGGGCTGCGTGTGCGGCGCCCGCGGTCTGGGCCGGGCGGGGGTTGGGTGCCGCGCTCATGTCTTCCTGTGCCCTCCAGGGACCTCGGCTTTGCGCGCAGGGTGGCGGCATGGAGTCCCTCTTCCCGGCCCCGTTCTGGGAGGTTCTCTACGGCAGCCCCCTGCAGGGCAACCTCTCCCTCCTGAGCCCCAACCACAGTCTGCTGCCCCCTCACCTGCTGCTCAACGCCAGCCACGGCGCCTTCCTGCCCCTCGGGCTCAAGGTCACCATCGTGGGGCTCTACTTGGCAGTGTGTGTCGGGGGGCTGCTGGGCAACTGCCTCGTCATGTACGTCATCCTCAGGTAGGCTGAGCCCTCGAGGGTCCCGGCTGCAGCTCGGGCAGAGGGGGGGGGGCGGGGAGGAGGAGGTGCCGCTCTGTCTCCTGACAGGTGACATTCCCGGCCTGAGGCCGGGCCAGGCTCCCTGCCACGCTGCCGGGTGAGTCTCTCGGGCCCCACAGCGACCCCGAGAGGCAGCTCCCGGCAGCAAGTTCGGGGCTGGGGCCTGGGCGGCCGCATGAAGCCCCTCCCCCCTGGCTCCAGGGCTCCGTGTGCTTTGCTGCCGGCTGGGCCCATTCCAGCAGGGCCAGTGCTCAGGGTGGGAGCGCTTGTGGGGTCAAGAGGGGCAGCCAAGCCGCCGTAGGGCATCCCAGGGGGACAGTGTGTGGACAGTGTGTTAGGACAGCTGAGACAGCATGTCTCATGCGGGGACCGTGTGTGAGGACAGGGTGGGAACGGTGTGGGGGGGGCGTGGGGACATGCACGTGTGTGCATGCATGTGAGCACATACGTATTTGGGCTCACCTGAAGGAGGTTTGTGCCCACACGTGTGAATGTTGCAGTCTGGGTTGTACCTATATCTGTGAGTGTATTGCACCTGTACGTGTGTGCGCATGCAGGTACACAATAGGCACAGACAGGTATACATCTGTACACATGTGAGCATGTATGCGAATAGGTGAGCACGAACACGTACATGTGTGCAGTGTGAGTCCTGCACATGTGTGTGCTTTGCATGTGCATGCGTGCATGTACAAGGCATCTGTGGCTGTGTACCTGTGTTTGTGCATGTCATGAGAAGCCCTTGTATTTGTGTATGTGCTGCTGTATGCTGTGTGTGCTCAGACAAGGGGCTGGGCCGAGCGGCTGCCCCTTCCCCTATGCTGACCCCAGGGTGCTGGACTCTTGTGTCCCTTTGTGGCTGGAGGCTGTGTTGTGGCTGAGAAATGCAGCAGCTGGGGTTGGGCTGTGCCCCTGCCTCGTGTTAGTGCTTCTCGGTGACTCTGCTCTGCGTGGAGTAGAGCAGACCCCGAGGCCATCTCGCCCACAAGCAGTCCCCAGGGAGAGCCACTCACAGCACAGGAACTGCTGCGGCCGCCCCGGCCTGAGAGGCGGTGCAGTGGATTCTGAGCCACTGGACTGGGGTGGGCCGCCTCCGAGTCAGAAACTCCTGGGTCTGAGCCCTGCTCTTGTTTAGAGCTGGTTTTTCTTTTCTTTTTTTTTTTTTTTTTTTGGCTTTTTGCCATTTCTTGGGCCACTCCCACAGCATATGGAGGTTCCCAGGCTAGGGGTCGAATCGGAGCTGGAGCCACTGGCCTACGCCAGAGCCACAGCAACGCGGGATCCGAGCCACGTCTGCAACCTACACCACAGCTCACGGCAACGCCGGATCCTTAACCCACTGAGCAAGGGCAGGGATCGAACCCGAGACCTCACGGTTCCTAGTCAAATTCGTTAACCACTGTGCCGTGACGGGAACTCCAAGAGCTGGTTTTTCTAAAAGAACAGTTTTGGGTTCACAGCAAAACTGAGGGGAAGATACAGAGGACCCCGTGCAGTCGCCGCCCGCCCTCCCCTGCAGGTCACTGTCATTGCCAACACCCCCATCAGAGCCGGGCGTTTTTACAACTGAAGAACCGGGTAGACTGGTCGTAATCACCCCCAATCCATGCTTTTCCCTAGGGCTCCCTCTTGCTTTGCACATTGTGTGGCAAACGCACACTGACATGTAGCCCCCAGCAGGGTAACACCAGTTTCACTGCCCCACCACCCCCTTGTTCTGGCTGCCCGGCCCCCACCTCCCAAGCCCTGGCAAACACTGCCCTGTTTCCTGTTGCAGTTTTGCCTTTTCCAGCATGTTGGAGACAAACAGCGGGTGGCCTTTTCGTCTTGGTTTCTTTCGCTCAGTAACGCTCATGCGAGGCTCCTCCGAGGCTTCCCAAGGCTGGAGGGCTCATGCCTCTTATCACTCAAGAGCATCCGTTTTCTGAATATACCGTGGTGTAGTTATCCGTCCACCAGCTGGAGGACATCTCGGAGGAGATTTCAGGTTTTGGCAATTACGAATAAAACTGCTAGAAACATCCATGTGCAGGTTTCTATGTGGATATCAGTTTTCAGCTCCTTCAGGGAAATGCCAAGGGGTGAGTGATTGCGGGATGTGTGGTAAGGGTCTGCTTTGTGAGAAGCTGGCAAACTGTCTTCCAAAGTGGCTGTACCATGGTGCACCTCCACCAGCCATGAGCAGGAGCCGCTGCAGCTCCACGTCTTCGCCAGCGTTTAGTGTCGGTGCCCCGACTTTGGTCGTCCGCGTGGGTGCGTGTGGTGTCTCGTTGTTTTAACGTGCATTTATCTGATTACATATGACCACCTGAGCGTCTTTTAAGGTGCTTATTTGCTGTCTATATCTATATCTATATCTATCTATATATATACATGTATCTTTTTTTTTTTTTTTTTCCTTTTAGGGCCGCACCTGCAGCATCTGGAAGTTCCTAGGCTGGGGGTCAAATCGGAGCTACAGCTGCCGGCCTACACCAGAGCCACAGCAACGCGGGATCCAAGCTGTGTCTTCGACCTACACCACAGCTCATGGCAACGCCGGATCCTTCACCCACTGAGTGAGGCCAAGGACCAAACCTGCATCCACATGGATCCTAGTTGGGTTCATTAACTACTGAGGCACTAAGGGAACTCCCTTTATATCTTCTTTGATAAAGCTCTGTTAAGGTCTTTGGCCCGTTTTTACCCAGGTGTGCTTTCTTATTGTCGAGTATTAGGGTCTCTGTGTGGCTGGGTAGCCGTCCTGTATCAGGTGCATCTTTGGCAGATCTCTTCTCCTGTTTGAGGCTGCTTCTCTAGTTTTCTTCCTCCCTCCCTCTCCCTCCCCCCTCCCTCCCTCTCCCTCCCTCTCCCCCTCCCCCCCCTCCCTCCCTCTCCCTCCCTCTCCTCCTCCCTCTTCCCCCTCTCCCTCTCCCTCCCCCTCCCTCCTCCTCCCTCTCCCCCTCCCCCCTCCCTTTCTTTCTTCCCTCGGCTTCTTTCTCCTCGCCTGTGGCATGCAGTAGTTCCCAGGCCAGGGATCAAATCCAAGCCACAGCAGTGACAATGCCGGATCCTTAACCCACTAAGCTACCAGGTGACTCTGCTGTCCTGGTTCTCTTGAGCTGCTCTGCTTCTTACCAGCTCTAGGGCCTTAAGAAGACCCCTTAGATCCTCTGCGCTGAGTGTCCTCCTGCACAGAGTGAGCATCAAAGGAGCAATTTTGAAATCTTAAATGAGACGAAAACCAAGTTTGGCACAAGCATCTGCCATCATCATTGTCGTGGTTATTTGGTCATAATTAAGGCCTCTTTGTGCTTATTCTTTTTTTTTTTTTTTTTTTGTCTTTTTGCCTTTTCTAGGCCACACCCACGGCATATGGAGGTTCCCAGGCTAGGGGTGTAATTGGAGCTGTAGCCACCAGCCTACACCAGAGCCACAGCAACGCGGGATCCAAGCTGTGTCTTCGACCTACACCACAGCTCATGGCAACGCCGGATCCTTCACCCACTGAGCAAGGCCAGGGATTGAAAACCTGCAACCTCACGGTTCCTAGTCAGATTCATTAACCACTGCACCACAACGGGAACTCCTGTGCTTATTCTTAATCCCTCTCTAAGAAGCAGAATTAACCCTCAAATTCCTTCATGGTAGGTTAATTGACACGGAACACTGTCATCTCTGGCATTGCCGTTGCCGTCACCATGACGACCGCTGTCACCATGACCACCCCCATCACCTCCACCGTCACCGTGACCACCACTAACCCCACCACGATTGCTACCATCACAAACACTGCCACCATGGCCATTATCACAACTCTTCGTTCATTCGGCAAAGGTTTATTAAGCACCTGCAGTTTCCCCAGCCCCACTCCCGGTTCTAGCATACACTCAGGTCCGGTTCCTCCCTGTCACCATTCCCTGTCTTGACTGGAGGCAATGGTGAGGACAGGCGTGACAGGGGCTTGTGGACTCTGGAGCCCCTGGCAATCTCTCGCGGTGGTCGGGCCAGCCTTCCAGTCTGAGAGGGGCCTTGGGGGAGACTTGAAATGGAGAAGGTTAGGTTCTCTGTCTTGTGAGTCCTGCCTCTGCTTTCCGCAGGGCCGGGTACCTGCTCTGCCCGCTCACCGTCTTGTCCAAAGTGACCAGTCTTTAGGCTGTGTACGGTTTGTGTGTGCCATGAGCACTCGAAGAAGTTGCTGCAGTGTTTGCCTTCAGGCTCCATGTTGTTGGGCCGGGCCCCGGAGCCTACGTTTTAATGGGGTCAGCGTGGGTACGCCTTGTGCTGGCCAACAAGAAGGGTCCCTTGGCCTTGGCCGCCAGGTCCAGCCAGGGTGGCCAGGCGAAGCCTTCCCCTGCCCTGGTCTCTCCGCAGACACACCAAGATGAAGACGGCCACCAACATTTACATCTTCAACCTGGCCCTGGCGGACACTGCGGTGCTGCTGACGCTGCCCTTCCAGGGCACGGATGTCCTCCTGGGCTTCTGGCCGTTCGGGAATGCCCTGTGCAAGGCGGTCATTGCCATCGACTACTACAACATGTTCACCAGCACCTTCACGCTGACTGCCATGAGCGTGGACCGCTACGTGGCCATTTGCCATCCCATCCGTGCCCTTGACGTCCGGACGTCCAGCAAGGCCCAGGCGGTCAATGTGGCCATCTGGGCCCTGGCCTCCATCGTTGGCGTTCCTGTCGCCATCATGGGCTCGGCACAGGTTGAGGATGAAGGTCAGTGGGGGACCCCTCCTCCCCAGCCCCAGGCTCCCCGCTCTGGGGGGCTCCATCCCTGCCCACCTGCCCACCGGCCCACCGCCCCGGCCCCTTCTCTCCCTGCAGAGATCGAGTGTCTGGTGGAGATCCCTGCCCCACAGGACTACTGGGGCCCCGTGTTTGCTGTCTGCATCTTCCTCTTCTCCTTCGTCATCCCCGTGCTCATCATCTCTGTGTGCTACAGCCTGATGGTCCGGCGGCTGCGCGGCGTCCGCCTGCTCTCAGGCTCCCGAGAGAAGGACCGGAACCTGCGGCGCATCACGCGACTGGTGCTGGTGGTGGTGGCTGTGTTTGTGGGCTGCTGGACACCTGTCCAGGTCTTCGTGCTGGTCCAAGGGCTGGGTGTTCAGCCGGGCAGTGAGACTGTGGTGGCTGTCCTGCGTTTCTGCACTGCCCTCGGCTACGTCAACAGCTGCCTCAACCCCATCCTCTACGCCTTCCTGGACGAGAACTTCAAGGCCTGCTTCCGCAAGTTCTGCTGTGCGCCCACCCGGCGCCGGGAGATGCAGGTGTCGGACCGTGTGCGCAGCATTGCCAAGGACGTGGCTCTTGCCTGCAAGACCTCCGAGACGGTGCCGCGACCTGCATGACTAGGCGTGGACCTGCCCATGGCGCCTGTCAGCCCGCAGAGCCCATCGACCCCCAACACGGAGCTCACCCAGGTCACTGCTCTCTAGGCTGACATGCAACTAACGGGGCACCACCGGCCTCCACGGGCTGCCCGTGGCTTTGAAGGGTCTGGTGACATCATGGGACAGGTCAGAGTGTTCGTGCTGCCCCCGAGGCCCTGGTCACACTAAAGCTGCCCCCTAGTGCAGTGTGCGATGGGGGTGCGAGGACGCCCCAGTGCACGTGCTCGCCAGAGCCCCACCGGTGCCCAGGCTTCGGGGACTCTTCCGGCCCCTCTCCTGATGCACCCTGCTCCTGTGGAGATGGGCACGCACCTGCAGGTGTGCCAGCGGCTGTACAGCCCCCTGGGCCGTCACACTGCGTGCCGTCTGCATGGACTCTTTCGGCGTCTCCTCAGGGAGCTGGATGAGCTGGCGCTGCCTGGAGAGCCCAGCGGGCACCCTGGGCAGAGGGACTCGCTCTGAGTGGGCTCCCTTCAGAGGCTTCTCAGCGAGCCCATTCCTTCCACAGACACGATGAGCCCTCTCGCCCAGAGGTGGTGTGTTCATGGGGGTTGCATGGCTGCCGCAGGCCACTCCGTCCCTTGTGAAGCAGCCCTGGGGGCCAGGTCTCCGCTGCGTGCTGTGCCGCCTCAGGCTCACCCGCATGCGCCTCCCTTCAGACCTCCGCCAGAGGCCCGAGGCTGTGTGGCTGGCAGGACCCTGCGCCCTCTTTGAGTCCCGGTGGCCTGGGAGGGATGGCAGTGGGCACAGTGCAGCCCCAGTGACTGGCCCCACACTCATTCACAAGCCAGGGCTTGTCTTAAATGGTGCCGAACCAGAGGACTGTTTTGCCCTGGCATGAGGGGTGGGCCTTGGCACCCCTGGGCTGAGGGGCTGAGGGTCCCTTCCTGCTGTGGCCACCTGGAGAAGCGCCCTCCCAGCCTGTGAATGGAAGCTGCAGGCCAGTGACTCAGCAAATGTTTTCCCTGCGCACGAGCTGCTGAAATACCTGCAATGGTGGAAACACGATTCTGCCTGCAAGCTGAGCTGCAGACCCTGGCCAGGTGACATTAGGCACCTGCAAGGAAGAGGGGCTGCTGACTCTGGACTGGCCTCTCCCGCTGGGGAGCCCTGGCCCTGTGGGGGCTCTCTCTGTGCTGCCTCCCGTGGCCTTTTCCTGCCAAGGCTGGAAGACCTGTGAATTTGTAACATCTCTGTGTATCATGCATGCAAAGGGCGTGAACTCCCCTGCATGTAAGCAGCCCCGAACCTGTCTCCAGGGGTCATCCGGAGGCACAATAAACCCTGCACGCTGGTCAGGGCACTCTGCCCACCACTGGTGCTTCTCGCTCTTTGAGGGGGACTGTTGGGGTGACTTCTCTGGGTTAGTCTGTGGGTGTAGGTGGCTCATCCCCCCTCCGCCGGCTCTGGGCCTCTCACCTGGCCAGGCTCTGTCCTTGGCAGGCCGTCCCCCTGGGAGGCTGCACTGTGGGGGGTTGGCTAGTTCACGATCTGCTGAGAACGGTCACCTTTGCTTTAGCCTAGTTTCTCCTCAAACAGTCCAGCACGGCACCCCTGCCCCTGCCTCCCAGGTTCTGACGGGTCCTGTGAAGGACGCTTCCTCACGCTTGGGCCATGGGTTTTCTTTAGCCCACTTAGTCTCAGCCCCGTCCCCCCACTCTAGCCCCTTTCCCCTTCCCTGTGCGGATCCAGGGGAAGGTTGATGGCAGGTGAACAGAACGGCCTCCTTTGGCGGCCCTGAGACTCTCCTGTCCTCCTGGCTCTTGTGTGGGCCCAAATCCACCCTGGGTGATCCTCAGGCAGGCACCCCTGTCAGAGAGGGGCTTGTCAGGGGCGGCAGGGCGAGCTCACAGGCAGATGAACCAATGTCCGGTTTTATATAAGTTTTCATGGCAAGCAAATTGCTGGTAACACAAAAATCGAGCCTCGAGCAAAGGTTTGGGAGGAAGGGGCCACTTGGTGGCAGGTAGTAGTTGGGTGGGCAGCACTCAGGCGCCGGTCAGGTCCTGGCGGCAGGAGGTGGCTCGAGGTGGGTCCTGGAGGCCGTGAGCGTCCTGCTCAGCAGGCTGCCCCCCACAGCAAGCGTCTGCGCTCCTCCCTGTCCAGCAGGGTGAGGGGCAGGCCAGCAGCCTCGGGGAACTTCGGAAGGCAGGCCCCAGCTCCCCAGCTCTCCCCACCTGCACCCCAACCTCCCTTCGCTTCTCCCCTCTGCCCCGCCCCCTGGGTCCAGCCCCGCCCCCTGCGTCCAGCCCCGCCCCGTCCCCATCTCCAGGCCCGCCTCCAGCCCATAGCCCCGCCTCCGCCCCTACCTCCGGCCTCGCCCGTCTCCGCGCCCCCGCCCCAGCCGCACCCGCTGGGCTCGTCCAGCCCCCTGGCTTCTCTGAGCTTTGTTTTCCTCGCCCGCGCAAAAGGGACGCTGAACCTCCCTTGCGCAGTGGTGCGGGCAGGCGGGGGCGGGGGCGGGGCGGGGGAAGGGGAAGGGGCCTCGCCCGGGGAAACTGCGGGCCCACCTGGCGCTCTGGACTCTGCCCACCAGGGGCGCTGTGGTCGGCGGGAGACCCCCACCAGGGGCGGGGCTGGGTGGTGGTGCTGGGTCCCGGGCAAAGGGCCAGGAGCTTGGGGGCCCGGAACCCAGAGCGCGGGTTCGTTCCCTCCCCGCTCCCCGCCCCACCTCGGGAAGTCTCCGGGGAGGGGGCGGCATTTCCCCCGGGGGTCGGCAGCTCACTTGGGTAGGGTCCGGGTGAGGGCTCTCCTGTCCCTCCATCTTGGCTGGCCCGCGGCTCCCCCCCGACGCCGCCTTGAGGTCTTGCGCGCCCAGCGTGAGGACCCTCCCTCCCATCGGATACACGGGCGGGGCGGGGGTCCGTGGACTGCCTGGCTGGGCCTGATCCGCCTTCGTCCCAGCATGGTGTTAGCCGCGCGAGACGGGCTCTCCTTGCTGGGCTGTGGATGCGGCGGGGGCCGCAGGGAACAGAGTGTGGGGTCCGCTGGGGAGACTTGGTTGGCGCCTTCCGTTCTGCTGGGGCCGGGGGAGACCTTCCCAGGCGCCGCGCCCCTCCGCCGGCGTTCCCGCAGCGGCGACCCCCTTGCAGCCGCGTCGCGTCTCCGCCTCGCGCATTCACACCTCGCTGCAGCTCTGGCTCCGCTGGGGTCTTAGCGGGGGTGTGGGAGTCTCAAGGAGCTCGCAGGGCACGGGATGAGCGCTGACAAGGTAATTAGGGCTGCTGTTTGGAGAGGTGCGACTGCAGCGCAGTGAGGACGCGGGGGGGAACAGCCAGTTCTTCCCCAGAGAGGCTGCGTGCTAGTTTTCGAGAAATGGCCAGAGGGGTGGGGACTCACTTCCAAGGGAGAGGAAGCTGCGCATGGCGTCCCAGACAGGCCTAAAGGTGTAGAGGCTTCCCCCACCCCTCCCGACCCCCGCTCTCTCTCGGATGCCCCCCCCCCCCCCCCCGCCAGGACCCGCTGCCATGTCCAGAGGCGCCAGGCAGCCGGTGGACGGTGCTAGCAGGGAGGAACGGAGGCCTCCAGCCAGGGACTGTGTGAGGGAGCAGCTGCTCCAGCTCCAGTCCAGCCTTAGGTGACCTGGCGTCAGCTGAAGTTCTGCCTGAAATCTCACGAGAGACCCTGAGCCAGACCCAACCGAGAGCTGCTGGAAGGTTTCTGATCCACAGGTTGTGAGATAGTAAACTTGTTATCCAGCAGTGGCTTCCAGACACCGTGTTGTCTATGACATCCGGAAGAGGACAGGACGGAGGTAGCATCTGTGTCGTTTCAGGCCGGGAGAGAGGAGGGGAGAGTGGCATGGGGGGAGGTGGCCATGCACCTCGGGGGCCACCTCACCTTGTGGTGAAAGGTGGGTCCTGCCTGCCAGCTGGACAGACTGGCCAAAGCTGTGTCACAAGGATTGGAACTAGCCTGGGGCCCTGCAAGCTTGGAAGGGTTATTGGGTGCCAGGCTGTCAGCTCATGGAATGGCAAGGCTGGGGTCCAGGCATGGATGTGGTGTTAGGGGAGGGGGTCTTCAGGGACCTGCCCCCCCCAAGTGGCAGAAAATGGTCTCTGAGCAGCCAGAACCTCAGAAGTCCCCCCACCCCCCCGCCGAGGCTCAGCACGGAGCCCCTGTTGGCTGAGTCTAGGCCCCAGGCCACACCCCAGGGAGGAAGGGGAACAGATGCCACCTCTAGACTGTGGGGGTCCAGAGGTCCTGGCAGAAGGGCCCTGGGGTCCTATAGCAGGACCTGAGGGGCCACAGGCAATGGCAAGGAGGGCTCAAGGGGGCCTGATTCCCACTCCGGGAGCCAGGAGGGGCCTCGGGCGCAGGCCTTCTGGTGAAATGCTGCTTGAATTTCAGGCCAAGAGCCTTTGATGTTCATCTCTGGCTTTTACGGCGACACCTGGCTTTGCTGCCCCAGGCGTCCCACTCTGTCACCTCCCAATTCTGTCTCAGGAGGAGCCCGAGGGATCCTCTTGGTGGAAGGCAGAGCTGGCCCCAGGATGAGGTCACAGCTCAGGTCTGTCCCTGCAGACGGCTGCTGGCAGGGAGAAGGTAGAGGGAGCTGCCTGGCGAAGCTGTCTGTCCCTCTGAGTGCGTATGGTCAGCTGTCTCTCGCGCCAGGACCTTCTGCCTGAGGAGGCAAGCGGGGGTGGGGTGGGGTGGGGTGGGGGGTGGGGTGGGGCAGGACCTGGATCCCCACGGCTGACCACCCAGGGCCTGTCCAGGAGCCAGAGTCATGGCTGGGTCCACGGCCATCTCTGCCGGTTCGGTGGCCAACCTTCATGAGACTTTATTTCTGTGCCCGGAGAAAATAGTGAGGGGACATTCCTTGAAAGGGACAGTGCTTTTCCCTCCCGACAGCACAGGGCATGGTGGGCGGGGCGCTCATGCCCCCGGGCACCTGCATGCAGTGCGGAGGCTCTTCTGGAAGCCGTTGTCCAGGAAGGCGTACAGAAAGGGGTTGAGGCAGGAGCTGGCGTAGCTGAGGCTGGTGACAACGTAGGAGATGACGATGACGAGGGGCGTCTGGGGCAGGTCTGTGGTCAGGGCCACGACCGAGGCCAGGTGGAAGGGCGTCCAGCAGAGCAGGCCCACGGCCAGCACGGCCAGGACCAGGAGGGTCACCTTCCGCCTGGCCTTGCCCAGGGCCTTGGCACCGGAGTGGAGCCGCAGGGCCCGCAGCCTTCGCAGCAGGTCCGCGTAGAGCACACAGAGGGTGCACATGGGCACCGCGAAGCCCAGGACCAGCGTGTAGATGCGGCTCGCCTGGAACCAGGCGCGCTCGGGCTGCGGGAAGCTCAGCCCGCAGCTCAGGACCTGCAGCTCGTTGCTGTAGACGCTGGCGAAGGTGAAGAAGGGCAGCACCGCGACAGCGACGCCCAGCCAGACGCATAGGCTGGCAACCTTGGCCCCCCGGAGGGTGCGCCAGGGCACGCGGCGGGACCGCGCCGTGGCCAGCACCACCAGGTAGCGGTCCAGGCTCATGGCGGCCAGGAAGTAGGCGCTGGAGAAGATGTTGCCGTGGTCGATGGCCAGCACCAGCTTGCAGAGCAGCTCCCCGAAGGGCCAGTGCTGCAGCACGTGCTCCGCGATGCTGGCGGGCAGCACCAGCGTGAAGAGCCCGTCGGCAACGGCCAGGTTCAGGATGAACACGTGGGTCACCGTCTTCAGCTTGGGCGCCCTCAGGATCACGCAGATGACGGCCGTGTTGCCCATCAGCCCCACGGCGCAGATGAGGGAGTACACCACTGGCAGGAGCACGTAGAGGGCTGGCAGTGGCTCCGGGAAGGTGATGTTGTGTCTGGTGCCATTGTCCCAGGAGAGGCTGGCTCCTGTTGTGCCCGGGAAGGGGGAGCCTCTGCTGTCCAGGCGCTCTGGCCCGGCGGCCTCCATCCTGGGGTGGCACCGATGATGACGTGTGCCCTGGGCAGGTGGGAGGTGTGTCAGAGCTTCTTGGGCTGGATTCTGAGAAGGAAACAACCAGAAACGTTGGGATCTGGCTGTCAGCTGAGAACAGCAGCTGCCTCAAGTTCTCCACCAGAGGGTGCGGCCACTTTGCCAGGGTCAAGGGCACAGGGGGCCTCTCTCCGTCCACCGCTGCCCACTGGCCAGAGAGAGCCTGGTGGAGACGCCTCCCGAGCAGCACTTTCGGCTGGTCAGTTTCCGTCCCCGAGTCCCCCTCCTCTTGCAGAGAATAGCTGCTGACCTCACCCCCGGGAAGGGGGAGCTTGGATCTGCCCCTGCCCAGCCCCTGTGCTGGCCACACGCCAAAGCACAAGCTACATAAGGGCAAGGGTGTCCCTTTGCAAGGGCACCTCCCAGCGATCCCTGCCCCCCTGTGAATCCAGGCGTCCTGGAGCCACGCCCTCCCAGCCGCACTGCAGACCGCCCCCGTGGTCACCTGCTCTTTTGCTCACTGACCTGTCTGGAGACACGTGGGCAGGAGTTGGTGATCTTGGTGGGCATGTGGTGATGGCCAGCTCGGGCAGTGGCAGGCGTGGAGGGAGAGGTGTGGCCCCCACGACAGGCCCCTAACAGGGTCCCGGCGCACCCTGCCACCTTTCAGGACCTGCTCGTGGCAGCCTTTGCAGAGCTGGCTCCCCGCAAGGCCTCCAGTCGGGTGGCAGCGCTGCTGTGTGTGTGTGTGAGGGAGGGAGGCGGGTCCGCTGCTGACGCGGAGCCCTCGTTGGGGAGGGGGGTGAGCTGAGGCGGCACCGCCGCCACCCGCAGGGTTGCCTGGTCGGGCTCTCCAGCGGGCGGCCTGGTGCGTGTGTGTGCACGTGTGTGCACGTGTCTGTGCACGTGTGTGCCTGTGTGCGGCCTGCCGGCGGCGCAGGGCTCTGTCCGTGGGCGCCCTCATTTGTGAACGTGGGTGTCTTGGCGGGTCTTGCACCTGACCTCGCGTGTGTGCACCACGGCTGTCTGGGTGGCGTTTCCGTGGTGGGCTCTGTGCCTGCGCCTGAGGGGGGTCTCTGTGGGTCCCTGGCGGTGTGGAGGTCGGGGGTCTGTCTGCTTTCATGTGGATGCAGAACCTGTGGCCCCTTAGAACCCAGCTTCTTTTTTGCTGAAAGAGGATCATGTCCACGTGAAAGGTCATGTGAGTGGTAGAAGGCGGTGGAGGGAGAGGCAGTCCACTCTCCCGCAGCTCCCGGTCCCTCCCCGAAGTGCCCACTGTCCCCAGCCGCTCACCGAGGACCCTGCCCAGCCGATGAGAACCACGTGTCGCTCTGCCTTGGACCCTGTCCTGCTTCTGCTGCTCTGCAGGACACACCTGGCTTATTTAACCCCAGGCGTGGACGGCTGGGCTGTCTCTGGCTGTGCTTTTGCAGGTGACTCTGTGGCTGGTGACTGTGCCCTGCTCCCTTCCCAGGCAGGTCCTCAGGTGGACTTCCGGGTCAGGGGGTCTGCGAGCTGCCTGCGAGGGAGGTGAGGCTGCCCCCTGCCCTCGCAGACCTGCCTCCTTCACTGCAGTTGTGGTCCCTCTGGGCCCGTGGCCTGGGCCAGGAAGGAGCCTGGGCGCTTTCTTGAGCTCCCTGAAGTCACCCGAGGCTGCATTCAGGGCACCAGCCTCCCCTCCTCTGGGCCCAGAGGAAGGCATGGGCGCCTTGCTGGCTCCGGGAGGCCAGGGGCTCCAGCCGTCCCCTGGGGCCGAGCCTTCGGTGGGCTGCCCCCTGGTGGGACCCCCCAGAACCCCTGCCTGCAAGCGGTCTCTGTGCATGGGCTCACGGGCTAAGTTTCTGGCGGGAGGGAGGGGAGGGGGCGCTGTGGCCAGGTTTCCTCGGAACATTCACTGTCCAACGTGGACACCGTGGGTGTTGTAGCTTTGAACGAGGAACTTCTCCATGAGGAGCAGAGCGAAGGTGCCCGGCTGGGCACTGCTCTCCTCGCTGGGCTTCGAAACCTGAGGGCCTGGGAGAGAGCAGCCCTCTGGTCTGGGTGGGGCAGGGTCTGGACTGGTCATGGGAGGCCCAGGCTGAGACCCTGGCAGTCAGCGAGTGTGAGGAGAGGCTCCTGAATCTGGGGCTGAGTCTGAGATTTGGGGGTGTTGGTGGGTGGGGGAGCTGCTGGGTCAGGGCGCAGCTCCTGGGTGCCAGAGGGGAGGTCAGGGCTGGCATATGGGGCCTTGACCGTGGGGCCTGCCTGTTGGCAGTGCATGTGCTGGGGAGTGGATGGCTGACCACGGCCCTGGTGCTGGCCTGTAGGGAGTGGCCCAGGCCTCCTGTCACTCAGCTGCTGTCCTCGGAGATGGCGTGGGTGGGGGAAGGGTTGACCTCTCCAGGCCTGGTTGTGGGCCCCCTGGGGGATGGGTGCTGGGCACCCCGTTTCCTGAGCATCTCAGGAGGGCCCAGGGCTCTGACCGCCAGTCAGCACGTGGCTGACAGGAGCCCCCTGAGCATGGGGGGCCCTCATGCCCTTCTTGCTCTTTAGGGGGTCTTCCCCTCAAGCCGCTAGGGGAGCAGGTTGTGTCAGAATCACAAGAACCCTGGAGTTCCCGTCATGGCGCAGTGGGAACGAATCCGACTAGGATCCAAGTGGGTCAGGGATCTGGCGTTGCCATGAGCTGTGGTGTAGGTTGCAGATGTGGCTTGGATCTGGCATGGCTGTGACATAGACTGGCGGCTACAGCTCTGATTCAACCCCTAGCCTGGGAACCTCCATATGCTGTGGGTGTGGCCCTTAAATGCAAAAAAAAAAAAAAAAAAAAATCACGAGGCCCCTCCTGGGGTTTCCCACCATGGCCCTGCCTGCCTCTGAGGCAAACCGTGAGTCTGGGGTCCCCCTCATACCTGGGCGTCTGGCCAGGTCAGGGGCTCCGAGCTCCTCCAGCCTGATCTCTGCTCCGCCCAGGCTGTCACACCTGAAGTGGGATGGGGTGGAGGGTGAGAAGAGGGGGCCAAGGCAGCGGACTCAGGGGGCTGCGGAGGGGGCAGGTGTGGGTGCTGATGCCCGGCCGCATGTCCAGGGACCCCCCAGAAGCCCTTCTTTCCTGGCCCAGCGGGGGCGCCCCAGCCTCTGCGCCCTGGGCCTCGGAGCAGCGTGCCTTTGTCTGCACGTGGGTCAGGCATCGTGTGTTCCGTGGAGACAGGTGGCTGTTTGCGGCCAGCCCACAAGGACTTTCAGGCCGAGGCAGGGGAGGCGGCACCGGGAGGGAGGGCCAGGCCTCTACCTGCTCTCCTGGCACCAGGGGCTCGCTTGAGTCTGCACAGCATGAGTATGTACTTGTGCCCTGTTGCGTGCTTGCCTGGGGGTCAAGCAGACCCTAGTGGCCTGTGAGCCTTTGCCCGCCACCCTCCGTGGCAGGTAGGAGGAGGGGTTCGGGCTGACCCTGCCCAGTGTGGCTGGGGCAGTGAGAGCCGAACCGAGACCGGGGCTGGGCGGCTGTCCCTCACCTGGTGTGGCAGCCCCCTCTGCCTGCCCCTGACGGGTTGTCACACGCACAGATGCACACACTTACACAGACACGTGCACACACCTGCGGGCTGCCACGCTCACTTGCGTGCCCGTGTGTGCTTTGGCATTTCGGCTCCACCCAGGCAGGCCTGGGGTGGGGTCGTGCTCTGCCCTCAGGCCCGCGTCCAGGCCTGTTGCCCTCCCACTGGCCCCCTCTCGGCCCAGAGGACAGGCCTGCAGGGTGGAGTGCTGCCCAGAATGCCTGGGCCCCAGCGGCCTCTAAGGTGGTAGCTGGGAGCTCTGCCTGCTGACAAGAGGCAGGTGCTTTAGGGCTCATTTCCAGGGAAGCTGGGAGAGGCCTCTGCGTCTATATGGCTGGGAGGGGCCTTAGCAAACGCAGCCTTTCAGGACCCCTGCCCTGCTGCTTGGCGCCCAGCTGCCTCCTCTCTTTCAGCACTGGTGGGCACCGAGCCGTCTCCAGGGGCAGGTCATGGCTTTGGGGTCCTGACAGTTCCTGCCTGCCCTGTGCCAGGCTGGGAGGGGGACCTCGGGCTTGGGGCCAGTGGGAGCGGCCTGGGGCAGCCGGATGCGACCCACAGGGGCTTCTGCTCGGTCGGCTCTCCTGCAGCCCAACCCTGTGCGCAGAGTCATTGACCTACCCTGTGAGTGTTTGGGGACAGAGCCGTGAACAGAGGGGACAGATCCTGCTCTCTGCAGGCTGCCTCTTTGGTGGGGAGTAAACGAGATCAAGACGCCTGAGCCCAGGTGTGGCTGGAGGCGAGCAGGAGCAGTGGTCCTGGAGGAGGAAGGCAGACGTCCACCTGCCCACCAGCAGGTGGTCCTGCTGTGAAGGCTGCGCTCCAGGGAGGTAGGAGAGGCCTGGCAAGCGTCGGGGGGGTGGGGTGGGCAGAGGCCATGGTGGGGGCAGGGGCTTGGCTCACCCTGTCGGGACACAGGCTCTGGCTGGAGAGTTTGAGGAGGGTCTGTAGGGGGTGGGTTGGGCGGAGCAGGCCCCGAGGAGGAGGCTGGGGAGGGGCCTTCGCAGGAGCGCTGAGCCGGGGGTCTGTCCGGCAGGAGGTTGGAGGTCAGGAGGCATTTGGAATCCCGCTGGCCGGGGGTAGCATCAGCCGCGTCCAAGGCCTCTGGGAGGCTGGGCTTGAGGCTGTTGCCCCTGGCCTGTCCTGCCTATGTGCCACCCCCCACACACGCTGAGAAGCAGGAAGCACAAGGAGGCCTGGGCCCCCAGGTGTGGCCCTTCTCAGCCCCAGGGCTGTTAAGGCAATTACCAGCCCCGGTGATTGGGGTGGGGGGAGTAAGGCCGCTGCCCCCTCCTTCCTGCCCAGGCACCGGAAACCAGGAACAAGCCTGCCGGGGTGGGGGGGTGGCTTTGATGAGGAGGTGGCCCTGTCCTGAGAGGGGACATGTCTCGTGGGTGGTCCCAGTGCACACTGGTGGCCCCCTGTCACTCGGCACAGGTGGGATGTGGGGGAAGGGAGCAGGTGCCTCTGTGTCTCCCGCGGGCAAGGTCTCGGGCGTGGCTGGCAGGAGTGTGTGTGCAGCACAGAGCTCTGGGACCGAAGACGGATCCAGGAAGGAAGTGTCCGTGAGCCTGGCCCCCTGCTCGGTATGTGAATTCCTGCTGAAGGATGCAGGACAGGCGGGCTGGTTCAGGCCCTAGTCAGCTCCTGCAGAGTCGTGACTCAGACAGGCCTGGGGCTCTGGACCCTAGGGGGAGCCGTGCTTGACCTGAAGGCCTCAGGGCCACACAGTGCAGTGGGTTTCTGGGCCCAGAGGGTCTGGGATGCCCTGGAGGCCAGACGTGTGGACCTTGGAGGGGGCTCTGTGTCCATGGGACAGGGAGGACAGACCCAGCTGGCCGTGGGCAGGGCCAGGCTGATGGGTCCTGCTGGGCTGGGGCCTCTGGCCTTGCTTGTTCCTGTCCCCCTTCCGGGCTGCCTGGTACCAAACCCAGGCTCAGAGAGTGGTGCCCTGCCTGAGCCCGCAGCTGGTACTGCGCACGGATCTCTGTGCCCCATCCTTGCTCCCCGTCGCTGACGTGAGCCTGGACCGCAGCGTGGATTCGCCTGCGTGGCTGTGTCTTGTCTGCTGCTTTAGGCCCATCTGGGGTGGGGTGGGGGCTGTCTGGGCTGGTCACGGAGAGAGTGGGCCTCGGCGGGGGAAGGCAGGGACAGCTGAGGGCCTGCGATGGGGAGGTGCCAGGGCCCGCCTGGTGTCTGGTGGTCCCAGGTGTGGTAAGCACGTGCGCGTTCCGTGCCCCGTGTTTGCAGCGTGCTGCCCACACAGGCCGTGTTTACTTGCCATGGATTTGCTCACCTGCAGGCTGATGGACACGCTTCAGCTTGTTGGTGCACCTCCTTGCCCGCACGTGGCAGCAGCACATGGCCCTGCTCTGTCTGGTCTGTGTGCCGGAGGCTCTCCCACCAGGCTCAGACCCCAGGAGGGGGCTTGCTTGGGGGCACTGCCGTGCCTTCTCTGGGGTCCTGCTGTGGGGGAGGCCTAGCGTCTGCCAGCCTCAGAGAGCCCTGCAGACAGACGCTGGGCAGGGTCCCCGGTGCTCTGTGGGAGCGGCCGTGCCTGGGGGCAGAGTAGGGGCAGGGCTGGGACGGAAGCCCCAGGGAGGCGGCCTCCTGAGCTCTGAGCCTGTCCTGGCCACTCTCTCCAATCCCCCTCCCCTGCATAGGGCCCTGAAGAGGGCCTTCTAAGGGCGGGCTGCCCTGGACCGCTTATTTGCTCGCACTTGCTCCGCTGGTCCCTGTGGTCACTGACAGTGATGCGGGCGCTGTGTGCCAGGCCCCGGGCGGAGCCTGGGTCCAGGGCAGTGGGGCCTTTTGTCATCATGCTGGCCCTGCCTGTCAGGAGAGGGGGTTGAGGCTGGGACCCCCTGCCTAGCTGAGGCCTGCAGCTCTACCTGGCCTCAAACCCTTGGCTCAGGTGGGGCGGGGGCTCTGCCTCCAGAGTCGGGGCTGGGGGCTTCTGTGTGAGGGGCTGAGCTGGCTGGGACTGTTGAGTGGCAACTCCGGTCTAAAAGCCATTCGCAAAAAAAAAAAAGACGTTTTCGAGTTCCCGTCGTGGCGCAGTGGTTAACGAATCCGAATAGGAACCATGAGGTTGCGGGTTCGGTCCCTGCCCTTGCTCAGTGGGTTAACGATCTGGCGTTGCCGTGAGCTGTGGTGTAGGTCGCAGACGTGGCTCGGATCCCACGTTGCTGTGGCTCTGGCGTAGGCCGGCGGCTACAGCTCCGATTAGACCCCTAGCCTGGGAACCTCCATATGCCGCGGGAGTGGCCCAATGAAATAGCAAAAAGACAAAAAAAAAAAAAAGCCATTCGCTCTGGCCCTTTTGGTCACGTGTCCTGTGGGACACAGCTTCTCCCTGCCTGGCTCTCCCTGGTGCCCTGGGCTGGGGCCCAGAACCACCCTGTCCCCGCACCGCGCAGGGGCTCAGCCCTTCCCCTGCCCTCGGGGATGGCAGGTGGCCGGAGCTCTTGGTGGGGGAGCAAGACTAGGTTTTCAAGGTCTGGAGGCTGTGAGCGCAGCAGGCCTCTGTGGTGTGGGTCTGCGGTGGGACGTGGGGTGGGGGCCTGCTGGGCCCCCCAGTGTCTGTGGGCAGTGTCATTTGGTACCTGGAGAGGACAGAGGTTAGAATCCAGACAGGGCAGCTCCTGTGCCTCACCAAGCACCGTTTCGGCTTCTGTTGGCCGTCACAGCGTGGCATCCGCAGGGAACTCCGAGCGTGGGGAGCAGCACAGGTGCGTGGGTTTCCCTCCTTGGGGGGCTTGGCGACGGCAAAGAGGTCGGAGGCCAGGCCAGGCGAGGGAGTCTCGGGAGGGCCCCTGAGGGGGTGGTCTGGGTCTGGAGATCACGGCCAGCCTCGGGATGGAGGATGGAGGAGGTGGCAGATGTGTGGGGTCAGCAAGGACCCAGCTGCATGGTGGCCTCTCGCCTGGTCAGGGCCACCTTCTTGTGCCAAAGGCCCTGCAGCTCCCCTCTGTCTCCTTGCTGGACCAAGGCCTGCAGCGCAGTCAGTATGTCCTCAGAGCTGCGTCTCGAGCCCAGGACCTGGGTGTCCTTCCTAAAGCTCCAGGAGCTGCCAGGAGGCTGTGGGCCCCGCGCCCAGCCCTGGTGAGTCAGCAGCAAGGGCCGCCTCCCCCACCCCTGCCCACTCGTGGGTGCTCCTGTCACCATGGCAACCCTGTCCCAACAGGTCTCACTCAGGGACGTTTCCTGGTGTCCATTTGTGTCCTCTTAAGAGCCCCAACACCTGTGACCCTGTGACCTCCACTGTCCCCTTTATGGGAGGGAGGGTGGCCACCTGTCCCAGCTGACCTGACTGCCTGGGCTTAGCACCAAACACCTGTATTCCAGGAAACAGGTGTTCCTGGACAAACCACCTGTCAGTGGGGCTGCCTGATAAAGGGTGCGCCCCCCTGCAAGGAAGGCTGCCTGGTGTGCCCAGGCCTGGGCTCGGCCAGAAGGCGACCCCTGTCCCCCGCTCCACCCAGGGCAGAGGTCTGCTGATTCTCTTGGTTTGTGTCCGCCGGTTGACCCGGATGCCTGCTGTGTGCCAGGCACTGGTGGACCCCACACCATGTGACATGGGGGCAGTGCCTCTGTGGCACCATTTTGCAGGTGAGAACAGGAAGCCCTGAGGGGGCTTCCCTGGCAAGTGCGTGCAGCCCCGGAGCAACAGGCACACTTGGCGCTCAGCGGTGCCCGTGGCCAACCCCCATGCTGCCCCCTCAGGAGCCTGGCAGGTGCTGAAGCAGCTGGAGACTCAGAGCCCTGCTTCCTTCCTGCGTGGAGGAGTGTGGGCTTGAGCAGAGCTGGTGGCTCGTGCCGTGGAGGCGGGTCTCATCTGAGGTCTCTGTCTGCACCTCCAGGTGGTGGGCAGGACTGTGGGCCTAGAGCCAGCCCTGTCTTTGCTGTGTGACCTGGGGTGAGGTACGCGTCTCTGAGCCTCCGTTTCCTTACCTGTCAAATGGGAACCTTAATTTTCCTGCTTCAGAGTGTGGAGAGGGTTAGCTGGAGAAGCCAGCGTGGGCCCACCCTGGGCCTTTGATGCTGGAAGGAGCCCTGTCCGCACCTGCCCACTCTGCTCTGGACCTGCCCTGGTCATCTCAGGTGGAAGCTTGGAGGGGACACTGGCCTTGCATCGGCTGTGAGTGGGACAGGGGACAGGTTGCGAGAGCTGTAGGCCGAGAGAACTTCTCTGATCCCACTTCATAGGCCTGTGCTGGGAGCAGGGAAGCCAGGAGACCAGCCACTGGCCCGAGGTGTTCAGCTCTGTGGTGAGGAAGCCCCTCAAAGCCCCCCTGTGCCAGGAGGCCCCCTGGGATCAGCGCTGTCCAACCACAGGGCAGCAGTCACCTTCCCCAGGGCTGGGTGGAGGGCAGGGTCCCTTCCTTTCCCAGGCTGGGCCGTGTTCTCACAGTGCAGCTCAACCCTGACTCCCAGTGGCCAGTTCTGAGCATTGCTGCAGAGGTTAGGGACGGGTGGCCTAGGGGTGAGCCAGGAGGGTGGCCCGTGACCCAGCCCAGGAGCCTCACTGCCCTTCCTAAGTTCTAGCCTGGACACACCCAAAGGAGGCCCCACGGTGGAACTCAGGTTTGGCGACAGTGCTTCCTTGAGTGGCATGTCCCTGCGAATTCAGGGACAGGTCGGACCCTCTCTCCCCCCACTCACCTGCGAGAAGTTCCATCTGGAGTTGACCTTGGTCAGGTCGGAGGCTTGCCTGCTCTTAGCGTGCTGGGGGGGTGGGAGCCGGAGGAGCGTGATTGGCGCTGGCAAGGCTGCTGAGTAACTGGTGGCTGGAGCTGGGGGGAGTCTGGGGGCGGCGGGGCTGACCTGGGAGGAGACAGGGCTCTCTCTCTGTGGGCAGCGGGGCTGGAAAGGGTTTTAGGCAGAGCAGCCACACAGCCACGTTGATTCAAAACAGTCATTCTGGCTGCAGGACAGAAGGATGGAAGGGTTGAGGCTGGCAGTAGGTGGCCAGTTGCAAGTGAAGCCGCTGAGACCCCAGCTGGGTGGGGAGAGGGCTGAGCTTGCGGCTGTGGCATGGAGGGGGCTGATGGGGAACGCCTGAGGGGGCTCAGCGCCTGGGAGGCCTGGAGCAGGTCCCTGCCTAGCCTCAGCCTGCTTCCGCTCCGCTGGGCAGACCCTCCGTCTCCGGAGAGCGGGGGAGGGGCCAGGGTCTCTGTCTGCGAAGCAGGGCGCTGACTCCCGGATGAGGGTCAGGCCTGCATAGCTTGAGCGGCTATGGGGATCTCGACCGTTCTAATTTTTTGTTTTGTTTTGTTTTTGCTTTTTGGGGCTGCATCTATGGCATATGGAAGTTCCTGGGCTAGGAGTCGAATGGGAGCTACAGCTGCCAGCCTACACCACAGCCATAGCAACTTGGGATCTGAGCCGCATCTGCGACCTACGCCATATCTCAGGGCAATGCTGGATCCTTAGTCCACTGAACAAGGCCAGGGATCGAACCCGTGTCCTTATGGATGCTTGTCGGGTTCATTACTGCTGAGCCATGACGGAAACTCTGGACCTGACATTTCTGTGGGAAGGTGTCATCCGAGTGATGGGTGACGAGCCTGAGGGTGGGCGGGTACGTGCGTGTCTGTGCGGTGCCCGTGGGTGCGATGGCCTTCTCCTGCCTGCTTCTCGTTGCTTCCTTTAGTCTCTTCTCTGCTTGGCAACCAGGCTGATTTTTCTAAAATCTGGTAGGATGGCCGCATTTCTCTCTGGCTGCTTATTGCCAGCTATTCACTGAGACACTTTTTTTTTTTTTTTTTTTTTGTCTTTTTAGGGCCTCACCCATGGCATATGGAGGTTCCCAGGCTAGGAATTGAATCGAAGCTGCAGCTGCCGGCCTGCACTGCAGCCACAGCCACACGGGATCCAAGTCGTGTCTGCGACCTACACCGCAGCTCATGACAACGCCAGATCCTTAACCCACTGAGTGAGGCCAGAGATTGAACCCACATCCTCATGGGTGCTAGTCAGTTGCGTTTCTGCTGAGCCACGACAAGGACTCCACTGAGACACTTTTGAATGGCGTCTTGTGGTGGCGTCTGGATTCGCTGCAGGCCGATCCCCCGGGTGTGGGTGTGGGGCAGACACCAAAGGGCCCGGAGCTGACCTTGGAGTTCGAGGCTGCTCCCGTGGCTGGGGCTGGGAGTCTTCCCTCTGATTTTATATGTGCTAGAAATTTTGTCGGGATAAATTGCAAAGGAATTTGAAGTGTGGAAAAAATGCGTCAGGTGTCCTGTTGGCTCCTTCTTCCAGATCTTGTGTCGTCGGTTTCTTTGCGCTGCCCTAGAGCTCTGCCGCGGTGGAAAGTTGACAGTAATGCAGACGCTTCTTGTTCACGGAGATGCAAATTAACTTTGTCCAGTGGACTGCGATGGCTGATTGCTTTTTGGGTCTTGGCCAGTTTTGCTTGTACTTACAAATTCACTTCTCGGTTCTGGGTTGCCTGTGTATATGTGTGGACGGCGTGGTCACCTGTGGCCGGCTTCTTCGTTGATGGTTGCTGCGGGGTGAATTGTGTCCCCAGAAAGACATGCTGAAGGCCTGACCCCCGGTATCTGCGCACGTGACTAGTTGCAGTCGAGTCCTTGTTAGAAGAAGGCCATTTGGGCGCAGGAGGAACGCCAGGGGGCCACAGACGCAGAGGTGGGGGTGATGTGTTCTGTAAGTCAGGCAACACCTGGGGTCACCAGGAGCTGGGCGGGTCGAGGAAGGTTCTCGGCTGGAGCCTCTGGAGAGAGTGGCCTCGCCTGCTCCTTGATCCTGGAATTCTGCCGTCCAGACTGGGAGCGAACGAACCTCTGAGGCCCTTTGTGAGGGATCCCGAGAAAGTCAGCGTGTGCGGGGGAGGGCGCGCCACACGGGGGCCAAGGCTGGCAGGAAAGGAGGACCTCTGAGGGCCTGGGCCACCGCAGTGGCCGGTGGGGGCTTTGTGGAGGCAGCGGGAGGTTTTTAAAGCAAAACCCCTCAAAACAGCTCATGCTAGAAAATGTTAAGGCATAGCTTTTTGGAAGTCAGGTCGTGGCCCTCGTGTCAAAGCTTTCATGTCGCTCCCTGGGTTCTGACTCCTGGGCGAGAGCAGGGTGTGCGTCTATGCAGACAGACTGACTTCTGCAGATGCTCCTGCAGGGGGCTGGGCTGGGGTGGGGGTGGGCTCCGTAAAGACCCTTGGGCCTTGAAGCAGGGGCATTAGTTTGTTTGTCCTGGATTGCTGTCCCTGTCATCCAGCCACAAGTGGAGGTGGCTCCTGGTGGTCCTGGCTGCAGATGTGTTTATAGATGCACTGCAGTGTAGACAGATCACAGGGTGGATGCACTAGGGGTAGTTCAGGGAAGACCCTCTGCAGTGTAGACACACCGGCTGCAGTGGAGACCCTGTTGGGTAGTCGTGTCTCTCCGAGTGGGCAGTGAGGGTCATCTGGCCACGTCTGCACACGGCTGCTCCGGCTGGGTCTGTGCGCTGGGCCGAGCAGGAGGCCGGAGGCTGGGCACTCGGGAGGGCCCAGGTCAGGGGCACGTCCTCCCAGCCAGGCCTGCCCTGTCCCCTCCCTCACGGCCCGGGCCTGAGCTCTGCGCTGGTGGAACCCAGGGGCCACATGTCCTTCCCGGGGTCCCTGGCCTTGGGCGAAAGGGCTGGGACCATCCGCCTCAGCAGCGTCCGGGGCCTGTTAACTGTGGAACGCATCCCACCGCCCAGCAGGTCTGGAAGGGGCCTGGTCCCTGGGTTTTAATTCTTTAACTGACACACAAACACAGTGCCAGTTCAGTTCAGACATGGGTGCCCCTGGGCCCTCCTAGCACGCCCGACTCTGGGCGAGCCTGACCCTAACCGTGTTTTAACGGGGTTCCGGGATCCACCTGCATCCCCGACCCTCCTCCTCCCTCACCCGCCAGAGGGGGGCAGTGTCTCCCACGTCACTCCCAGACTCGCAGAGGGGCCACTGTCAGACCCTGCCCCAGCCCCTCATTTTCTCAGGAACCCTTTTTATTGCAGTTGATTTAGAATGTCGTGTCGACTTCGGCTGTACACAGCGTGGGCAGTCACACCTGTACATGCGCGTACACCCACGTGCGCCCATTCTTTTTCTCACGTCATCCTCTGTCATCTTCCACAACAAGCGGCGGGATCTAGGTCCCTGTGCTGTGCAGCAGGGCCTCGTTGCTCCTCCACTCCAAATGCAGCATTCGGAGTCTGTTAACTGAGAACTCCCAGTCTATCCCACTCCCTCCCCACCCCTGGCCACCACAAGTCTATTGTCCAAGTTTCTTTTCTGTGGCAAGGTTCATTTGTGCTGTATATTAGATACAGATATAAGTGAAATCATACGGTGTTTGTCTTTCTCTTTCTGACGTACTTCACTCAGTATGAGAGTCCCTAGTTCCATCCATGTTGCCGCAAATGGCATTATTTTGTTCTTTTTTCTGGCTGAGTAGTATTCCATTGTGGATATGTACCACATCTTCCTAATCCACTCATCTGTCGGTGGACATGTAGGTTGTTTCCCTGTCTTGGCTGTTGTGAATGGTGCTGCAGTGAACATGCGGGGTGCATGTGTCTTTTTCAGTGAAGACTGGATAGATGCCCAGGAGTGGGACTGCTGGGTCATAAGGTGGTTCTGTATTTAGTTTTCCGAGGCACCTCCATGCTGTTCTCCATAGTGGCTGTGCCAGCTTACATTCCCACCATCAGTGCGGGAGGGGTCCCTCTTTTCCACACCCCCTCCAGCATTTGTCACGTGTGGACTTGATGATGGTGACCACTCTGACCGGCGTGAATGGCACTGTAGTTTTGATTTGCATTTTTCCATCCCCCTCCCCCCCTCCCCCTCGGCCACCACAAGTCTGTTCTCCAAGTCTGTGAGTTTGCTTCTTTTCTGTGGAAAGCTTCATTTAGATTACTCGATTCCAGATATAAGTCATGTCACATGGCACTTGTCTGTCTCTTTCTGATTTACTTCACTCAGTACGAGAGTCTCTAGCTCTGTCCGGGTTTCTGCCCCCCAGCCCTTCAGGGTCCCTGAGTCAGCCCCTCTGGAATTAGCTACAGGATTGGGCATTAACGTGTATTTAAATATTTAGATTTGGGGGTGGGTAGGGCATAGGCGCAGAAGGAAAAGGCACGACAAGGAGGGACAGGGCGCGAGTAGTCCCTGTCTGTCCCCCGCCTCTCATCCAGGAGCTGTGATCCTGCCCCGAGTTGCACGTGGGCCTCCAGGCCATCGTGTGGGCCACAGTCAGCACATTTCCACCGCTGCTGTGTCCACAGTGCTGCTTGCCCTGCTGCTGGACCTCTGGGGGGCCTCCAGCCTTTTCGTGAGGATGAGGGTGCCAAAGGTGACCCTGAGCCTGTGCCTCTCCCAGCTCGGGAAAGGAAGGGTTCTTTAGGAAGGATTCCCGCAGGTGTCAGGCAGCCTGACCTGAGAAAGGCCTGCCTGCTGCCAGCTCACCCCCGGCAGAGCTGGCCCTGTACTTGCTCACATCAGGGGGTAAAGCCTTTTGCCCCCCCGCCCCCGACACATACCCGAGTTAGGAAACATTTGGATCTTTGCCAATCTGAGAGAAACGCTGCTGTTCAAAACTGCGTTTCTCCTACCAAGAGTCAGGCTGAACGACTTTTAACTTCTTTAAAAGTCGTATTTTCTCCTTGTTCTGTAAACTGTTTACAGCCTTGACACGTTTTTCTTTATTGGGTTGGACAGGCTCTTTACATAGCGAGGCTTTACCCCTAAATACTTGCGATGTGTTCCCTCCTTTGTTATTTGACTTTTGCTTTGCTTACAGTAGTTTTGCCGTGTAGGCATTTTATTTATTTATTTATTTATTTGTATATTTTTTGTCTTTTGTCTTTTTAGGGCCGCACCCACAGCATATGGAGGTTCCCAGGCTAGGGTTCTAATCGGAGCTGTAGCTGCCGGCCTACACCAGAGCCACAGCAACGCCAGATCTGAGCCGCATCTGCGACCTACACCACAGCTCATGGCAACGCCAGATCCTTCATCCACTGAGCGGGGCCAGGGATCGAACCTGCAACCTCATGCTTCCTAGTCGGATTCACTTCTGCTGCGCCACGACGGGAACTCCACACATTTTAGTGGTATCTCTGTCTGGTTTTGGAATGAGGGTGATAGTGGCATCATAGAATGTCTTTGGGAGTATTCCTTCTTCTTCAACCTTTTGAGAGAGTTTAAGGAGGAAAGGCACCAATTCCTCTTTATATGTTTGATAGAATTCACCTGTGAAGCCATCTGGTCCTGGACTTTTATTTGTAGGGAGTGATTTTTTGACCTCTTCAATTTCACTTCTAGTGATGGGTCTGTTCAGTTGGTCTGTTTCTTCTTGATTCAGTTTTGGCAGGCTGTAAGATTCTAGAAAATTGTCCATTTCTTCCAGATTGTCAAATGTGTTGCTGTATAGTTGTTCATAGTATTCTCTTATGGTTTTCTGTATTTCTGCTGTATCCATTGGGATTTCTCCTTTTTCATTTCTAATTTTGGTTATTTGGGTTCTTCCGCTCCTCTTTTTAGTGAGTCTGGCCAAGGGTTTGTCCATTTTGTTGACCTTTTCAAAGAACCGGCTCTTGGTTTTATTAATTTTCTCTATTGTTTTTTGAGTCTCTATTTTATTGATTTCTTCTTTGATCTTTATAATTTCCTTCCTTCTGCTGACTTTAGGTCTTTTTGTTCTTCTTTTTCTAATTCGTTTAGGAACTCCACACATTTTAGATCATGCGGGGGAATCAGTCTTATACGGTTTGGGCTTTGTGACTTCATAGTGTGTGCTCATGCTTCCTTCTGGCGCTTTCACGGTTATTTCTGAACAGTTACATCTTTGACCCATTTAGAGTTTACTTGGTATAAGAGCCAAGTTAGGGATCTGTGCCAACTGGGTCCAGGAGGAAACGGACGTCATCCTGAAACTGGGAAATCTGAGGGGAGCCGAATAAAGGGATTAAGCCGTGGGAAGCCACGGAGGCTAAGGCAGGTTCAGCCTCAGGCCCGAGGGCGCTGAGAAGCCTCCCCACAGCAGCTGGGACCTGGGGGCAAGGGGGGCTGCAGCGAGGGGCTGGAGAAGTGAGCCCCCTGCCCCTGTGGGGCCTCCTGTTGGCCAATCTCCCCCAGCAGCCCAGAGGCAGGCGGCCCACTGGTGCCCTTGCAGGTCCCCTGGGGTGGGGTGGACACATCTGCGCAGGGCAATTTGAGGAGCTCCCCAGGGGACGTGGACAAGCCCCCAGGGAGCAGGGCGGGGTTGGGGGCCGGGGGGCTCTGGAGGCTGTGGTGAAGGGCCTGTGTGGAATGAGCCGACTGGGGGCTGGGCCCAGCTGTGAGCTGCTCTTTGGGGAGGGAGCCTGAGGCTGGCTGCGCAGCTGGACAGGACAGGGTCGGTGGGGGTGGGGGGTAGGGGGCTGTCAGTGGGCAGGGGTCCTGCCTCCTCCCAAAGGGGCCTGCTTCCCCCCCACTCGTCCACTCATTTGTTGGTTCTTTCGTTCAGCATCTGAGCGTCCAGCTCTTGCCCGAACGTTGCGATGGCTCCTCGACACAGAATTTGATGTAAAACATCACTAAGCCATCAGTTTAGCAGCTGAGTCCTGAGCATCGATGGTCTCCCCGGGATGACCCTTTGGATAATTGGCCAGACACTGTCCCGGACTTAGAAATTCAGTGGCCAGTTGGCGGGGGTGGGGGGGTGGGGGGTTCGTGAGCGGGGCCTGGACTGTGCAGGGCTGGGGGCAGGAGGGAGCGTTCAGCTCCGGGGCAGACTCAGAAGGAAGGGCTTGGCTGTTGTCCTGCAGGAGCTGCGGATGACTGCACGCTGGTGGGAGCGGGGGGCCCTGGGCCACCGAGGACGGCAGTGAGCAGAGATGGGGCGACGTGGGAGCCGGTGTGCAGAGGGGCTATCCACACAGCTCGTGGCCAGGCCAAAGGAGCGCTTCTTGGGGTGCCTGTGGGAGGGGTCCTGGACCTGCAGGAGGCCCCGCCCACAGCCAAGAGTGCCCTGGCTGGGGAGGGGCGCCTGAGGACAGAGGGTGGTTCTGTGGTGACCATTGAATTGGGGAAAGCCTCGAGGGCCCAGCAGGTGCATGTGGAGATGAGGTGACACGGGGAGCTCTGGCAGAAGGTGGGTGAGGGGCTGGCCTGTGGCCACCGCCCTGCTTGGCCTGTGCGAGGGTGTTTCCAGGCTGTCGTTGCAGCACCGCGATGTCTGAATGGGGCTTTCTGCTTCGTGTCTTTGCTCCTGATGTGGCTGAACTGAGTGGCTGCTGCCCCGGCGTCTGAGTAGCCAGGACCCTGTGAGAAGGACTCAAAGTTCAATTTTCCCCTGCCCCAAACCAAAGGATCCGTGGACACCGAGGGCAGCCCTGCCCCCCACGACAGGGGCTTGCAGGCGAGGAGTCGGGCTAGCTCCAGCTGCCCACCACTGCCACCTGGGACCCCCTCGGCCGCCTTTCAGACAGATGCTCTGTGCCCCCTGCACCTTGACTGTCCTTTGATTTCCACAGTGGCTGTGGCTGTGGCCCCAGTGCTCAGGCGGCGGTGCCCCTTTTAGCTGAGTGAGGCTCCTTCCACCCTGTGGGCACGAGGCCGACGCCCTGCGTTTTCACGGTGAATCTGTTCTGAGCTGTTGCTGAGATTCTGGAAGCAGAGAAAATGCATTTGCTCCATCACCTTCCGGATGTGACAAGTCCTATAAAGTCTATTAAAGCCTTTAATGAAATCCCTGCTCAGAGGTGCTCCGTGAATGAAAGTGGGATTAGAGTTTAAATTAAAATGTTGTTTCTGTTGTCTGGAGGCTTTGCCTGGGAAGAAATTAAAGGGGCAGTTCGCCTTTCCGCCCTCACTCTCAGGTGGCCCTCCGGGTGGATGCCGGGGCCTTCCTCAGACCCTTGGGGTGGACGGGACAGCCGCTGTCCCCATGCCTGAGGCTGTTCCCACGTCACCTCAACAGAGGAGGCAGTGCAGAGGGAAAGGCAGGTGCACTTGGGGGCCAGGTGGCCACTTGAGGCTGGGGATAAATGTATTTACTTGGAAGTAGACGCAGGGCCTGCAGTCACGGAGCCCCAGTCGGGGGAGACAGACGTGGCCAGAATAGGTGCCAAGGTCTGGAAGTCACAGCGGGAGGACCACGGGCTGCCAGGGAGTGTGGCTGGACGGTCTGGGTGGGCAGGACAGGGACAGGGACTCTTCCCCTCACTGAGACCTGCCCTGGGGATCCCAAGCACACTCAGTTCTGAGGCCTCTGGCCAGCCCCTTGTCTCCACGCTCCTGCAGGCACCCCGCCTGTGGGGAGAGACGGGGGCACACGCCTCGGGTGGAGTGAGAAAACAGGGCTCTAGAGGGGCTTGTCTGTCCTGCTTTCCAGTTTGGCAATGTCACCCTTTCCCTCTGCGATGAAAAGTTCTAAAAGACACCCAGAGCACGTGCAGCAGGAGCAGCGTGCCGCGCAGAGACTGGGTATCCCATGCCGCGGGCAGGGGACCAAGTGGGGAGCCAGGGCAGTGAGTGTGGGCAGCTTCAGGGGTTAGGGTGCAAAGGTCATAACTGAAGCGAGGAGCCCCAGCTGGATGTAGAGTCTGCACCACACACAACCAGCAAGGGTTACTCCCTGCGAGGTGGGTGATTGCTTACAGATCAACAGGAAAGTGGCCACTGCGCAGATCACGGCAACAAGGGCTGTGCGGAGAGAACTTTCCAGAGGGTGTGGAGGAGAGCAGCTCTGGGGACCCTGCATGCTGTCACCTTGCCCCGGGGGGAGGGCTGGCCCTACCTGTGCTGAGCTGATCCTTGCAGTCCTCCTGGGGGCGGGGCAGCAAGGGCAGCGACTTTGAGAGGGCAGTTGGATGTAGAGAACATTCCAGGTCCGGGACGAGCTTCTTCTGCTCTTCTCACTGTCCTGAAGTTCTGGGTCCTCACAACCAATTGGGAACTTGAGCTGGGGGGTCCCTCCTGCCCATCCATGAGGCCGTCTGCATAGCCCCAGACTCACTAGTCACCTGGGTAGCACACGAGGTCGGCAACACCAAGTGCTTGGATGCTCTGAGCTCGAGTGAGTGGGTGAGCGTGAGCTTCATGCTGCGGCAAAGGGCAACCAGCACGAGCCCGGGAGCCCGGTCCGGCGTCCAGGGTCCCCTGCGGCCCCTAGCAGCAAGGAGACAGGGTCATTAGAAATGTATCTGTCATGACAAAAAAGTGGACCTGGGCGTCCTTCAGCAGAACAGCACAGAGGCGTGGCTCGCTCATGCCGTGAAATGCCACACGGGGGTTAAAATCAGCCGGATCGACGCTGATACACCTCAGGAATAACACTGGGCCATGGAAGCAGCTTGTAAAGTGCTTTGTTCGGTGCGATCACATCAGTGTAAATCTACAGAGAATGTTACACATTGTTCTCGGATGTGTCTGTAGGTGGTGGAACTATGAAAACAAGCGGAGAGATGATACAGACTGGTCTCGGAGATGCTCCCTGTGGGAGACGGCAGAGGCCCCGTGTTTATCATCAGCTACCTCGTTGAACGTTTTCATACTTAAAATTCAAAAAAGCAAAGCGTTCGGGGTGGGTGGGGAGGCAGCATCTGGGGGAAGTCCGGGAGGGTGGAGGGGGCAGAGGGAGGGCTTGGAGGCTTCCGGGCAGAGTTTTGTGGAGGAGGCGCTAAGGAGCAGGAAAGGCAAAGGCGTCTGGGAAGGTTGGGAGGGCTGGGGCCCAGCGGGTCCCCGGAGCTGGAAGGACACCTCTGCGGGCCAGGCCCGGGGGGACCACGGCCGCATCACTGCCACTGCTCGGAGCAGAGGCGGGGGGCCCTGGCAGGGGTCAGATCCTCTTCGCCCAGGCTTTGGGGTCTGGGAGCAGCGGGCACGGGGCTGGGGGTCAATTGACATTACCCCACGCCCTCGCTCAGTGCTCAGTCCCCTGGGGGAAATGGCTCCCTTGCAGCTGCCCGGCAGGCCCATCAGCCCCCCCAGGCCGTGCCCACCGCCCTCCTGGTGGGGCACCCCTTCTCCGGCCCACCGAGCCTGCTCTGTCCTGTTGTCCCTGCTCCTCAGAGCCAGGCCCGACTGTGGTGGCCCCGAGGGAGGGTCCTCGGACCCTCCTGGACTCTTCCTCCTCCTCTGGTTTCAGGAGCTCAGAGCAGGCGGGCCTCACGTCTCTCTCTCCTGCCCTCATCACTGCCCCTCAGCTTGTCTGGGTTCTCCCACCCGTCTCCCTACAAGATCAGGAATTGCGTAAGACTGAGCCCTGGGTCCCCAAGGTTCCTGCTCCCCTTCGGGGCCAGTTCCGAGCGCTCCAGGGGCTGAGGCAGATCTCGCATCAGTTCATGCCCTCGTTCCTTGGTTCGTCCAACCCTGATTGCCTCCTGTGTCCTGGGTGCTGGGAGCACCCTTCTCGAGGCCGGTCCCCTCAGGAGCTCTGGTCCCAGCCTTCTCGTGTCCCCTCTGCAGGCTCGCCCCAGAGGGAGCCCGTTTGTTGCCACAGCAAAGTGAAGCCTCTGCTGGTCGGACCTCTGGGTGAAACAGGCCTCCCAGCCGGCAGGCGGACACCGTGGCCCTGCCCACTCCAGACAAGGCTTGCTTTCTGAACACTGAGCGACCTGGGTGGGGTTTCTGGGGTCCCTCCCAGGCACCTCCAGACAGGGGCATTGCAGCTTGATGCCTGCAGCTCCTCCTGTGCCTTCCCCTCCGTGTGGGGGTCCAGCCACACTGCAAGGCTCGGTTTGGGAGGAAAGGGGGCCGGACCGTTCCCATCCCACGGACTCCTTCATTTTCCAGATCCAACATGATTAGAACCAGTCAGAGGGCTGGGGGTGTCCAGACTGAAGCTGGTGCCAGCTTCCCCTACCCTTTCCCCCCAGGGGCTGCGGGTGGGGGAGGGCGGGGGCAGACCAGGTTCCACACGGGACCTGGAGACCAACCGGTGGCACACGGTGGGGTCATGCAGGAGCCCCCAGGCTTTAGCTCTGTGCCATGCGTAAGCTGATCAGCTGTGACCCCCGGCCCTCCATTGGTCTGGGGATGAGGCTGCTGGGCTGCAGGACAAGGAGCTGTCCCCAGGACTGTGCAGGTCCTGTGCTCTACAGTGACACCTGGTGGCTGTGACTGGAACAGCACCTTGCACAGGGCCGGCGGTGGTGCTGGTCTTCTCTGCCTGGGCTGGGCCGGCCTGGCCTCGGTTCTGGGCAGCTGGGTGTGCTGGGCAGTTGGGTGTGTGTCGGAGCAGAATCTGAGGAAGGGAATCCCCCATAGACTTTGAGCCTCACACACTCACTGGGGAAACAAGAGCCCATGCTGGTGTTTGTGCTTTGAGCAGGATCGTTCCTGCCCGCTTTCCCCTTCCCACGTGCTTCCCAGCCCTTTTTTGGGGGCCCAGGGGACAGCCTGGGCCAAACTGCTTTTTGAGTCTCCCGGTTGGATGGGGGAGCAGATCTGTCAGAACCACGTCAAAGCGCTGAGGTGAACAGCGGGCTGTGGGGTCTGGGGGTCCAGGGCCCAGGGGCTTGGCACTGGTGGGAGGCGGAGCTTGGCAACCGTGTCACTGGACCAGAGGTTGGGCTGTGCATCCCTGGGGCCTTGGGGGGCACTCAAACCGGCCCATGGATTCCGCACGTGTAAGGGAGACTGTGGGCCCTGTCCTGTCCAGTCCCGGGCTCAGACGCTCCCTGGGTTTGAGTCTGACCCCTCCTCTCCCTGCGCCACCAGCCCGGCTCCCCATCCAGCAAGGGCTCAGGCGAGCCGGGTGGGGGGCGGTTAGGAGACAAAGAGCTGCCCCGGCTGAGGCCCTGGGCAGCTGAGGGGCTTTGGTCTGGCCTGGGGGATGGGCCACCGACTTCCCTGGAATACCCTCCCTTCCTTCACCCCCAGACTCTGTTTTCAATCAGTTCAATTAGCACAACTTTAAAGCAATTAGGGAGAATCAGGGCCGAGCTGCTGCAGGCCAGGCTGAGAGCCCTCCTCTCCCCTTTGTCCCCAGCCTGGCAGCTGCTGCACCAGACACCCAGCTCAGGCCTCACCTTCTCCTGAGGGTCTGGGGAGGGGAGGGTGGGTAGCCCAGAGACCGGAAGTGGGGTGGGTGGGGGGACAAGGAGGAGAAACTTCGCCTCCCCAGGATGGGACTGGGGCCTGAGTTGCCTGCAGAGGAGACCAGCGAGGATGCTGGTTAGAAGCTCAGCCCCTGAGCCAGGGTGTGGGTGCAGGTTCAGGGCCCCTTTGGCCGGTCCCCTCCCTCCGGCCCCTCCCCCAGCAGGGAGGAGGAGGAGGCTTACACCTCTGCCCCCTGGGTGCTGAGGGCACTGAATCAGTGACATTTCTGCCCATCACAGCTGCTCCCACTTCTGTGGTCTCAAGCCATAGGGAAGGAGACCACAGCGGTTTTCTGGGGAGGGGCAATGTGCCTGGGCTCTGCCCCAGCTCCATGGCCTCCGAGGGCCCCAGCTTGGCACCACTTGGCAGGATAGCCTCTGTTTAGGGCTCTGGCCTCTGCACTCTGCACAGTCAGGTGGGTGCCCAGCCCTGTGCCTGGCATGCGGCAATGGCCTTCTGGGCCAGCTCCAGAGCCGCGGGGGGAGGTGGCCGTCTGTGCTGCAGACACCCTGGTTGGAGGCACGGCCTCTCCTCCAGGCGTGTGGCTGGGGCGGCAGCAGGTGCGGGTCTGACTAGGCAGACAGAGCCCTTTGTGTGGGGACCCACCCACCCTCCCCAAGCCTTCCGGGCCAGCCCCCCCAACTCCTCCGGCCTCTCAAAGAAAGCCTGTTCTAGGAGCCCCTTCGGGGAGACCCCCCAGCAGTGCAGCCTCCTCAGATGTGTGTGGGGTCAGCAGTCTCCACGTCCTCCTGGCCTGGGGCTGAGCCGGGCATGGGCGAGACAGGCCCCCAATGCCCCTCCTCCCCCCAGGAGTTGGACGCTGCACAAATGATGACACAATTCCTTGTTCAGTTCCAGCTGTGATCAAGGCTTCCAGGACGAGCGGGCCAGGGCCCCAGAGAGAGCTCCCGGGCACCCTGACCTGACCTGGAAGCGCCCAGGGAGGCTTTAGCAGGACCATGGTGGGGGGCAACAACCTTTCCGAGGGGGCGGAGCTCAGGGGAGGGGGCCGGCTGAGGTCCGGAGGTCCTGAGGGCAGGGGGAGATTGCCCTTTGTCCTGAGGGGCCTGGAGGGTGGTGGCTGCCGTGAGGTGGGTGCAGGGAGGGCGTGGGCAGCGGGAGGGCTGGGCCCCACCTGCTCTCTGGCCAAGGAGAGGAGGGGGCTGATGTGCTGCCCTGTGGGCCGCTGAAGCGGCCTGGACTCGACCCCGGGGGTGTTGGGCCTCAGTGGCGGGGGAGCGGCGGGGAACCAGTCGTTACTCTGACACCTGTGTCGTCCAAACCCTTCACGCCGGCCTGGAGCACATGCAGTGTCCATGCCCTGTGTCCCCCCAGCTGCCCCTGAGCTGATGAGTGAACCCTGGGGAGGTTCCCTGAGAAAGGGGTGCTGAGGGCCACAAGGAGCAGATCTCAGAACCCAGCGAAATCCCACTAGAAGCCCTGGGACCATCCCTCACCTGTGGCTCAAAATAGGGAAGCTCCTTTCTGACCTGCTGCACCTGCTCCTGGTGGTGAGGGGCTGCTTCCTGCCCCTGCCCCCCACTCAGGAGGCGAGGGATTCCGGGAGATGCCCGGCAGCCAGGATGTCCTCTCCCTCTGCTTGCCCTTGGCATTACTGTTTTTCACTTCCTGAAGAAGCTGTTTCCAACATAATGGCCCCACATTGCAGGAAAAATGTGAGAAACCACCTAAGAGGCAAAAGGCGAAAGAACACTTTGGAGTGTCCTCTGCAGAAAGCAGGCCAGTGGCAGGCTGCTGGGCGCCGGGGCCCTGGCCCGGCCTTGCTCGGGGTTCAGGGGGAGACCAGCAGGCCCTGACAGGCGCCCACCCTGAGCAGAGCAGATGAGGCGCCTGCCTCCCCTGGCTCCCAGACTAGTGGGAGAGGCACGGGGTGGGGGCACGCCTGTGCACACAGCCCCACAGTGCAGGGGCCCTGCCTCTGGGGAGGTGAGGCCTGGGTCGCAGGCCCCTGGAGGAGGGGTCCTGAGCTGAGACCTTGAGATGCAGTCTGCTTCCTCTCATGGGCAATTGGAGAGTGTGCTGCTGTGGCCAATAGATGCCAAGGCCTGTGGGAGCCGAGGCCCGAGTCCTTGCTTGGGGAACAAGCACACGGCCCACCTGAGGGAGTCCTCGCAGTCTGGGAGGGATGTAGGCAACGTGATGGGCTCAGGGTTGAGGGGGTGGTGGGCACCAGAGACCTTGGCCTGAGCCTGGGTGCATACCCACTAGGTGGCAGCTGATGGGGGCTGGTCCCCACGGGGCCCTCCTGCAGCTTCTGTGCTTTCTCCAGCTCCACCCCCTGTCATGGGGGCGGGGGTGGTATGTGCACACGCAGATGCACAGATGTGCAAATGGCAGTGCACACTCCGACCCACACACAGACACGCACACATAAGTGGCGTGTGCCCTTGTCTGAGCCACACGGGCACACGAGCACGCACTCACAGGAGAGGCCTGGGTTCTCGCTTCGGGACCCTGGAGCTGAGGGACGAGGTGAGCTTTGGAGGCAGGAGGCCTGGCTCCTGGGCCCCGGGACGCAGGAGGGACTCTGTGCACCTGCTCAGGCAAGTGGCAGCCTGGGCTCCGGGGTAGGTTAGGAGGGCTCCAGGGCGCCAAGAAACTTTCTGAACCCCGGCTTGGGGGCAGAGTCGGCTGACCCTTGAAGGTCTGGCTGGCCCGCTCTCGGCTGGGCCGCCCGGCCCCTGAGGCCATGATTAATTGCACACTTGCAGGGTGGGCTCCGTGAGGCCACCCCCGGGGCCGCCTGCTCAGGGGACCAGGGCAGCCCCTGCCTGCAGCTAATGCGGTGGCTGGCATTTCCACCCAGCTGCTGGCGGCAGGAGTCCGGCCTGCTCTGCTGCTCGTGCCCAGGGCCGGGGAGGGGCAGGGCTCCAAGAGGGGCACCAGCAGTGCTCCTGTTTCCAACATAGCAACGCAGCAGTGGTCTTTTTGGCCACCCCAGGCAGGAGGTGCTCCAGAGACGTGGGTGAGCCTGAGCATGGGGGTCCACAGTGGCAGGTGGGCACAGTCGCGGGGCGCGAGCTTCTGACAGGCGGCCAGCGTCCGGGCAGACAGAGGACCTGGAGCTGGGACAGCTCAGTAACCAAGCCCTTGGTCTCAGGCTGTAAAGATTCTGTGTCTGGTGGTGGTTTCCTCACCCCTGTTCTAGGCTCACAGCGGGTTCAAGTCCGGCTGAGCTCTGGGCCTTTCTTATTCTCGTCGTCAGAGCCATTCCTTCAGGAAACTCACGGGGCCTGGCTTGGGAAGCCAGTGGGCACTGTGCTCGGGGTGAGGAGGCCACAGGTTGGACAGGCCCTTCCCTAGGAGGCGCTGGAGGACTGCGGGCCCTGCCCTTGGCGGCTGAGGAGTGCCACGGAGCACGGTTGGCTGATGCACACATCCAAGGTCACGGGGCCTAGGGCGGCTGACCGGGGGCAGGGAGGCCTCTGGGAGCGGGGGTGGGGAGGCGCGTCGGGACAGGACTGAGGGCTCGCAGAGGGGGAGCCACGGCGCCTCGGCAGGAGGTCAGGGCCTTGGCCCCGGGAGGAGGGAGAAAGGAGGGGTCTCCGTGGCCAGGGGCTGGAGGGCCCGAGAAAGACGGGGCGCTCAGCGACCGGCAGGACCATTTGGCTTTTGTTCGTTCATTCTGACAGATATTTAAGGAGCTCCCAGCGGTGGTGCCGGGAGCGGCTGGGGCTGGGGGTGGGACCCTCCTGTGGTGAGAGCCGGTGACACACAAACCCTCCAGGTTTACTCTGTGCTGTGGGGAGTGTGGCACAGCGGGCGGCGGCGGGGGGGGGGGGACTCGGGCTGGTCAGAACAAGACTTTTCAAGCCCAGGGACACCCATGCAGGGGGCTGGTGTGGCTGCTGGGATGGGGGTGTGTGCAGAGGCCTGAGGTCCTGCGGGTGACGGGCCCCGGCTGAGGTTGAGCCGGAATTGGCTTTGGCCTGGGAGTCAAGCCGAAGAGGGATGTGGCCCCCCCGCCCCACAGGAGGTGGGGGCTGAACTTGATTTCCGTGCTGCCCCGGCCCTGGGTCCTCTGTCCGCCCAGACCCTGGCCACCTGTCAGAAGCTTCCTTTGCAGCGTGTCCTTCCAGGGTGAAGTTGGAGATGGAAGCAGAGGTTCCGACCCAGGAGCCACATCATGGTACTCCCCCCCCGCCCCCACGTGTCTTGGCTTTCTCTTGGCGTTTGCCTTCTCCATGGCGCCGGGGGAGCTCCGCTTTTTGCAGACATGATGACAAGTGTTCAGTCACGCAAAGGAAAATGGCTTTGCCAGGATGGGGCAGGCTGCCTGTTCACTTGGAGCCTAACGTGGGGTCTGGGTCTTTGATTTAGAAGCAAGTGGCAGGATAGTCCCCATGTTTCTGGGTCGCCTCAGAGTCAGGGTGAGGGGGCAGACCGACAGGGGGCAGGCGGGGCAGGGTGTGCCCTCTGTGTCCAGCTGAGTCTCGGCCACCTTGAACCCAACCCCAGGGCTTGGCATGGTCTCGGGTCTCCGCGTCTGTCTGGCCTCGCCTTGCAAGCCCTGTCTGTACACAGTGTGCGCGGGAGAGTCTGACGCGCGCTCTTGTGCTGCGTGGGCAACGCGGGGACATTGGCGTGATTTTCTAGCTTCCACCAAGTCCACCTCGGCTGAGGCAGGATGGTGCAGCGGGGCCATGGCTCCACCGTGGCTGGGTTCCACGGACCTCAGAGAAGCTCTGTAGTCTTTCTGAGCCCATAAAACAGGTCAGGTCAGCCTGACCTGAGACACAGAGACTCTTCGTGGGGGTAACTCTGGATGGGCATGTGTTGGAGGACAGACCGTGGTCACAGCTCTTCCTCCTGCCACTGTTGGATGTGAACTCAGACTGGTCCATCACGGTGCCGCCAAGGAGATTTCATAGCCGTGAGAATGTGCAGCTTCAAGGTCGGCTGAGAGCCCAGGATCTGCCTGTCCTGTTCCTCAGCCACGAGGGTGGGGGCTGTAGCCTAGCCACGAGGTTCCCCAGGCTCGGGGTGGGGGCTGTAGCCTGCTCCCGTCATCCTGTTTACCCCTCCTGGGGTGGGGGCCTTTGGCCACCCCAAGCAGGTGGATGTCACCCACAAGGTGACCCCTGAGGCTGCCCTCCTCTCCCATACCCCGAGCACGGCTGGTCCCGTCGCCCCTCCCCCAGGCTGCGGGATTTGCATACAGGTGTCCCTGTCTGTGCAGCTGGAGGGCTGGGGGTGGAGCCAGCCGCCCATGCTGGGAGGGCCAGCAGCACGGGAGCACAGGTGGTGGGACAATGGCCACTCAGAACGTGGGTTTTATTCCCTTACCGCCTCCTCAGAGCTGCAGCCTGGCTCCCGAGCTGTGGGGGAGGTGGGCTCTGGTGTTCGGGGGCCTCTGGGGTGCCCTTGCTGTGCCGTCAAGTCCCTCTGGAGCTGTGTCATGTTATCCACTGTCCAAGCCTCAATTCCTTGTCTGTAGTGGGGGTTGGACGAGGGCACTGCCTGCAAAGGGCTTGTGTAAACTGAAGCCCTGCGTCTGCTGCAGAGGATGGGGTCCAGGGTCCCTGCAGCTGCAGGAGGACTAGCAGCCCAGGCTGCACTCTTGCAAAGCTCTTGCGTGAAGCTGTCTGGAGCTCTCTCCAAACGCAGGGCGCCCAGCCAGGCAGGTGGTGTGCTTACAGGTCTATCGACAGACTGGGATGTTGCTGTGTGTCGGTAATTATCAACCCAATCAGAATCTAGTGAATATGCCAACCGTGAAATGGTGAGTTTTACATGTGAATGGTGGACACACACCGAGGTTTTTGTAACACGGCTTTGGCATCGCTGTCTTCTCACAGCCTCGAGGACTTGTGGTTCTGAGGTGTCCCACCTGCCTGATACCACCTTGGTGATGGCTGGGGATGTTCCAGGCTCATGGCACCCCCTCCCAACGAGCTCTGGGCCCTTTCCCAGCAACTTCTACATCTTCTGCCCCTGGCCTGTGCTCCTGGGGCTGGGGGTGGCCATGGTCTGCCGGCCTGTCCCTCTTTCCTTCCAGACACAGAGATGCCTGGTATGTGGAGTTGGGATCAGTGTTGACCACAGGCCTCTGGTTGGGCACTGGGTTGTCTTACCTGGGTGTGTCTAGAACTCTGGAGGTGTGTGTGGTGTGTGCAGGTCAGGTAGGTAGGGGCACACAGGGTTCTGGGCTCCAGGGGCCTTGTGGATTGTCACACTGGTGGCCCCTTAGTGAATCACATCCTCTGTGTCTGAGCCTGGATGTAGTTCTTCCCACATATACTGATCTGCACCAGCAACTGGATACACATATCCATCCACCCATCCATCCACCCACCCACCCATCCATCCACCCATCCATCCATCCATCCATCCATCCACCCATCCATTCATCCATCCATCCATCCACCCATCCATCCACCCATCCATCCATCCATCCACCCATCCATCCACCCATCCATCCACCCATCCATCCATCCATCCATCCACCCATCCATCCACCCATCCATCCACCCATCCATCCACCCATCCAGCCATCCAGCCACCCACCCACCCATCCATCCATCCACCCATCCATCCATCCATCCACCCACCCATCCATCCATCCATCCACCCATCCATCCACCCATCCAGCCAGCCATCCATCCATCCATCCACCCATCCATCCATCCATCCACCCATCCATCCACCCATCCATCCATCCATCCACCCATCCACCCACCCACCCACCCATCCATCCATCCATCCATCCACCCATCCATCCATCCATCCATCCATCATCCATCCACCCATCATCTACCCATCCATCCACCCATCCATCCATCCATCCATCCATCCATCCACCCATCCACCCATCCATCCATCCATCCATCCATCCACCCATCCATCATCCATCCACCCATCATCTACCCATCCATCCATCCATCCACCCATCCATCCACCCATCCAGCCAGCCATCCATCCATCCATCCACCCATCCATCCATCCATCCACCCATCCATCCACCCATCCATCCATCCATCCACCCATCCACCCACCCACCCACCCATCCATCCATCCATCCATCCACCCATCCATCCACCCATCCATCCATCCATCCATCCACCCATCCATCATCCATCCACCCATCATCTACCCATCCATCCATCCATCCACCCATCCATCCATCCATCCATCCATCCATCCACCCATCCACCCATCCACCCATCCATCCATCCATCCATCCATCCATCCATCCATCCACCCATCCAGCCATCCATCCATCCACCCATCCAGCCATCCAGCCATCCATCCATCCATCCATCCACCCATCCATCATCCATCCACCCATCATCTACCCATCCATCCATCCATCCACCCATCCATCCACCTACCCACCCAACCATCCACCCACCATTCCATTCATCTCCTATCCCTCATCTGTCTACCCACCCACCCACCTATCCCCTATTTTCCTACCCACCCATCCACCCATCTGTTCATGCACACATGGATGGCAGAGTTGGGGCATGGAGAGGTGAGGGCTGTTGATGGGCTAGGTTCAGGGCTCTGCTTTTGTGTGTGGTGGGAGTGGGAAGATGGCACAAGAAGGCTGGCATCCAGAGCTTGGCTCTGGATGGTCCTGGGCTATAATCCTGACTCTGCCCTGGGAACTGCAGACCCTCACGCTCCTCAGCCATGTCTACAAGAGAGGACCCAGGATGTCAACCCTACAGGGGGGCTCCCTGTGTGAGGACACCATGCCTCCCTTGCCCCTTCTCAGGGGCTAGACCTGTGGGTCAAGTGACTGGTTGGGGTGTCCTGCCTGGCTCCCTCGGTGGGATTCGTGTGGCGTGACCAGAGAGGTGGCACCAGGATCTGTCCCCTGAGCTCCATCCGGGGCTCCAGCTGTCTGGAGCCCTCAGCCTGGGGCACTCTTTGTGAGACTGGGGCAGACCTGTCTTTACTCCTTTAAACCCAGGAAGCTCTTCCCCTTGTATCCAGCATGGTGCTGCCCCCGGGCTCTGCTGCTGGACTCCAGTGCTGGGTGTGGCTGGAACCACCACAGTGTCAGCACATCCTGGGCCGCAGAGTCCTGGGACTGAGTCTTGGGAGGGAGTGGTTTCCCCTGTGTGGTCAGGCTGTTGTCCCTGGACCTCAGGTTGGGGACAACCAGTGCCCACCAACTCTGCAGCCCTTCTTGGTGCTGTGGGACTGGACGTTCGGACAAGGGTGTTTCCTCTGGGGCTCTGCCAGGGGGGCGACCCTCTCCAGAGCCTGTGTTGACATTTATAGGCCATGCTCCCGTGGCTGCTGATAAGCAGAGGCCCTGCCATGGCGACCTCCACAGCCTCACTCCCATCAAGGTTCCTGGGCAGATTTATCTCCGAGGCCATCTGTTCTGGGAGCAGAATTCCAAAGCCGTTTAGACAGCCTGGAGCCCTCTGTCCTCTCATATGTGCACACGCACACGCACACGCACACATGGATGAAGTGTGACCCCTGCAGGGTGCAAGGTCTCGAAAAAGGCAAAATCCGGGGAGGCTGCCATCTAGCTCTGACTTCTTCTTGGGGCAGCCGCCGTGCCCGCCACCCTGAGCCCTGGGGCCTGTTTGAGTGCCAGCTCCTTCAAGGCACTGGCCTGGCTTCCCCTGCCTCTCTGTCCGCCTGTCTGATTTCTGCCTCTTCTCTTTCTTGTGCTGCCTTCGTGTCCCTGCCATGCTCGTCCCTGACCCTGGCCCCCCGCCCCACTCCCCCTGCTGCAGGCTCTTGTTCCCACCCGGTCAGCTGCACCCTCTTCTCTTTTGCCTCCTCTGTCCTGGCAGGACTAAGCCCTCGGTAGGCTCTGGGCCCCGTGCAGCTAGGTGGGTCTGGTGGGCCAGTTGCTCGCTCCCTCCTCTGCCTCCCTCCCTGCCTCCCAGATGGCTGGGGCCTGGCGAGGGGTGACCAGACCTGCCCTCAGCTTCCTGGGCTCCCACATGTGGGATATCCTCTTAGCCGGCGTAGCCACCCCACTCTGAGCCCCTCACTTGCCGGGCCCATCACTCTGGGCTAGTGGAGCTCTGATACCAGCCTGCAGGGCTGGGATGTGAGCCCTCTCTCTTGTCTGACCTGGGTGCTCCACTGTGCTCCCCCCCGCCCCACCCCAGCTGCTACTGAATCAGCTGAGAGTGGCCCACAGACCCCAGGAACGCTGGACTCAAGCCTCCAGCTGGAGGTCTAAGAGTCCCGCAAACTGGGTCCCTGGAGTGGCCGCCACTGTCCTGGTCCATATGCTCAGAACACAGCTGGCAGCCACAGGGGGCTCAGCTCAAACAGCCACGGTGCTGCAGTGCCCTCCCAGACTGAGCTCCCTGTGGCCCAGGGAGCCCATGGCCAACCGGCCCCTGGAGCATACCCTGTTCCTGCGTCGCTTCAGTCCTTTGTCTCTGGGGCTGGTGTGGGTCTCATCTGGCCGTGCTGCGGCCAGTGGTGTTTGCTTGGAGCAGGGTGGTTGTGCTCAGCGCTGCCCTGGCTTCTGGTCAAGGGGAGGGAGGTGCCATAGCCACACAGAGCCTGAGAGAGGTTGGGGTGACCACTGCCCTTGACAGCTAGAGTCCTGCAGATGGGGTGCCTCATGGGGGCCGTTGGGCCAGAGACCAATGCTGCTCACACTCCAAGGGGGGCTCATTGAAATGTGGATTTGGACTCAGCCCTCCATGCTCTCGTCCCGTCTTGGGACTCTGGTGCTGGTCCTGTTGTCCCTGAGCTCGCTTTGAGTGGACGGGCGAGTGGAGGACGCTGAGTGCCCCTTGCAGCCCCCAGGCCTTCAGAGAGCATACTGACTCTGTCTCTCCTGACTCCGAACTTGTCCGAGCATTTTTGTCCCATGACGGATTATGAAGGCATTTGGCTTTATTAAGGGAAACAGCATGGGTGATCCTAGCTGGCTTCCTTGTTCCTTTTAGGACTCAGTCTTGATTAACCCCATCCAAAGGACACATTTCCCCAAGTTTGGGAGCCCGGTGGAGTCAGAGTGCTCGCTGTGGGAACCTGGCAGCTGTGGTACCAGGAGGAAGCCCTTTGGGCTTCCTGGGGGTCTCTGAGGTTGGGGAGGTTGGAGGTGACAGGACACTGGCAGCAGTGACTCGGCACCAGCCTACCGGTGTGGCCTTGTCTGGGGACCCACAGTTAGTGTCCTGGTGCCTGCATGGTGCCGATGGGAACAGAGTCACAGAAAGCTGGGTAACCCGGTAGAGGCTATTTCTCTGTAAGCATATCTGTCACTGCAGGCGAGGGCCAGAGACAGGCATGGAGAGGACCTGCTCCCCGGCCTCCTTTCCCCATTTACCCCAGCCCCCCATCTGCCCAGAGCCCCCCTGATCCCTCCCACCCCCCCGCCTGCCCCTGATCCCCCACCCTGGCCCTCGCCTGTCCCCATCTGCCCTGATTCACCTGACCCCCCCATCCCCCATCTGCCCCTGCCCTCCCTCTCCCCCCAACACTCCCCTCCCCTCCCCCACCCAGCCCTGATCTACCTCTGATCAGCCTCTGGTCCCCCTGACCCCCCATCTACCCCTGATCCCTCTTGATTCCCCACCCCCCACCTGCCCCTGCCCTCCCTCTCCCCCCAGCACCCTCGCCCTCCTCAGGCTTCATGTAAGGGTAGGTCTGTGAGCACAGGACCTGGCAGTTCCTTTTCTTGACCCCACCACCCCAGGGGCTGGATTTGAGGCCTTCTACTCTAGAGGAATGTTGGAGGGGGGCCCTTGTGTCTCACCTGCCCCTTTCCATCTCCCAGGGTGTCGTTCTCAGATCCTTTCAAGGCCTGAGAAAGCCCCTCCCAGCCCTGTCTCCTAGGCCTCCCCCAGCACCAGCAAATGTAGGATTCTTGATTGGGGCTTTAGCTATTGCAGGCTATGCAGGCTTCACCTGACAGGGGCAGACACCTGCACATAGGCAGGTGAGTACCCACGCTGAGGATGGGGTGGGCACCTTGCAGGAGGTGACGCCTCAGTTGCCCCAAGGGTGAGTGGACACTTCTCTAGCAGCAGGGGAAGCTGGGAGGGTCCAGCTAGGTCTGACGATGGCAGGGCTAATTGCCCCAAAGGCCCCAGTGGGCAGCAAAGGGTCACGGACATGGGGTGGGGTCATCCCAGAAAGGCCCCTCCCTCCCACCCCAGCAGGTCCCCTCCTAAACCTCCCTCCCAGAGGGAGGGGGTCCTTTCTTCACCACCCCCAGCCCCTGCCCCCAAATCTTCACACCCGAGTGGTGGAGGTTCCATGGCTCAGGGGCCACAAGGGCCTGGCCCCTTGGAGTGCAAGGTGTGTGCTGGGGGGGGCGGCAAGGCTTTCCACACCTCATCCCACCCCATCATCGTGGCTGGTCTTTGACGAGGTTTCTGGCCTCACTGGGTCTGGGGTGAAGCAGGGAGAGAGGGAAAGTGGGGGGAAGAAGAGGGGCGGGGAGCGGGAAGGAGGAAAGTGGGAGGGGGAGGGGAGGGGAAGTGGCTTCGGGAAGGGCCCCTCCCCTCCCTCACTTCATCCGTCAGAGCCAAGGGGCAGTGTCTTTGCTTCCCCCACCTGCAGGCGGGGCTCATTGTCAGGGCCTGGGGCCCCTTTGTGTGGGGAAGGGAGCTGCGTTGGCAGGGCGTCAATTTGTGATTATCTGCGCCTGGCGCGGATTGGCTGGATGAGAAGTGCCTTCTCCAGGGCCCTGGGGCACAGAAGTTTGTGCAGCAACTTTTTGCGGCATGAAGTGACCGTGGGGCGAGCTTCGGAGTGGAGGTGCCCGCCCAGCCAGGATGACGCTCTGCGGGACCTTCCTGGGTGCGTACCTTCCCCCCTCCCCAACCCGGCACCCCTCCCCTGGCCTGTTCACAGGTTTCTGCCAAGACGCCAAAGCAACTAATTAGCTGTGTGTCCCCATCAGCTCTCAGTGCTCTTTTCTGGGCAGCCAAGGAGGTGACAGACACACGCTCCCTCCCGAGCAAGGCCAGGGCCCTCGGAAAGTGGCCTGCCACTCTGCCCTGGCAGCTGATGGAGGGGCAGCCCTGTCTGTGGGCGGCCTCTGGAGGGGGGAGGGCAGCCAGTGGGGCTTGCCCGCCTGGGGCTCACTGTAGTAAAAGGCTTTGCTGGTGTTTCCATCACATGCGCAGTTCCTCGGTGTGGGTGAGAAACTTGGGCACGGTGGAATACTCTCGCAAGCCCATGTGTGTTTGTGCGTGTAAGTGCTCACAGAGAGTCAAAGGGTTGGCGCGTTTGATGTCTCAGCATGACACAGCCCCACAATATGGCCAGAGAGTGTGCGCGAGTCCGCCCAGGGTGCTGGTGAGAGTGGCTCTCGGTTTTGTTTGCTCCATCTGCCAGAGCCTGCCTGGGGCAGCGCCCCCCCTCGCCCTCAGCTGTTCGTATACAATATTAATGCTGACCATCGCGGCTCCACACACAACGGCCCTAATTGTCGTCTGCAGCTTTAAGGCGGGCGCCCATCTGCAGGGAAGCTTTCAGAAGGAAACAAGAAAACCCTCACCCCCAGCTGGTCACCGGAGAAGGTGGTGCCAATTACAGATGCAGAAAGTTTAGACCAAAATTACTTGAAAGAGTTTTTATGAGGCAAATGAACTGACACTTGGAATGTCTGTGTGCAGATTTGCACAAGTAATTACACTTTATTTGAAATGATCTTACCAGCTAAGCCATCATTGAGCCGGCCTCCCCAGCTCCCACAAAACGCTTTCTTAGCAAGCGCTGCAAGTTTGCTTTTGCAAATCTCCCCATTTTCTCCTGTGTGGCATTGGAGGACCCTCCAATCAGACAGAGGTTGTTTCCCTCGGGGTCTCCCAAACTTAAAAGTCAGGGATAACTTCACCACAGACCTTTTAGGAAACAAAGCTTGAAGGAATGATTGGCCTCATGCTTAGTTATGGAAAGAAAATATTTTATAATTTAAAAAAATCCTGACAGTTTCCCCCGTGTAAGAACATTTTTGGCGACACCTTGCTGCTATCACCTAGAGGCAGGACTGCAAGCCTTGGTTTGGAATTGCCTTTCCGCGGGCTCCGCGATCGTCGCCCGGGGCCTGTCCGGATTGGGGACTTCCGTGCGCCGAGAACAAAGGGGCCGGCGGGCGAAGGAGCGCTGTCCAACGTGCTGATCGGATCCAGGCGCGTCTGGACCCCACACTCCGGCCAAACGTAAACTTTGCCGGCTAGGCCCCTTCGCGAGCTCCTCCTTTGTTCTCTTGACTGAGTGGGAGAAGGATTTGAACCTTTAGTCATCAAACCCGTCTTCTGAAACGGCTCTTGCAGCTGGACCCTCCCGGTGGGGCTCCTCCTCAGGTTCTGGGAACAGGCACTGGTTGAAAGATCTGAGCTCCCCTGGATGCTCCCTGAGCAGCCTCAGGTGGAGTCTGGAGGCCCCCTGCCCTGACCACCGGGCGGCAGCCTTGGGGGAAGCCTGGTTATTCACAGGAGGGGTGAGATCAGCAGGCGCCTGAGGGTTTGGGCAGTGCAGTGTGTTACCTGAAAAGCCGCCACGTCGTCTCAGGTCTTTCGGTCGCTCGCACCGACCTCTCCTTGTCGCTACCTCTCTTCCCGTTGTTTCCCGAGCTGGCCTGTTCCGTGTCTGAGCCGAACACTTTCATGAGACACAGGGCATTGTTGGGGAGCACGGCTGATTCAGCACCGGCCTCCCTGCGATTCTATCTCCGTCGTGGAACAATGGCGCGCAGGGCTGTCTGAGCCTGCAGCCTGCCGATAAGAGTTTAATAGAATTTCTGAATGCCAAAGGTTCGGGATGCAAAACATCCCGGCACTCACAGCATGTCCAGAGGAGGCAGAAAGTGGCTTTTCAGGAGGGCTCTTAGCCAAGCGAGTCCTTCTGTCTAATGGACGTGAGCTCAGGAGAGAGTAAAAGCAAGCTGCTCTCATCTGGCTGATTAATATTTCACCCTCCGTTTGACCAGTGAGGGCCTGCCTTTATTTCCTTTTGCTCAACCTGGAAGATCACTTTGAGTACAAGTGGTCCTCATGTGTTGAGAGTGACGCATTTTGGGATGAAGCTCCCTGGGTTTACCCGAGATGAGGGCAGCTCTGCAAGTCGAAGGCGATGGCTTGTGGAAGAGCCTAAGCTGACCTTCAAAAACGCTTTCGGAGAGAAAGCCAAGGCCTCACCTCTGGCTCACGCTTGCTTTTGGTGGCCTGAGCCCTTCCGTGCTCTTTCACTCGGGCGTGGTGTTCCCGCATAACTTAGAAGGAGTGATACGCACCGCCTGCTGCAATCTCTGCACCGAACTTCTGGGCCGGAGTCCCACTGGCCCTCTCGCTGGCCGGTGGCCGTCCATGCTGCACAGGTGTCTGCACCTCAGCTTGTGTCCTGTTTCACAGCGCAGTTTCCAACAACCTGATTGTGGTAGGGCACAATCATCGGCCAGCTTTATCTGCAAGAAAAGGGAATTTGGATGACAAGCAAGAATACCCTGGCTCCTGGGTATTCTTACTGAGAAAACGCCTCCGTTTATCCCTGAATCAAAGCATCACAAATGGACACTGTAGAAAGCAGACAGTGGCCTTGCTCACAGGGCGGCTGGGCACCTCCGCTGTGTGCGTTATGGGTTCCCCTCCTCATTTCCACTGGCTCACTCCTGGCAGACAGTTTGAAAAAGACTCAGAAAACCCGAGAGCTGGGGTGGTGTGCCTCCCTCTGGCTGCAGTGGAGCTCGTGGTTTCAGGGTTAGGGTACTTGTGGCTGCGGGGGCGCTCAAGCCTTCTGTGAGAAGGTTTTATTCTTTTAAGTCTCGAAACAAAAAGGGAGTGTGTGATAAAAGCAAAGGATCTTTTCCTGATCTACTCCGTGTGTGTGTGACTATTTTTTGGTCTGTGGCCAGAGGTAACTTTTAGGCACTTAAAAAAAATACACATATCCATTTAAGTCACTGATACTTGAATATGCAGATGAGGCAATATGTAACCCCCCTGGCTCATCTGAGTAATAAATTCTGCAGTCCGTTCTTTATGATGGTAGGTCATATTCCTAACCACCAATAAATATTGTAAAGTACTTTTCCTGCAGCCGTGCTAACCCAGGGCATCTGTCATTCCGCTCGCTGCTATTAGGAATTATTGGACTGAACCACTGGTGGAGAAAGCAGAGGGGGGTGAGCTTGGTGGTGGTGACGCTTCCTGCCCTTTTGTGTGTTTGGCACTAAAAAAACCCAAATCGTGCTGCGTATTAATTATGAATCAGTGTGGGCAAACGCGGGCACTTCTGTTGGCTGAGGCTGGCAGCAGGGGCCAGGGGCTCGGCCGGCCAGGGCACCTCTTGCTCCCCGTTAGCAGATCCATCTTTCTGATGCTATACTGTAAATTTATTTCACCTCAGAGAGTAAACAGATATATTGGAGCCCCAAGGGTTCATGGGTAGCGTATTTACAAAGAAGCCTCTCCGCCAGCCCGTGCCACCGCTGCTAATGAGAGCGGTCATTAAGTAAATGAGACGTCGCCTTTAGCTGGCTTAGGAGTTCGCACACTAAAGGGAGAAGATATTTAATTGAAACCCCGCACACAGGCTTCCCCACATGTGACCGCTGGAAGGGAGGCAGCTGCCTTGCCTCTCCTCCCCCGTCCACCCGCACCCCCCATGTAAATTTCATGATTGCTTTCCGTGATGTCATTTTGAAAGAGGACAGACAATAGCTGTGGGAAAGGTAAGTCCACGTTACGTTCTTTCGCTGACAAAGGCAGACGCCCGGCGCTTGGCTTCTCCCCTTGGCCGGGGGCAGGGAGCGGGTGCGCGAGCGAGTTAATTTCCAAGATGAAGGCTTTCTTTGCTGGAAAAGCAGGTTTGGGGGTGGCTCTTTAAAGCCGCTCCGAGGACCGAGGCTTTCTTCTCCTCCGGGGCTCTCCGTGGCCGCTCTCCTGCGCTGGCTCTGCCCCTCCCTGGCTGCGCCCGTGCCTGGCCTCCTCCGAGTCTAGCGGGCACACTGTGCGGCCGACAGAAAAGACACGGGGGACCTTGTGTCAAGACGGAAACTTTATGTGCGTTTCTGGAAGAGGAGCACGGATCTTCTGCAGCGGGGCCCCGGCAGCTGCGTGCGGGGAGAAGGCTGGCTTCTTAGGCAGGAGACCTCTCTGGAGCAGAACGCGGCCGGGACCTGTGTGCGACCCCCACCCGGGACGGAGGAGAGATGCCATGTGAGCGTCTGTCTTTGCGTGTCATTCTAACGGGTGTTTCTAACTTAAGGAACAACATCTGGGTGCGTGTGTCTGTGGGATAGACGCGCTGAACTAAACACCGCTGTTCGCCTCGGCTCCCTTCTCGCCGCGTGATCGGGTCACGAGTGTCGTTGTTTATGGCGTTAGTGTAACTGGGTTTTCAGATGTAAAACTAGACATCGGGGCTGGCAGAGAAATCGCGTGAGCAGCCGACGCTGCGAGGCCGTTGCTGCAGGGTGGTGTGCTCTGGGCCGTGGACTTTGTCCTTTGGATTCACTTTCTTCTTTGTGAATCAGGAAGATAAACAAGCTGGCGGCAGCTCCTGGGTGTCAGTGCAGTGGGTCCTCGTCCCCGGAGTTGCTCTTTCTGAGCCACCGAGGGCGTCTCTGCTCTCAGCATCACCTTTGCATCCGTGGACGCCATTGGCTGGTAAAGTTGGGCTGTAATTTCTGAAACAAAACCTCTGAGAGGTGGGTCTGTTAGTGGGCTGTGGGCTCGGTCTTGGGCCATCAGACTGTGCCACCATAATGGCGATAATGACAGCGATTATCGTCATTATCCTTTGGGGAGACGGAGGTGAGGAATTTTGCCCCCGTGGTGAAAAAGAAAAGAAAATTGGAGAGGCCTGAGGATATTTCTGTGGCTGGTGGCGAGTGAACAAAAGGCAGGAGAGTGTTGGGGCAAAGCGGGAGGAGGTGAGCCTCGGCCTTGGTGAGAGGATGTGTTTGGACTCTGCCTCCCTGGACACTGGCACAGGCTGCCCGGCCCTTGTTTGGCCCACGGAGGCTGGGCGGGCACTGGGGTGAGGTCCAGGTTCCTTCTACCAGGGCTCCCCTCCCTTTGGTCCCTGGCTGTGTCTCACCTCCTTCCATATGGCCCCCAATTAATGGTAAACAAAGGATGGGAGTGCAGGAGGCTGGCACCCACAGGCCTGGACCCGGAGCTGGTCGTCGTGTGGAGGAGGCCGGCTTAGGGCTCACAGGGTAATTTGTTTGCACAGAGAGGGAAGCAGCTCCATAAACCCTTCTGTCCCGTGGAGCTGGAGACCAAAGCCCCTGCAAGGTGCTCCCACCTCCTGGGCACTTGGGTGGCTTTGGATCTCACGGGGTGTCCGCTGATGCCAGGGGCTGAGCAGGGGCCTCAGGGAGCCCGACACGGGGGCCTTCAATCCTGGCACCCCCTGGGCTCTGACCCCTTCGGACTTTGGGCCCAGAAACAGGCCTGGGAACTCACCCAGGACGGGGGGGCTGCTTCCGTCCCAAGTGTGACCCTGAGGGTCTCTGTGACCCTCAGGCATTTCCCACAGGTCTGGAGGCAGCCCCTGTATTTGGAGCCAATGCTCCATTCCCTCTTGGAAGATCCTGGTGAAGGCAGTGGTCCCCCATTGCCCTGCATGGTCCTGATGCCCTAGGGAGAAGGACCTGCCCCGAGCTGACCCCACATGGCAGGCAGAACCTTTGGGGCTGCAAAGTTGCTCTGTCCCTGGGGTCACAGCCGCTTGTACTGGAAAGCCCTGCCAGGGCCCAGAGGCGCCGGGGAGAGGCTAGCAGAGAGTGTGCTGGCATGGTGTGCTCTTGGACATGCAGACCCACCCCAGGCAGCTGGCCTTGGCTGGAGTGGGCGCTCTCCCTGGTGCTGCCTGGAGTCAGGGCCCCTCTTCTCTGGGCCCCACTGTCCTCCTCTGTCCTGGGGTCACCGAATGTGCCCGTGAGGACGTGGGTGACTCTGTGTGATGGGGCTGGTGCGTTTGGGGTGGGTGCAGAGGGGTCTGCGCCAAGTCTGGGAGCTGGGTCGGGGGAGCCTGGGGTGTGCATGAGGCCCACCTCCCCGTGGGTGGTGCCTGGGCCATGGCTGCGCGGTGTGGAACGCTGCTTTACGGGGCCGGCCCTGGGCAGAGACAGCAGGACCAGGGTCTGCAGACCGACAGTGTGTGAGAAGTGCCTCTGGGGCTTGGGCAGCTGCCCTGATGGTGGTGGGCGGGCTCGTGGGGGCCGAGCTCCTCGGGGTGCAAGAGGCACTTCCGCGGCGGTGAAGAGAGTGTGGCTCAGCCCCCTGCCTGGGCTGGGGAGGGGGCCGGGAGCAAGCAGAACAACCTTGGTCAGCATTGAGCCCGAGTGGCTGTGGGGGGGGCAGGGCCGGTGGGGGGGGGCTGTCAGGTGGGCGGGGCTGCCTGGTCACCTGACCCTCGGGCACGCAGGGCACTGGGTGACAGGCAGCTTGCATGTTGGAGAAAGAAGCACCGCCGCCTGTCCCACACCCCTTTTGTTGGCTTTAATCCTGTGGGAAGCTGGGCTGGAGGACCTGGGACCCTCCCTTTGCTCCCCGGCTCCTGGGCCACCCTACGGAGCTCACTCGTGGATAAACCAGAAGTTGCTTGTCTGCAGATGTGATTTTCACAGAAATTTTGCGGTGTGAGTTGACAGGAAAACCGTCTTTGGGAGCCGACGTCATCAAGGGATTAGTGGGCCCGAAAATTGCTGCGTCTCAGAAGGGACGAGGGCAGCTGCGGCCGTGCTGCCCGGCGGGCCTCCGGCTCCCTCCAGACCCCGGGCCCGTCTGGGGCAGGGGCCCCTCGGCATCCCGGATGGAAGCCGCCCGCCCGGCCGCCACAGATAGTCGCGTGTCCCCAAGTGTTGCTTTAAAGACCCTCAGAACAGAATGAGAGACGTTTCCCACCCAACTTAAAGTGCTTTTTTCTTGGCCTTGCATTGAGTTTGCTTGAGAGAGAAGTGAGGCGTGGGGGCCGGTGGAAGGCACAGCTGGCAGGGCCTTAGGAGCCTGTCCCTGGCCACGGCGGCCACGTGCAGGGAGCTCCTGCCAGGGGAGCCTTCACCCTCCTGCCCTTTTCATTTTTGAATTTACACTCTAAGAAAGGCAGTGTTATTTTAATCAGACGCTGTGGAAGTGATCTGAGGACGCTTTGATCTGCCTGCCTGGCCGTGGCTTCATCTGCCAGTAGGCTGGGTCCTGGCCTCCGCTGCCCGAGCCTGGCAGCTCTGCATCCACTCAGGAAACTGGAGGGGCCACCTGGAGTTGTGTAGACACGTCGCTCTGTGAGGTTTCTTCAGGACTGTGGTCTGGGTGCCGGGTCTACGTGGAGGCTGCGCCTGGAACAAGCCCGAAGGGCTGCGTGGGGTGGGGAGGGGGGGGTCGGTGCGGGCTTGTGTGTCCGTCTGGACGCCGGGAGGGAGTGGGGACGCGCCATATGGCCTGAGCTGCCGGCAGAGGAGCCCGGCTCCCACCTCCGCCTCACGCCTGGCTTCACACCTTGATCCCGTCCGGCGTCGGGCTCCGAGGAAGCCATCTGGGCCCCCTTCTCTTCCCGATCTCGTTGCCTCAAAGCTCCACGTTAAAGCGGCTGCATGAGCGAGGGGTCCCTGGGGCTCCAGGCTGGACAGGCTGCCCTCCCCGCGGCCACAGTCTGGCCGCAGCCTCCCCACCTCTCTGGGCCCAGAGTCCGGACCCCGGGCCGACCTGCCCCAGCCCACGAGAGAGGAGGCTGCTCTTCCTTCCACAGGCAGAGCTTCGTGCCTCCCCAGGTCCCTGTTTCCTGAGAGTTCACACCGAGCTCTCACCTATGGGGTTTGGATTCTGAAAACAAAGCGGCTCAGCCAGTGGTCCTGGCGGCAGCAGGGAGGGAGCTGCCGAGAGATGTTTCAGACTCAGCTTCCCCTGGACACAAACAAGGTGCTTGGGGACAGGAGCTGCCCTGGGCACCCAGATGGCTTGGTCACCAGGCTGCTAACTCAGCAGTAAATGGGCTCCTCACCCACCTGTTTGCCCATGGAATGGGGCAGCTTCTCACACATCCCACCAAAGTTTTGTTCAAGCAGAAACAGGGTCTCGAGATGGGGAGGCTGGCCACATCGAGAGCTGTGTTGATGCTGGGCCACCATCCCACAAAATTCTAAAATGCAACCAGAATTGAGGGTAAACGGACACACTTGACAGCATGGTTTCAGCCAGAGCCTGGGGCTGTGCCGACCAGTTAAATTCCTGCTGATGTGCCCTGCAGGTGGACGCTGTTGCGGCCCATTTCACAGACAAGGCATTGAGGCTGGGCAGGAGGGTGCAGCCTGGCTTCGGAATGCTTCCAGGAGAGGCTGGGATCACGCCCCCGCAGCCCCGCCCTGGACAGCCCAGAGGTCATCCTCAGGCCACGCTCGCTGCCTCTGGGTGTCTCCTTCCTCCAGGACCCTTCCTTGGTCTGTTTCCAGCCTGACTCTAAGGCCAGCCCGGCCTCCCCAGGGCCCCTGGCACCCTTGCCATCTCCTTTACCTCCTGTTTCTCACGCAAGGCCGTGCCCGGGCGGAGGCTGCGCCGGGTCCCTCAGGGGACCCCCCAGGCATCATGGTCCCACCCTTACATGTCTCCTCACTGAAACATCCTTGTTACCTTGTTGCATCAGTCAGATGGGTGTCCCCACTTGCCTCGGAGGCGGGTCTGCAGACCCTCAGGTCAGGGCTGCCTCGTGGGCAGTGCCCCAGGGTTCGGTTCTGTTCCAGATCCTGGGGCTGTCCGGGTGCCCTTGTAGACACGGGCATTGAGTGGTCAGCACTGGCTGGACAGCCAGGGAAGGTTCTGATTCGGGATGGGAAGTTTTCAGTTCCGAGTTTTCCCTCCACGATCTGCCTCCGGTGAGTTTAGACCCTGGGGACCAGGGAGAGAGACTCTCGCCTGAGGGGCGGTTTCTGTGGTCAGATTGTGTTCTGGTGCCTCCCTTCTGTGTATCGCCTTTTATTGAATGAAGCCCACGCCCCCAATCCTAGCTCCTTCTGGGGGTCTCATTTGGCGCCACAGCAGGTTAGCTGTGAGGCCCCTGCCCCAAAGCACGTGCGAGAGCTGTGAGCTGCCTGCTTTCCCCATTCTGCGGTGCTGATGCTTCCAGAAATGGCCCTGGAGCCACGGGGAAACCTGTGGAGACCCTGAAGTCCATGCATCAGCCCAAAGGCAGAGGAAAGGCTGGTTTGAGTTGGTGTTTGAGTTGCATCGACCAAAACTTTTAGCCTCTTCGCAAGCTTCTGGCCCTGTCGTCTAAGTTCAGAACCTGTGTCGAGTGTGGGGTTCCCTTCGTGCCCCAGGTCTGGGCTCTGGTGCTCGGCCCGCAGCCTGCCCCCTGGCGTCAGGGGACCCCAGATGGGTTCTGAGGTGAGCCAGCCTCACCCTGCTGTGATGCGGCTCTGGAGAGCATCTGACAGCTTCTGGAGCACGCATGTCAGTGTGGGGGGTGGGAGGGCTGTGGCAGCCAGAACCCGGAGGGGCGTCCCACACGCTCCTGTGGCGGCCGCCTTATTGCCCAGAGCCACTCGGGGGTCAGCTGCCTTTGGTCTGTGTGCTCTGTGTTCTGTCCAGGTCTGCCCTGTGCTGGCTCTTGGGCCGTGCGGGCCCGTCCAGAGGCAAGATTAGCACGCACAGCCCCCAGTATGTCTAACTTCAAAGGCTGCAGAGTGGGCTGCGCCCTGGCAGCAAGGGAGGCTGTCGGGCGGGTGTCTCTGCCGGTGCACCCCCCACCCTCGCCCCTGCAAATCAGTTGCCATGGGGGGCGCGCTCAGCCCTGGGGCTGGGACTCCATCTGCCGCGTGGGGCTCAGTCCTCGCCCCCCAGCAGGACCACTTCCATTCCCCACTGCGGGACTGGGTGGGGGTGGGGGGCGGAGAGTTGGCTTGGAGGCCCAGAGCTGCCGTCTGGTCCCTGTCCTTGTGAACAGGACGAGAGCAAGGGCAGGGGCAGACCTAAAGGAGCTTCTGGCAGATTAGTCTTATTCTGTTTAGTCAAGAGAGAGCCTGTTCTAGTCGAGTTAACCTCTGGAGCCTCAGAAAAGTGTGGCTTCGAGGAGGAAGGGAACATCTGTCCTCTCCCTGGGCTGCACTGTTCCGATGGAGGAGTTTCTGGGACCCCCGGCATGGGAAATTCCGGGACCCAGCACTGCAGGTGGGCACAGGCGGTGAGGTGCCGCCTCCCGCGGCCTGTGTCCTGTGGTCCGCTGGGTCAGTTGGGTGGGTCAGGGCAGCGGGAGGGAGGCCCTGCCCCAAGGCCGTGTCCCTTTCCTGGTCTCCTGCTCCTGGTCTTTCCTGCTGTCCTGGGGGCTTGAAGGAGAGCAGAGGGCTCCTCTGGCTCCCCCTGGGGGGTGAGGATGTGCCAGGATGGAGGCGGAAGTTGGGGTCACGAGCCTTGACCCCTAGCGTTGAAACGCACCTGGCTGGGAATGCGCTCCATGAGATCCTGTCTGCCCGAGATCTGGCACCTGCCTGGGCGCTGGGGGCCTGGCTCCTCAGTACCCTGCCTGGGCCCGCCTGGGGTGCGCTAACCCCCTCGTTCTCTTGAGGGCCCTCACCCCCTGCAGGCTCCCTGACAGGCTGCCTGGGGAGACGGTCCTGTGATTTGGTTTGGAAAGTCATCATTACGGCCCTGCAGTTTAGCTGTTTTTACAGCGTTGGTAAGGTTAAAAGAAATAATAATAATAATATAAGGCAGACTCAGCCACAGTAGCAGCCTGCAACATGCTATTTGCATTTTTAAGGAAACACTTCTTTGAGACGGCCCGGGTGAAAGGTCACTATTTGCATATAAATGGAAAAGAAAGTGTGCGAGGCTGGAAGTCGCAGCTGTATTATTTCCTCAGCAGTGAGCTGCTGTTGGAGCGATTAGGGGACGTGGCTTGCGTTTGGCTTTTATTGAATAGAGAAAGCACCAGCCCGGCTGATGTAGAAGCAAAATAATGAGAAATGTGCGAAGCATGGAACGGCCCCCCCCCCGCCCCCACCCCTTCTCTCATTTTCACCTAAACTCAGCAAAAGCAGGTCTGTCTTTGCTCCACTCAGCAAGTCTTCATTTGACGTCTCCCTGCATCCAGCTTAGAAAAGAAGAGGAGGGAGCACAACTTGCCCCCATTTCCCATCGGCCCTGTTTGCGTTTCCTGCCAAAGCCTGGGCCGGTGGGTGGGACGCCAGCGCTGGCTGAGACCCTCGGACCTGGTCAGAAACAGGGGTCAGCCCCGAAGAGGCGCCAGGGTAGGGGTGGTGGGGGTGCGGGAGGCCATGCAGGTCTAGGCGACGGCGTCTAAGGTGCTGCCTGTCCTGCAGCTCTGGCCTGGGGCTGTCAGGCTCCTGGGAGCTCACCCACCTGGCTGTCCCCGCCGCACCCGGCTGTCCTGGGGGAGCCAGCCTTGACCCGGACATTGTAACCTCCTTACCTTCCAGGAACAGTCCTGGGACTTGGGAAGGTGGCCTGAGGCCCGCGCCCGCCCCGCCCCACCCCCCAGGCCTCCGATTCCACCTCCTCCCAGAGGCCTCCGCCTGTTGTTGAAATTGCCCCCCCCCACACCATGCTGTTTTTAAAAAATTGTACATATATACACATTTTATATAATTTATATACATTTCATATAATTTATATCTACACACACACGTATTTTACCACACCTGCTGCATGTGGAACTTCCCGGGTCAGGGATTGAACCCATGTCACGGCGGTGACAACACTGGATTCTTAACCCGCTACGCCATAAGAAAACTCCTAAAATATTTTTTAAAATAACCTAAAAAAAAAAAAGGAGTTCCTGTCGTGGCTCAGTGGTAACGAAACCAACTAGTATCCATGAGGATGCGGGTTCTATCCCTGGCCTAGCTCAGTGGGTTAAGGATCCTGCGTGGCTGTGGCTGTGGTGCAGGCCGGCAGCTGTAGCTCTGATTGGACCCCTGGCCTGGGAACCTCCTTATGTTGCAGGTGCGGCCCTAAAAAAACAAAAACAACAACAACCAAAAAAAAAAAAAAAAAAAAAACCAAAAGAAAGAAAGAAAGAACCTCAAACTCCCAGAAAATTTTCAAATACGGGACAAATGGCTTTTCTGGAACTACTTGAGAGCGCGTTTACCGGGTCTGAGTCCATCGTCCAGAGGGGATTGCAGCACAAAAGACGGTCTCAGGAACCGGGTAGAGGCCGCTGTCTCAGGTGGGCTCCGGACGCCCCCTGCGCTGCCTTGGTCTTGGTCAGGCGTGTCCTCCCCCAGGACGGTGCTGGATGTGCCTGGTCCTTCGGGCTGGAGATGGGCTGTTTGGGGACCCCCAGTGTGAGCCGGGTTGGGCGTTGCCGTCCCAGCGTCTCTTGCTGCAATGACACCTTCCCCTTTGAATTAATACGTATTTTGGGGGGAAGGCGTTTCAAAACTCGGGAAGTATCTCATTCCTCATCAAACTACCAATATCCTCATTTTGTCGCTCTCTGAGTAGACTCACGCTGCATTTTGTCGGATGCCGTAATCCTAACTGAGGCTCAGATTGTCCCTGCTGCCAGAGGAGCCCCCGGACACTGGCTGCTGTGCTCTTCTTCTTCTTCTTTTGTTTTTTCACCTGTTCTTAGGGTCACACCCTTGGCACATTGAGGTTTCTGGGCTAGGCGTTGAACTGGAGCTACAGCTGCTGGCCTACGCCACAGCCACAGCCACAGCCAGGCCAGATCCCAGCTGCATCCTCGACCTACACCACAGCTCACGGCAACGCCGGGTCCTTAACCCACTGAGCAAGGCCAGGGATTGAACCCATGTCCTCATGGATCCCAGTTTGGTTCGTAACCGCTGAGCCACAACGGGAACTCCCCATTTCTCCACCCTCCATGTATGTTGGAAGCACACGTTCACACTGACACTTCCGTCCCCCCAAGATGCATTTTAGATTTCTCCCTTTCCACACGTGTAACGTGTTCCTCCAACAGGGAGAAACCCGGTTTCCTTAACCCACTTACTGGCCGGGCACCAACCGCGGGCCGGGCGCTTCCTCCCTTCCCGCAGGTGCTGACACCCACTCTCGGCCGGACGCCCCCACACTCCGCGCCAGGCCGGGCCAGGCCGTCCTGGCGTCTGGCCCAGTCTTCCTGGGACTGTGGGTTCATGGGACGTGAGGCAGGTGGACCCAGCAGGACCCAGGGCCTCAGAACGGGATTCCTGCCCCCTCGCGGCCACAGCACCTGCGCAGCCCCGAGCAGCATCTTTGTTTGTTTTCCGGCCGGGCCGGCCCAGGTCCCAAGGTTGTTTCTCACACGAGGTTTGTTTTCCTTGCAGGTGATCTTCCCGGATAGTGCCCAGCGGGGAGCATACTTTTGAGACTGGGGGTGGGGGGTTCATTCTACGTTTTCCTGGACGGGCAGTTTGTCTGGGCGCAGAGAGCCGCAGGTTGCTCTTCAGCCTTGACTCTGAAGGTCTTGCTGTGTTGTGGGGATGCCATTCTCCACATGCCTTCCCGGGTGGCCCTCCCCGGGGGAGGTTTTGGGCCCACGCTCCCCCCCAGGCGTTAGACTCTCGGGGCTCGGCCTGCCTGGGCAGGTGTTTCTCTCGTTCCCTGTATTGGGTACTTAATGGGCCTTTCGGTCTAAAAATAATTTCCTGTCGTTCTGGGAAATTGTTTTTATTTTATTTATTTATTTATTTATTTATTTATTTATTTTTTTGTCTTTTGTCTTTTTTTGTTGTTGTTGTTGTTGTTGCTATTTCTTGGGCCGCTCCCGAGGCATATGGAGGTTCCCAGGCTAGGGGTTGAATCGGAGCTGTAGCCACCGGCCTACGCCAGAGCCACAGCAACGCGGGATCCGAGCCGCGTCTGCAACCTACACCACAGCTCACGGCAACGCCGGATCGTTAACCCACTGAGCAAGGGCAGGGACCGAACCCGCAACCTCATGGTTCCTAGTCGGATTCGTTAACCACTGCGCCACGACGGGAACTCCTATTTTATTTTTAAATTAATTAATTCATTTCTTTTTTCTGGTTTCGTTCATATCTCTCCTCTCATTTTTGTGTTCTCTCCGGAGCTCCAGCGTTGGCCTTTAGGCCCCACTCAGCTTTTCCTCATCTCAGATCTCTTTTTCTTTCTTTTACTTTTCTAGTGAGTGTCTTTGACTCTGTCTCCCCGTCTTCTGTTGGGTTTTTCATTTTGGTTTTATGCTTTATTTCCAAACTGGGGAAGGCAGACATGAGGGCACGAAGCCTCAAATAACTCCCATCCCAAGCTCCCCCTCCCCTCCTGCCTGGGGCCCCGCCTGCACGGGCCAGCCGGCACTGGCTGTGCCGGGCTCCTGCTCCCCGCTGTCCACACTGCATGGGCACTGCGCTCATTCTGACGCACCACCCTCTGCCCCTGGCTCTGGCCCGTGGTTCTAAGCCTGGGCCTTGCTGTGATCCTTTGGGCACGGGGGGCCCAGCCCTGGAGCCCGAGGCGCGGCCTGTGCCCTCCTTGTCTGGGAGCATGCTCTGCCCCTGCAGGCTTTGGGGTCAGAGGTTCTCTGGGTTCCGAGGGTAGAATCCTGGGCTGTGAGTGCTCCCAGGATCTGCTGAGATCTGTGGTGTGTTTCCTGTGGGCCTTAAATTGTTGCTCCAATTTTATTTTAACTCTTCTCTTCCTTTCTGAGCTTTGCGTTAAATTGGAAATGGCAGCAAGGAGAGGAGTGAGATGAAAGTAAGAGAGATTTGTTCCTTTTTAAAAAAATTTATATGTACGTGTGTTGTATGTATGTATTTTCTAGGGCCGCACCTGTGGCATATGGAGGTTCCCAGGCTAGGGGTCGAATTGGAGCTACAGCTGCCAGCCTACTCCACACCCACAGCAACGCGGGATCTGAGCCACATCTGCGACCTACACCACAGCTCACACCAGTGCCGGATCCTTAACTCACTGAGTGAGGCCAGGGATCGAACCTGCATCCTCATGGATACTAGTCGGGTTCATCACTGCTGAGCCACAGCAGGAACTCCCAGTGTTTTCCTTTTAACTGGAAGACGTGTTTATACAGAGTCCTTGGGTCTTGGCGGGGGACTGCTCCGGGACCATCCCGTCCAGGGCACCCAAATCCAGATGCTCAAGCCCTCCTGTCAAAGCTCTCCTCCACAGACTTCAGATCGTCTCCAGAGGCCTTAGAATTCTGAGGACAATGTAAATGCTCTGTCATAGTTGCTGGCAAACTCAAGTTTTGCCTTTTGTAATTTTCTGGAGTTTTCGGGGGAGTATTTTCCATGCATGGTGGGTTGAACCTATGGATGCAGAACCTGCAGATGTGGGGGCTGGTGGTACGTGATCCCAGGGCCAGGCTGCCCGTGGCTCCTCCATTTATAGCTTTGAGGTGGAGGGTGTGATTCAAAGCGCTCTCTCTCCTAGGCCTGGTGAAGGCCGAGGCCCCGGCTTAGCAGCGCCCCCGCCCCACGCTGGTGACAGGCTGGACGTGGCGTTTCCCTCCGCCTGTGAGGACCCAGGTGCTGTGGGGAACCCAGGTCCCCGGCGGCCTCCTGACCAGCCGGGTGCCCCTGGCCAGGGGCTCCCATGCTACAGAGGAGCAGCTCCGGAACAAAGCAGATAACCCCAGGGTCTGACTTCCTGCGCAGCGCGAGCCGGCTTCGGTCCTTCGCGTTCCAGTGGCGAGTCAGTCACCCTTTGCCTCGTCTGCTCGGCAAGGACGGGCCCTCGGGTCGTTCCCACTTTCTGGCTGGCACGAATAAACCTGTGACGAGGCGTTGTGGACGAGGCTCCGTGGGGACACACGCTTTGACCTCCGTCGGGTCTGTGCCCGGGGGTAATCTTGCTGGGCCCCATGGCTGGTCTGAGTGGGATGTTCTGATGAATGGCCAGACTGTTTGCCAAAGCAGCGGTGCCATTTTCCACTCCTGTTGGCAACATGCGAAGGTGCCAGTCCCTCCATGTTCTCTCCCACACACGCCATTGTCTGATTAAAAAACACCTACCGCCTCGTCGGCGGGTGTGCGGCGGGATCATATTGGGGTTGTGACTTATGTCTCCTGGTGACAGGATGTTGAGCATCTTTCATGAGCCTTCTGACCGTTGGTGGTTGTCTTTGGCAGAATGTCCGTTCGGATCCTGTGGTCATTGAAACGCAGGGGTTGATTGCTTTATTGCGGACGTGTCGGCGTCCCTGTGTCCTCTGAATTAAAGTCCCTTGTCGGGTATGTGATCTGAAGATACTTTCTCCCCGTCTGTGGGTTGTCTCTTCACTTTGTTGGTGGTGTTATTTGACGTCCGAAAGTGTTAAACTTTGACAAAGTTCATCCTTTTTTTAAATAGATATATATTTTGTCACTGGTGCCTTTGGTGTCATATCTAAGAAACCATTGCCTATAACTCAAAATCGGGAAGATTTAATCCTATGTCTTCTAAGCATTTTAACCCTTACATTGAGATCTGTGATCCAGTGTGTTAATTTTTTATACAGAATGAGGCAGATCCGACTTTATTGTTTTTGCTATTCTGTGTTCCTTGATCTGCCATAAGAATTTTAGAATCAGTTTATCAATTTTTTCAAACAAAAAACGAGAGGTCAGAAGTGGTCAGAGGAGTTCCCATCGTGGCTCAGTGGTTAACAAGTCCGACTAGGAACCATGAGGTTGCGGGTTCGATCCCTGGCCTTGCTCAGTGGGTTAAGGATCTGGTGTTGCTGTGAGCTGTGGTGTAGGTTGCAGACACGGCTCGGATCCCGAGTTGCTGTGGCCCTGGCGTAGGCCAGCAGCTACAGATCTGATTAGACCCCTAGCCTGGGAACCTCCATATGCTGCTGGAGCGGCCCAAGAAATTGCAAAAAGACAAAAAAAAAAAAAAAGAAGTGGTCAGAGTCTGGAGAGATTCAGAAAACAGCAGTGGTGGGAGCTGGGTCCAGGACAGTCCCCAGTGTTCCTGCCCAGGGATCTGGGGGCTGAGGGTTAGGGAGAGGAGGAGCTGAGCTGGAGGCGGAGGCAGGGCTGGGCTACAGCAGAAGCGGGGTCACTGGCACGAGAGAAAGGAGGCTGTGTTGGGGTGCAGGATGGGTGTGTGACGGTGAAGTGACTTGTGACCCCCCCCAGGGCTGCTGCAGGAGTGGAGGCCATGAGAGCCAGGACTGGAGTCAGCAAGTTGGGGGTCTCAAGATATATGGCCATGGAGTTCCTGTTGTGGCTCAGTGGTAATGGACCCAACTAGTTTCAATGAGGATGCAAGTTCAATCCCTGGCCTTGCTTAGTGGATTAAGGGTCTGGCGTTGCGGTGAGCTGTGGTGTAGGCCACAGAGGTGGCTCGGATGCTAAGTTGCTGTGGCTGTGGCGTAGGCTGGCAGCTACAGCTCAGGTTTAACCCCTAGTCTGGGAACTGCCACATGGTGCAGGTATGGCCCTAAAAGGACAAAGACAAAGAAATAGAAATATGGTCACGAAGGAGATGGAGGTTTGGAGTCCAGACAGATTGTATTTTTATTTTCAGTTTTTTTTTTTTTTTTTTTGGTCTTTTTAGGGCCGCACGCACGGCATATGGAGGTTCCCAGGCTAGGAATCGAATTGGAGCTGCAGCTGCCGGCCTACACCACAGCCACAGCAACGCCAGACCTGAGCCGCGTCTGCAACCTATACCACAGCTCACGGCAATGCTGGATCCTTAACCCACTGAGCAACGCCAGGGACTGAACCCTCAACCTCATGGCTCCTAGTCAGATTCGTTTCTGCTGCGCCACCACGGGAACTCCCAGATTGTATTTTTAAAATGCGATGCCTCCAGCTTGGTGAGTTGGAAAGCCCCAGCAGGGTCCAGTTGAGGGACGGGGACCAATTCTTTTTTTTGCTTTATTAGGGCTGCACCCGCAGCACATGGAAGTTCTCGGGATGCACGTTCTATCCCTGGCCTGGGTCAGTGGGTTAAGGATCCGGCGTTGCTGTGGCTGTTGCATGGGCCGGTAGCTACAGCTCTGATTATAGCCCCAGGCTGGGAACCTCCACGTGCTGCATATGCCGCCCTAAAGCAAAACGAACGAGCAAAACCCAGTGAGTTGGGGCCTCTGTGTGGTCAGATACTGGGGTGACATGGAGCAGGCAGGGTGCTTAGTGCCAGGTCCCTAGCAGAGGTCTTGCCCAGAGCCACCATCCTCACCCCCTGCTCCCAAGCAGCTTGTTTGCTCTGTGTGTTTGTGAGCAGGGGTTCTGCTGAGCTCAGGAAGACCCGAGAGCCCCAAGAAAGGGCTGGTCTTGAGGACAACGTCCTCCTCGTTGCAGCCTCCCGGGATGAAGGTCAGGGCCATCCTTGCACAGCGAAGTCAGAGGCTCTGAGGCTCGGAATGGCTTCCCCCCACCTCTGCGGGGCAGGGGCAGAGCTGCTCCACTGGCCGAGTGTCTGCGGCAGCAGGACTGCTGGATGGGGCATCTCGGCGGGACACCCTGTTTTGCGCAGGGCCTTCCTTGGCCTGGGGCCTCGGCTGCAGTGGGCATGTGTGGGCTTCACGTGCTGCCTCTGGAGTCTTGTCTGTGGAGGACTTGTGCAGGTTCCAGGGGCGCTGAGAGGGCCTGGGTTGCCTCCCGGCAAAGGAGAAGGACGGCCACACCTTAGCAGCTTCTTGCACTGACTATGGTTTGCTGCCAAAAAATTCCCAGGAGAAGGAAGGAACTGCAGGAAGGTAGAGCCGGAGCCATGTACCACGGTTCCGATCTTGGGGTGTGGGCCTCATGCAAATGCCCTCTGCGTCCCAGGGGAGGCGCTGAGGACACTGCCAGGCATTGCTGTGTGTGGCGGTGCTGGAGCGGAGATCCTTAAGGCCCAGTGCAGCCTGAGCAGGGGTGGGGCTGTGGAGATCAGAGCTGAGCACAGGGGGTGCGGGCGAGGGGAGCTCCCGCAGAAGGGCTTCGCTTCAGGTGAGAGCAGAGGTTCCTGTGGGCAGTTGTCGCTGTCAGATGGAAGCCAGAGCTCCCTTGGCACAGCCGCGCGACTGCTGGGCTCCTCTGGGACAGAGAGCAGGACGACTGGGTGGGGGCGCTCCCAGGACACCTGCAGGGTTGCCCGGAATGGTCCTCACAGCCCAGCTGTCAGGCTCCATCCTTCCCTCCAGCTGCCAGTGAGTCGCGCCCCAGCTACCCCCACCTACTCACGCTCGTCCCCGAGGCCGGATGGTCCACTGCAACCTCAAACATCAGCCCAGTGTGCAGGTCTTGGCGGCGCTGTCTCCCAGGGGAAGAGTGTGTGGGAAGGGGACCCCATTGGCGGCCGGGCGGGCGTCCCCCAGCTCCCGCTGCCACTGTCTCATCCCCGTCGTCAAGTGTGACTGCGTCCTGTGGCCAGGGCGGTTCCTGTTCATCTCCCGGATTCCCTCCCACCTCCCCACCCTCCTCCCGTGGATGCTGTTTGCGGCTTCCTCCTTGGGGTCTGGGGCCTCCTGTCCTTGGTTTGCAGACTTGGATACAGATGGGTGGGCCTGGCTCCCCCGAGCACCTGCTGGTGACTGCTGGGTACCTGGGCCTGAGATCTCCGGTTCTCAGAAGAGCTGCACGGCTCACATGCCTCCAGTTGGGTCTGGTCCTCACAGGTGACCCTTAGCTCAGTGAGACCGAGCACACAGTAGGCGCACACAGTAGGTGCCAGATTCTGGTGTTACCGTCCCTTTGAAGACCTCGCATTAGGCTGTCTCCTTGACAACCCATCTGCTTCCCTCTGTGTTTGTGCTGCTAGAGGTCACAGGAGGCCCTTTAATGGGATGGAGCCATTTCCAGACAAGAGGACCCTGTGGCTGGAGCCGCAGGGCTGCCTGGGGCAGGAGTGGTGGAATTACAGAAAAATGGCGTCTGGGGAGCACGTCCGAAGCATGCGGAGAAGCAAGACGATGGGTGTGACCACTGTGTGCCCGACCCGCCTTCAGCAGAACCCAAACTCATTTCCAAGAAGCAGAGAGCAGAGCGCAGGCATATTCATTTCCTGTTTTGATTGCTGGTTACTTCGTGACCTTCCTTTGAGGCGCTGCCGTGTAGCGCTGGTTGTCATGGAAACAGGGAGTGCCGAGCGAGGGGATAGGACCCGATGCATTTCTTTGTCGGGTCCAGCTGATGCCTTGAGCTTCCTCTCTGCCGTGTGCATGTTTGCGAGGAAGGAGGTACCCACTGGAGGTGCTGCTCTGGAGAGAGGCGGAAACAGCGGGAGAGGGAAGATGCCAGGAGCCTGGGCAAAGGGGAGGCGAAGTGTCGGACCTCACCTGACCCACGCCAGCCCCTGGCGGGGGTGGCCTCCCCAGTGGAAATCCGTACCCGCTCCCAGGCGTGTTCCATCAAGCGCAGCCAGAGCTGGTTGCTGGGGCCAGGGCACCCGAAGCCTCTGGGGACCGTCCCAGAGGCTTCTTCTCAAAGAGCTCCCGCCTCTTGTTCCTGACGTGGCGGGGAGGCCATAACCTTTCCAGCGGATTCCGGAGAAGGGGGACGGTGTAAGCGCCATGTGAAAGAGGCCCGAGCTTCCCGAGTTCTCCCCTTGAGCTGGCGCAGCTGGGGTTCATCAGGTTTTCTTCTTCTGACCCTCAGAAAATGAGTTCCGGGGTGAGCTGCTGAGCCAGAGGTGGACACACGGAGACAAGGCCACCAGCTGCAGGACCTCGAGGCTCTTGCTGGGCGGACACGGCAAGGTGAGGCGCTGGGAGGGCAGCCCCCGCCCTGGGGCCCTGGGTGCAGGCAGGGGTCCATCTCATGCCTAGACTTTGGGTCTCGTCATTCTCGACCTGGATTGGGCAAAGAGTAAGTGGAGGCCAGGCCCATTAAAGATCTGGTCACTTTGAAACTCAAGGAGGAGAAGTCACTGTGAGGGAGCAAAGCTGAAATGTGGCAGCGGGTCTCCCTTCTGCCAGGTCCCTGCTCTGAGGCCTCATCACACCTGGCACCCCTGAGGCGCCGCAGTGCCTGCTCTCTGTTCGTTCCGATGCTCCCTCAGCTGCCTTTGCCTCGGGGACTCCCGAGGTCGGCTGGCCTTGTTTATTCCATCTTCCCAAGTGGGGCCGAGGGTGCCCTGCCTGGGGCTTGCTGGTGGAGGTAACCCCCGCTATCACACGCATCTCTAATTCCAGAGCTCCCCGTGACGGGCCCTGGTGCTCCCTCTCAGGTGACCCTCTGAGGTGGAAGTGGGGGGGACTGCAGGCTGGGGGGCACTCTTTCCCAGCTGGCATGTTCCGGTCTCTCTTCTCTTTGGCAGGTGGATGCTCTCCATCAGGGTCCGGTCCGTGACCCAGGGCCTGGCCACCCAGACGCACGGCCCTGGGTGGAGATGGGAAGGGCCGCGAAGCTTTAGGCGGCAGCCTCATCTGAGGCTGCTTGTGTTTTACTCTCGAAGCCCAACATTTTTCTTTGGGATCGGGTGCCCGGACTGCGGGTCCGTTCTGGTGCTTTCCCAGGCACCTCCACTCACACTTTTATTCCCTTGTGACCATCGGTTCTCTGCTGAGCATGTCTGAGCCTGAGGCAAAGGGAAACGCTGGTGATACTGCCATGGTCTTTATGTAAATTCTTAATATATTGTTCATCATGGAATTTTTGCATTGATTTAGATGTTTTAAAGTATTGCACTAAATTATTATTCATCTTGGTCACCTCGTTTTGTTTCTCCCTTAAATTTGCACCTGGCTGGATGCTTCACTCACCTCACCCTTCCAGTCCTGAGCATTCCGAGGTCACGTGATGGAGAAGTTACTTGCTTGAGGTCAGGGGCTCTGGGTGACCTGCATGCACAACGCTCTGTGCTGGTTATGGGATGAGTAGGAAGGTTGCTTGGGCCCCATGGTCAGGACTCCCAGCTCCTCCCTGGCACTGGCTGTCCCTCTAGTTTGGGCAGCAGGGCCTGAGTGACGGTTCTGAGCCAAGCAGCCAGGATACGAGACGGGGCCAGAGAACAGAAGGTTTTCCCACAAGAGGGCACTGCCTTCTGACTGAGGAGGCCGGGGAGTGGGCATGGGGTGGGGACAGAGTACACACAGGGGCGGGACTGGCCCTGGACAGGAGGTGGGGTGTTGGGCTCGGTGTCTGGAGGGCAGTGTGTACAGAGGAGGCCTGTGTGGGGGAGGTGTGCACAACGGCCTGCGTTCAGCACCAGGCGTGTGGACAGCTCAGAGCCCGTCTGATGGGGCTGCTGGAAAAGCTTAGCTGCCTGTGTGACTGCGCATTCGGCTTTCTTTTCTTTCTTTCTCTCTCTCTCTCTCTTTTTTTTTTTTTAATACTTTAGGCGAAAAGAGTAGGCGTAGGACCTTAAATCTCTTCTTGGCCTTAAAGAGTGAAACATTTGGGCCCCGAATTGTGGCTGTCCAGTGGATATCCAGAGCCTGGGCGCCCTCTTCCTGCCACCCCAGGCGGGTGACCCCAGTGAGGGAGGGTGGTGTGCGTGGGCTCCTTTGACAAGGCTGGTGTCTACCCCGGGCAGGTGGGGCTTTCGTTTACGTTGGAAGATGGGCCCAGACCTGCTGCTTGATCAGAGTGTCTATTGTGTAGCCATGATTATTAATCTGGGGTTGGAGGGAGCCACGAGCCCGTGCTTAGTGCTGTCAGGAGAACCCTCCCAAGCCGTGCATTAATAATGCTCCATGGGGTGTCCTTTTCACACCCAAGGGGCCGGTCTCTTCAGCAGCTGAACAATGGGTGCAGTGTCAGAATTTCAGACACGCAGCGGGATGTCCCGAGGGGGACACAGCTGTCACGCCAGGAGCCAGGGTGCTGAGCTGGCTGTCAGGAGGTGCGGGGTGAGGGCAAGCGGTTTAGCTCAACCGTCTGAGTGGAAACCAGGATGTGTGCAGAGGCTTCCCGAGGCTGCTCAGGCCACCCCGGCTGCTCAGAGAGGCCGGCGAGGCAGGCTGTGCGGAGCTGTGGCAGCACATGGGGCTGGAGGCCTGGAGGGATTGCCCTGGAGGGCCTGGGTAGGAGAGGGAACGAGGAATGCACTTGAATGCTGCTCTTAAACCATTAAGGGAGCGTCCCCCCAGAGGTGCAAAGGTGGATTTGCCCCATGCCCTCTGCCACGAGGCTGCGCAGCAGTGAGAGAGTAAAACCAGCCCAGGCTGTTCCCCCCCCGCCCCCCGCTCCCGCCTCCCTGGAGAAAGGGGCAGATGGGCAGGTATTGTTGGAGCTCCCGGGGGGGGGGGGTGACAGCCAGCTCCCTGCCCCTCCTCACTCCACGTCATCACTCCCTTCTAGGCAGGCCGCGGGCCTGGGAGTCAGCAGACACCCCCACCTCGCCCCCACCTGTGTCTCCAGGAGGGAAAGGTGCACCGTCGCCCATTTAATCCTGCACATTTGAAAAGCTGTCCTAAGTCCACTCGAACCCCCCAGCCTTGCTGGATGTTGGCACACATTCTAATAAGCTGGAACCCTAACCGGTCTCCTCCAGCCCAGGCCTGTGTGTCCTTCACCGTCCTGGGCCTGGACCCTCCAGCAGCCTGGGGCTCCAGGCTTTGCTCTGACTGTCCACAGCTCCAGGAGCCCAGAGACGGTTCTGACTGGCCTCGCTTGTCTGTCCATCTGTCTGTTCGCCTGACCTTGCATAGTACGCCCTGAGCAGCAAGTGTGGCCTCTGTAGGAGAGACACGGACCTCAAAAACATGAGTGAATGAGCTCATTTCAGCTGGAGATGAGAGGCACTGGGTGGAGAATGGGGGGCGGGAAGTAGGGTGGGCGCAGCCTGACCGTGCAGAGGGGCCGGCCACCCAACGGTGCACCTTCCCCACAGGTCTGGGGCACCCCCTACCCTGAGGCCATGGTCCCTACCTGTGCTCAGGTCTTCCCTGGTCCACGGAGCTCCCCACGCCCACGTCTGAGCAGCCCCTTCCTCTTGAGCTCTCCCCTGACACCCTGACACCCTCCTTCCCTGGAGTAAGGGACCTGCTGCTTGGGTCCTGTAGCTGGTGCTGCTCAGGCCGGGACACCTGCAGGGGAGGAGAGGCAGGACCATAACCAGGGCAGCGTGGGGCTAGGCTTCAGCATGGAGCCTGTTCTTTGTCCAGCCCTTAGCTATGCAGGCGGGAGGGCAGGCGTGTGACAGAGGCTGGAGAGGGGCTGGAGAGGCTGCGGAAGGACCAAGAAGAAAGGAGTGAAAGAGACAGAGGGACAGAGCGAGTCAGAGCGGGAGACAGAGGGGAAGAGAGGGTCAGAGAGACAGGGACAGACAGAGAGACAGCCGGAGACTGAGTGAGCAAGACAGAGAATCGGGGGCACCCTCCAGAAACCACCACCAGTCCCCGAATTGGGGGAAATCATGGGCTGACCTGGACTCTGGGGGTAAAGGTGAAGGTTGGCACAAAGCCTGCTGGGCCCCTGACTGGCCGCTGGTGCAGCGTTCCTCTCCGCTCCGTCACTGGCTGAGCATCTGGGCTCTGCTTCTCACAACTGCAGCCCAAGAGTCGACGGGTTCCAGGGTTGCTGTTATGACATTTGCTTTCAGTTTGTAAATGTTCAGCTCGGAACTCAGTTTTGGCAAAGGTGCCACACAGATGGGTCTGGAAGGGTCTTTGTAACATCTCAGTATGAGAACTGTTTACCGCTAGGAAGAGCGTATACGGAGTTCCCGCTGTGGCACAGCGGTTAACGAATCTGACCAGGAACCCTGAGGTTGTGGATTCGATCCCTGGCCTTGCTCAGTGGGTTAAGGATCTGGTGTTGCCGTGAGCTGTGGTGTAGGTTGCAGATGCGGCTCGGATCCCGCGTCGCTGTGGCTGTGGTGCAGGCCAGCGGCTACGGCTCCAATTAGACCCCTAGCCCGGGAACCTCCATATGCCATGGGTGCGGCCCTAAAAAGCAAAAAAAAAAAAAAAAAAAAAAAAAAAAAAGAAAGAGTTGCTTACACGAAGAGGCTTGATTTTTGCTGAAAAGTATAAAACAGAATCAATCAGTGCCACCCTCTCGAGTGAGGCCATCATGCGACACTAATAAGGCAGGTTCGGAGGAGGTGAGTAGCAAGACGGGAGTATTTGCAGCTGCAAACACTCTCCTCCCATAGTTTTCCTACTGAAGACGGAACTCCTGAAATATTAATTAGGGCGAGAAGCAGGTTACAGAGCCCAGCGAAGTTGTAGGACGCGGCCCTGTGGTCACAGCAACTGTGCAGACCTGCCCTGGAGAGAGCCCGTGGCCCCTGGGGTGCGACTGAGGCCAGCTTGGCTGGGTTGGGGGCCTTTCACCCTCAAGGCCAGAGACCACTCCGCTCTGCCAGGCCTTCCAGAAGCAGACCCTCTGGGTTTGTGCTCGGAACAAGCTAGGAATTTTCAAAAAGAAATCAGTAGAAAATTGGGACGTGCTTCCTGGTCTTCGCGTCCGGGAGTGACCTGCCGTCCTGCGGTGGGGCCGAGAGGGGAGGCCAGTGGGCCAAGCACGGCTGCTGGAGGCACAGGAGCGTCAGCACTGAGGCGCGAGGACCCCCGGCACAACCTCTGGAGATGGAAAGCAGTGTCCATCCAGCGGAGCTGGCTCTACGTGGCTTTGCCAGGTGCCTCTGAGCGGGCACTGTGTGTTTCAAACTGTTCAGAAATCAGAGTTTGCCTGGTTTATGAGGGTAATAGAAGTTATCCTCATGTCGAAGGGCGATGAGCCCGAGTTTTTCCTCCCATGATGCAATTTCTTTCCCTTTTAACATCAAAGCTCCATGCACTGAGGAGAACTTCTCACTTATTGACTATCTGATGCAGACAAATTGCAAAGGGAAAGGTGCTGGGGGAGAATGAATGGCACAGCTGTTGGCTGCGTCAATGGGAGCTCGCAGTTTGCAAGCAGCGACCATTACGCATCCTGCAACCCTCTATTCTCTGCTCTTTGAATAATTTATCTGCAGGAAATCCAAATTGCCTAGGCACGCTTTAACCTAGCAGAATGCTTGCCAATTTCCTTGGGAAAACTGACAAAAAAAAGAGCTGTAGATTGCATTTCAGCTGAGAGCAGCCGGGCAATCAGACGCTCCAGCGCCGTTGTGCCACTGCATCGGAAGCTGCTGTGCTTAGGCCCCGCGCAGGCCACATTCGAAGGCTCGTAAATGTAACGTAACGAAGTCCCTTTGACACCTGCTCCTCTCTTCCCTTTGAATGTGAGCCATTGGTCCGTGGGGAACCTCCGCTTTAAAAATAGAAATTATAGTAATTGTTTTCCGTGCAGTCGGAAAGCTGTAAGAGCACAGCTCTTAGCTCTGTGGCCCCACAGCCTAGAGCCAACAGGCCGCATAAAATTACCCCGGGTTTTGATTTTCCTTCCTCACCAAATCACGTAAATCTTTGTATGTTCGTGCTGCCTGGGGCGGGTGGGGAGCTCACTCCGCAGGTTCCATCTTCCTAATTCCCTGCTTTTTCTTCCCGGGTGGGACCTTAGATACGTGTCCTGTGCTGGCTTTTCCCTCCAGTGCTACGCCCTGCCCCGCTGTCCGGCTTTGCCCTGACGGCTCTGGCCAGGCCGGTGGAATTGCTCCGCCCTTCCTGACCACAGGCCACGCCCCTCGGGAAGAGGCCCCTCCTGCCTCCTGCCGAGATTGGCAGGTTGAGGATTCTGCCTGAAGGGCCCTATCACTGACGCCGGCCCGAGGCTCCACCCTCCCGGGGCTCTACCTCCACTGCCTTCGAGGACAATGAGGGCAGAATCGCTGGAGGAAGGGGTCCAGGCAGAGAATGAGGAGTGGGAGCTCTGTGGGCTCAGGCAGGGTGGGCAGCAGACATGGTGGCCTGGACTGTGTGGGGTGCCCCCGGCCACCCTTTCCTGGGAGAAGTGACACCTCTGGGAGGTGGCCTGAGGGTCTGGTCCAGGTGACCCCTTGTCCTGCAGGCTGCCCTTGCCTGGCTCTTACCCCATCTGCTTCCTGCCTCTAGAGGCAGCCACGCTGTGGCTGGCAGTCCAGCACAATGGCCACGGGCATCTGGCACGTGGCTGGTCAAACTCAGATGGGCAGTGAGTCCACGACGGGAACTCCCATTTTGCATTTTAAAATGTGGCCATTAGAAAATTTTCAATGCTGTGGTTGACCTGACCCCTTTCACTGGGCAGTGGTGGCCGGAGGCCCCTGTGCACCCTGGTACATCCACGCTTTGGGGGCTGTCTCGTGTTGGGGATGCTCGGGTCCTTGGGCGCAGGCGGTGTTCCCGTGGGCTTTCCCTGGGACAGCACAGGGGAAACTAAAGTTGGTGTCAGGGTCATCAGCTCCCAGGGGAAGCTGGGCTGGGGGGCACGGTGGGGTCAGAGTCTGCCGTGGGGAGCCTGCCCCCACCGTAAGCAGAGGGTGGTGGAGTCACAGGAGACCATGAACCCTGACATGAGTGAAGGTTTGGGGGGTGCCGCTTCCTCCTTAGATGTGAGCCTGAGGGCAGCAGGGGAGCCCAGAGCAGGAGGTGGTGGACACCCTGGGGCCAGGGTCTCTGCCCCGAAGCACCCGCCTCTCCTGCTGCTCCGTGGTCGCATGCCTTTCCTGCCCTGTGGGCCCACTCCTCGTCCTCCTGTGTCACAGGTTCACACGCACCAGCAGAGCTCAGCCAGAAAACGTCAGCAGGTACCACAGCCCCAGCCACCAGGCGTGGTTCTACAGGTTTCCCATTAACAGCGCTGTTGTTTTTACTTGCAGATGAGCTTAGAAAATGACGAAAAGAGAGCGCGAACGAGATCCAAGGCCCTTCGAGGTGAGTGCTGTCCCCCGATCCCCTGCAGGGTCGCCCAAGACCCCCAGGTCCTAAAGCTGCAGATGCCATTCCCCTCAGCGGTCTTCCCAGGGAGACAGACGCCCACAGTGCTGCCTCGGCCCAGGTGCTCCTCCTCCCTGCTGGGCACCAGGGTCTAAGATATTGGGAGCCTCAGGGTGCCTCAGGGGTCCCTGGGGGCCACTAGCCAGACACACCTGCTGGGGTGGAGGAGAAGAGGCAGACAGCTCCCCAGGGTGGGGAAAGCCAAGCCCAGTTAGACCGTTGCGTTTGGAGAGGAGAGGCTGCCATAGCCTTGCATCAGCAGCCTCTCTGCTGCCCAGGATTCCAGCCTTGGTGCTGGGGTGCTGGGGTGGTGTCGGCTTGAACTGGCAGTGGGTGTGGAGAGGGCCAAGGCTCTGCTTGCTCGGCAAGGACTGAGTCCCCACCCCTTGGCCCCCTCCCTCCCTGGCACCACTGACTCCCCCATCACTGAGGACCAGCTGCTTGTTCTCTTCTTCATCCAGCTTCACCTGCTGGGTCCTCTTTCCCACCGGAAGCCGACTTCTACCTGCAGTTAGAGGACCAGATGCTGCCGCTCCCTGAGGGCTCAGGGACCTCCTGTCTTGGGGGGCCTCTGTCCCACTCTGCAAGCCAGCACCTCTGGCACCAGTCTCGGCCTGGGGGCAGTGGCCCCGTTAGACCCTGGGCACGTTCTAGGAGGCGGGGAGACTGGGGGTCAGGCCCTACGGGCTTGCCTCCGGGTTTCCCTCCACTTGTGCTGCAGGCCCAGGTGCCTTTGCAGTCCTGACGCCCACATGCCTTTCCCTGTTTCTCTTTCACTCAGCTCCCCCGGAGCCCGCAGGTGCCGACCTCAGGTAAGAAAGCTTCCCGCCAGCGCCCAGCATGGTGCACCTGTGACCCCGTGGGTCCTAAACAGCCCATGCCAGGCACCCAGGCCCGCTTTCCCAAACAGGCCCTTTTCCTCCTGGCCAGCGTCCAGCTGTCCTCGCCGCCTGTCCTCTCCCTCCTCTGTCCCAGCCCCGTCACGCAGCCAGCTGGGCACGGCTGTGCTCACACCTCGTCACCACCAGGACGTGTCACCACTGTCCTCAGCCAGGAGCAAGGAGCTGTCTTAGTGGCTCCCAGAAATGCATCTGTGTCAGGTGATCTGAGGTCCCGCTCGGCCGGAGATGAGGCGACAGGCTGCCCCATGTTCCGAGTCTTTCGCTGACCCCAGACGCAGACCGAGGCCGTGGGCTGGACCCTGCGATTCCCAGCGGGCTTTGCGGGGACAGGTCTGAGGGGGACAGACTCACAGGCTGTGCTGGGTTGGAGCTGGCGTCCTTGCCAGAGTTCCACTGGCTTCTGTCCCGGGCTTGGCCAAAGCCTGCGGGAGAGAAAGCACCGCCATGCCTGTGTGTCAGGCTGTCCCAGTGCCACCATGCACTTGTGCACCCGCTCAGGTCCTGGAGGAAGGGCAGCCCCCAGTGTGCCAGGTGGGCATGGGTGTGTGTGTGGGGCATTCGATTCTCACAGATTCCCTTTGAGATGGAACCAATGACCTGCCTGAGTCTTGGAGGGCCAAGGGGCTCTGAGCCCACCCCATGGCGGCTCTGTGGTGCTGCCAGGGCTACAGGCTCTGCATTCCAGCCACATCCTGAGGGGCATTTCTCTGGGCTTCCAGACTCACATGGAGACAAATAGGACTGTCAGTTGAGGCTTCACTCCCCGATGCCCCCTCTGCCCCCCATGCCCCCTCTGCTCCCCAAGCATCCCCTCTGCCCCCATGCCCCCCACATGCCCCCTTTGCCCTCCATGCCCCCTGTGCCCCCCTGCACTCCCTCTGACTCTGCCCCCGTGCACTCCCCTTGCCCCCTGCACCCCCTCTGCCCCCACCCCCTCTCTTCCCACACAACTGCATCCCTCTGGGCACCAGCCACTTTCAATTCCGGGGGTGAAGATTCTCACTGGACAGAGCCCAGATCCGGGAGGGACCATCTCATGCGCCACTAGACCTCTGAGCGGCGATGGCTTTGCTGCCAGGAAGAGGGGAGGTCCCAGGCGCCCTGGCCGCTCTCCAACGTTGGAGGTGGGAAGCGGGGTATGGGAGGGATGCCGAGCCCAAGCACAGTGGCCCATGGAAGTGTCGTTTCCCCACTTGTGAAGTGGGGAAACTAAGGCTCCGAGGGTTAAAGATCATGTGGCCAGATTTGCTGAGTCACACACCTTCTGGTCACAGGGAGGGAAGGCGATGGTGGGACAGCAGCCAGGCCAGGCCCGGGGGGCCCCCACTGAGCCGTGATCGGCTCCCGGGGGGGGGGCTGCTGGGGGAGCTGCTGGTGACACCATGATGCGTAGAGGGGCTGTGGCGCACAGAGCGGAGGGGGGGCTCTGGGAGGAGGTGCCGCTTTCCCTGGGCCGTGTGGCATTCAGCTGGGGACAGCTTAGGGACACAGCAGGGGGAGGCTGGGCACAGGATTTGAATTTTGGTACAAGCAAGTAATTTCGGCAACAGATAAAGTAACGGAGGAAGTGGGAAAGGTGAACCCAAAGGGCTGGGTTTCTCTCGAGACTTCGGAAGTGGGTTTGTTTGGAAGTATTCTCAGGGAGGACCCGACCAGTGTAGGAAGGCGGTTACATGAGCGTCTGGGTTCCGGCCGCTTCACCGATCTCAGGTCTCCCCCTCTTTACTTGGTAGTAGTGGCACCTGTACACGTTTTGCTGGAGAAATGGGGACAGACGCATGGATGAGTGCCAGCAACAGGGCCTTCAGCAATTCTTCAAGTTGTTGAGAACCGATGCTCAGAGGAAAGTGGAACCTGCTGTGCTCAGGAGCCACACACCCCACGTGGAAGTTGCCTCTGCCTCCTGTGTCCCCGAGCCACAAGGGGGGATGTGACCTGTGATGCGCTGGGTTTGTGCGTGGTGGCCGTGTGGGGCCTTCGCGCCACAGGAAGGGGCAGGAGCTGTGAGCCACACCCTTCCTCCCAGCATAGTGTGGGCTGCGGTCTGACAAGCAGATGAGACCCCATCCCGGTGGCACTTTTGCTGTGGGTCCCAGCACAGGGAGAGTGACCCGCAGAGGAAAGCTGTGGCATCAAAGGCACCTGCTCGCGGTCACTTGAAGGGTGGCTGGGTCAGGGTGGAGCTGAACCTGTGGGATGAGGGGACTCACTCCAGGGATGGGGGGTTGCACCCATTTGTCCCGGAATCTGTAAGCTACCCTTCCCAGCTCAGCGGAGACCCCAGGGAGCCACTGCCCTTGCAGAGCAGCTGTTACTGGAGCAAGCAGCATGGTCAGCTGTCTCCTGCCTCCCTGAGCCCCTTCAAGGCTTTCTCTGAATTTGGCATGAACCCCTGAGGGCCTTTCCCTTTGGGCCAGCAGAGCCCCGCCTCGTCTCCCCTGGGCCATCACACAGCCGCGGGAGGGGGCGGGGCAGGGAAGTGGGTCCCGGCCTTCTCTGCACTAGGAAGCCCATGGACCCCTTTCGGAATATCTTTGGGGCTGGGAGAGATGCCTGACACGTCCCAGTCCTGGTTCCCAGGCCACCTGAGGGCTCCTCCTTTGTCCACCTCCTGCCAAGGGGTGGATGGGAGTGGGGTTCCTCTACCTGCCTACTGGGGGCAGGAGGGAGACCCATCCTTTCCAGCAGCCCCCCCGACCCCCAGCTTGAGGCTGTTTATGTTCAGGTCCCTCCCGGCAGTGGACGGTTCCCCTGCTCGGTGCTGACTGCGGGTAGGCCCTCTGGGAACTCGCGCGCCTGCTTCCTGTCTCTGCCACACTCAGAACCACACTGGGGAATTGGGGGAGGGCTTGGCTGGGTCTGCCTCCCCCTCACATTGGGGAAGAGGCTTGGAACCAGTGCTGGTGTCTCCGCCTTCCCTCCGGCCCTGAGCACAGGGGGTGCCAGTAGGTGGACCTGTGGGCTCTGCAGCCCTGAGGCCTTGGTTGGGTCTCAGGCCACTTTCGATGGATGTCCTCTTGGCTGCCGCGTGGGGAGCAGGGGCTTTCCAGCTTCTTCCTCCAGCGTGGCCCTCACCAGCTCTGCCCACGTGGGTGCCCAGCCTGGCCTGCTGCCCTCTGAGGAGCTGGCCCTTGGGGCTGGAGGCCAGGACTCTCCGAGCTGGTGGCGGAGGTGTGGCTTGGAGCAGGTGACGTGTTTGGGGGCAGCGCCAGTGCCCCGCAGGCCTCCACAGCAGCTGGCATCTAATTGCCTGATTAACTCAGTGATTAATCGACTAATTGGGACCTCAGCTTCAAATCCCCAATAACAAGGAGCTTTTGTGAAGCGTCTCAAAGCCAGTTCTTGAGAAAGCGACAGCAAGTGTGGGGCAGAGATTTCAGAATGAGGGGCGGTGGGCAGCGCCGGGGCCTCTGTTTGGAAAGGAAAGGCAAAGTAAACTTCTCGTGCCGCCTCACCACCCCCCTCCTCCCTCAACCCCGGGAAAGTCAGCCCCACCACGGAGGGCTGCCCACGGCGTCCCTCTCAGAGACTCTGCCCCCAAAGCTGAGCCGAGCTGGGGGCGGGGCTTTGCCGCCGGTTCTGCCTCACGCCGACCGGCCAGCGTGAGTGTGGCCTGCTGGTCAGTGGGGTCCCCCAGTTGTCTGCAGTCGGGTCCATGACTAAACAGGTCAGAAGCCATCAGCGTGTCTGGACACGGGACCCTTTCTGGGTCCCAGGTGCCCACAGGTGTCAGCGGGTCCGCGTGGCCCTTCCTTCCCAGGCTCTAGGAGGCGCTCAGGCCCCCATGGGTTCCCTGTCTTGCTGGGTCCCTGACAGGGGGTGATGCCAGCTCCTTGTCATCCTTGGTCCGTGGGTGTGCCCCAAAGCCCACAGGGCCCTGCCCTCGATCCACGTGGCCCCCTCGCTGTCCTGGGGAGCTGAGTTCTGGGGAAATGTTTTGGGTGGTCCGCGCCCGTGACTGACAGTTTCCAGAGCATCCTGCTGTTTGGTTCCGTGGGGAGGCAGATGGTGTTGGAGGGAGAAGGACTCCTGGGGGTCTCCTCTGTCCCTGGGGTGGGAGCTGCACCCCGAGAGGCCAGGCGTTGCCCCACTGAGGTCTCATGGCAGCTCCTGGGTCATCGGCCCTCCTGGCCTCACCTGCCTCCACGGGAAGCTGGGATCAAACCAGGTTGCTGGTTCTGGGCTGGGGTCCTTGCTGCCACACTGCGATTGCCTACCTCCAGCGGGGGGCCCGTGGCTGCATGTTTGCAGACTTGTTCCTGGCTGGGGGGTACCGGCTCAGGGTGCCAGTGAAGGGTGCGCCTGGCAGGGGCTGCAGAGACTGCTGCCCTCAGTGGCTGCAACCCCACAGCATCGTGGAGGCAGTGGAGAGACCCAGCCTTTGTTCTCTGCCCTTGGGCCTGCCTCGCTGCTGGTCCCGCTTCCAAGCCCTGGAAGCCTGGTGGCGTTTGCCTGCAGCGGGAAAGACTCATCCACGGAAAAAGGAAGGTGTCCAACCTTGATCTCGTACATACAGATCTTTAATTAAACACACATAAAATTGTAATGAACCATTCATTTATTTAAATGGGATGAGTTATTTCATTAATGTTTAGCAAACTGCAAGCAGCCATTCTGAGCAAATGCTTGGAGACAATTTTCTGCTTCCCAGGATGAGGGTCTGGGGGGGCCCTGAGGTGCGGACCCCTCCCCGCGCTGGCTGGGGCCCACCCCCAGGTGACAGCTTCCGCTTGTCTCCCCAGCTGCCCCACCCCAGGATGCACGGGCTCGGGACACATCCGGGGCAAGTACTCCAGGCACCGGAGGTAAGGGGGCCGAGGGCCCTGGGGAGGTTCCGGGGAAGGCGGCTGGGCTGCTGCGGTGTCGGAGCCCCTCTCCTGCTCTGAGACCTTCTGTGGTTCTGAACCCCCCCGGCTCTGCTCTTGACTGCTCAGCTGTGGTGTTCTCCTGTTGGAGCCCCTTCCTGGGAGGCCCAGCGTGGCGTCTCCCGGTCGGGGCTGCTGTGAGGCTGGAGGCGTCCGTGTGGGAGAGCTCGGAGCAGACTCAGCACATCCCCTGTGCTCCCTGCTGTCACCCGGGGGGAGGGGGGCTCCGTCTCAGGGCCCCTGACTGTAGCCAGGTTCTGAGGGTGGGTGGGGTGTGGGGGTGTGAAGGGCCTGCCGAGTGTGGAGAAGAAAGGGCCTGGGTGCTCCTGACACCACGCTTGGGGGCAGGTGGGCAGGGTCTGAAGAGCGGAACTCCATCCGGGGGGCGGGGCCTGGACGGGCCCTGGACCTAGGTCTTCCCAGAGAAGCGGGAAGCAAAATTTAAAGCGCAGTCAGGGGCTCCTGAACGCAGACAACAGGTGGAAATTTTTGAACATATCAACCTGCCAGTCCCAAGTTTGGGGCTTGTGGCGGCACGTGGTGATGAGATGCAAAGAGAAGTTTTCAGGGCAGGGAGAGAGGCTGCAGAGAGTGAAGGGTGGGGGGCTCTGGGAGGTGCTGACAGGGTGGCCCCAGCCCCGCCTCCTTCCCCCCAGTTTGCAAAGCTGCCCCCTGGCCAAGAAGAGGAAGCTGGAGGACGCAGAGGCCGAGCACCTGGTGTCCAAGCGGAAGGCACACCCGCTGAAGCTGGCTCTGGATGCGGGCTACGGCGTGGACAGCGACGGCAGTGAGGACGCCGAGGTGAAGGACGCCTCTGTTTCGGATGAATCGGAAGGAACTGCGGAGGAGGACGAGGCCGAGATGTCAGGACAGGAGGAGATTCATCGCCCAGAGCCAGCTGAAGGTGCTTTGTGGCTCTTTCTCCGCGAATAAAGGCGCCTAGTGTGGCCCTGGAGAATCGCAGCCTGAGCGGGGAGGGGCCCGCGTGCGAGCGTCCTTGCTGAGAACAAGCGGCTCTTGTTCCACGTTTGCGGGGCTCCCTGGGGAGGGGCCTGCGGGCACGTCTGTGTGTGGACCCTGCGTCAGTGGGTGTGTGTCTGTGTGGGGGTCTCAGATAGACCCCACCCCACTTGGCCTCAGGAGAGGCACCTGGGGGCGGGGGTGAGGGGCCTGCTTGGCTTCAGGGGAGGCCGGGGGGTGATGTCCAGGGAAGCCTGTTGGGGAGGGGGAGCTGAGGGGGGCCCCCTGAGTCCCCCTTCTCCTGTAGGGCCCCCAGCCCTTGGCAAACGCTAGAGTGAAGGTGGGAAGCTTCAGAGTCTCCTGAGACCCTGGCCGACTGTAGGGTCCTGGGGGTGGGGCTGAGGCCCAAGACCCAGACCCCCCAACACCTCCAAGCTTCTGCTGTTCTCTGACCGTGCAGGGTTAGAGCTGGATGTTTGTTTTATTGTGGAGCCAATCCAGGGAGGGTCCTGACACGCTCCCCCCGACCCCAAGCCGGACCTGGCTGTGCCCGAGGTGGTGCATGGCCCTGGGGACCCTGGCTCCCTGGCTTTCTTACAAAGGATGGAGGTTGGTGCTCAGCCGTCAGCCCTGGCTCGGCCGCCTCCTGGAGTGGACAGACGAGGCCTGGCTCCTGTGCCCTGGGGTCTCGGCCCATGATCCCAAGGAGACCTTGTGTGTGGCATTCTAGTCATGGGGGTTAAAAGACTTAACCTTTAAAAACAAATTTACTGCTTCTCGATTATGAAACAATTTAAAGAAATTGGATGCATTTTAATTTTACGACAGGCGGGTTTGCCTGCTTTAAGGAAACAGGGAGAACTGTTAATCGAAGCTGTCGGATGGGTTCTTAGCTCAGAACTACAGTCGTGGTTCCTCTGCCCACCCTGATGTAGGTTTGCTGTGGCCTCCAGGTCTGGGCAGAGGGGCAGCACGAACGGCCACACCCAACCCATTTCTGGGGGTAGGTGTCCCCTGGCTGTGGCCGGGTGGCGTGGGGGATGCAGGGTCCTGGAGACTCGGCCTCCTTCCCCGTGTGCCTCCCACATGGGTTCTCTTTCTGCGCAGGAAGGAGCCCTGTCAAGGCTCATTTCGGACCCAACCCCGTCAGCAGCCCCACGGGCTCCTCCAAGGGCTACAGCAGCTACCAGGAAATCATCGCCACGTCTCTCCTCAACTTGGGCCAAATCGCTGACGAGACCCTGGTCGGGGACGACTCAGGCCAGGTGGCCAAGCCGGGCCCGGCCATCATGCGGCTGGTTCAGGAGGAGGCTGAGGAAGGGGCCACCAGCGATGAGGGCGACAAGGACGCCGTTATCCAGCCGGAGGACGCCGAGGAAGTGATTGAAGTCACCAGCGAGCGCTCCCAGGAGCTGTGTCCCCAGTCCCTGGAGGGCGTGGCCGGCCAGGAGCCCAGCAAGCCGGACGTGGGCCTGGGTCACGAGGAGGAGGAGGACGAGGACGAGGAGGAGGACGAGGAGGACGAGGAGGAGGACGAGGCCGAGGCCCCTCCTGATGTCATCTGCCAGGAGGCCCCCCATGCCGCCCCCACCAAGGCCCCTGAGCCCCGGCGCCCGGCACCGCCCAGCCCCAAGCCCGCCTTCTCCGTCATGCTGGAGGCGCACTCTGACGACGGCAAGGACGAGGACTCTCGCTCGCAGAAGTCCGCGGTCACGGACGACTCTGAGATGTACGACGTGTTGACCCGTGGGAACCTGGGCCTCCTGGAGCAGGCCATCGCCCTGAAGGCCGAGCAGGTGCGGGCCGTCTGCGAGCCGGGCGGCGCCCCCACCGAGCAAGGCCCACCGGGCCCGGGCGAGCCGGGCAAGGCGGCGAGGCCCCTGGATGCTGCACGGAAGAGCTACTGCAGCAAAGGTAGGGCCCGGCACTGACCCCCACCCTCCAGGGCCGCACCGACCCGCATCTGGGCGTTGGGGGTGGGGGTGGTGGAGATGGGACCAGATGGGACAAACACCCACGTGGCAGGCAGACTGTGGTCCTTGATCCCCAGGAGGGCTTCGCGCCGCTCACACAGGTGGTCTGGAGACACAGCTGAGGTGACCAGGCGGGGAAAGGGCTCGAGGGGCAGAGGCCCAGTGGCTCAGTCACAGCCTGAGGGCTGCTCTGGCGGAGGAGGGACTGAGGGATCTGCAGGCGGGGCAGGCGGGGACACCCAGTCACTCACACGAGACAGGCTCGGGGAGAAAGCCGAGGGGCAGGGAGGACAGCTGTCAACCAGACACCCTTTCAGGATGGCCAAACGTGGGGGACGGCCCCTGGGGGCTCAGAGGCAGGCCAGCACAGGCCTTGAGGGGACATGGACACTAGGAGTCCAGGTGAAGGTGACACAGATTCGGGAACAGGTGTTGGGGCCCATGTGAGTGTCAGTCTGGGGGTGGTGGGCTTGTGGCCTACAGAGCAGGGAGGATGTTGGTGGGCACTCTTGGAACGTGCCATAATGGGGCCATGGGACACAGATGGACAGGACCAGCCCAGGGGTTTGGGGTCTCAGACCCGAGGACAGACCTGGGGCCCCAGATTCAGGGTATCTTGCCTTCTAGGAGAGAGCTGGGGGCTTGGACCCAGGGGGTAGAGCCCCACGGTGAGGTAGGCAGCCAGGCTGGGAGCACTGGGCAGCGATGAGCCCACCTATACCTCGGAGGACAGAGGGACTGGCTCTGAGGGGCTGGCACTGGGGCACAGGCGCGGTGCGGGTCCTGGATGGAAGCCGAGCAGTGAGCTCAGGATTCGGTGCTGGGGAGGGGCTCATGAGCCTCTAGGAGCCCCTGCCTGGTGGTCCAAGGGCAGCTTCCTCCTGTTGGCATCAGAGGTGGAGCCCTGGGGCCCTGCCCCCCTTGGGTAGGTGTTCTGAGCATGGTCTGTGACTTCCGTGCTCTCCAAAGGGGAGATGTGGAGAATTTCTCTGGGCCGTCAGCTATGCTCTGGGGACCCTGTGTGTCCTGAGAGTTGACCCCTCTGTCTCCGCACTCTTAGTGACCACTCTGGGCCTGCCAAGGATAGATGAAGTCGGTAACGGAGGTCTGGGTTTAGTTTCCTCCCAGATGTTTATTCGCTGCTCTGGGTAAGTTACTAGGTGCCTGTGTCCCCTTCATTTCTCAGCACAAAGGACGCATCCTGGAAGGCCTCTCTCTGTGCAGAGGCCTGGCTCCCACCCTGAAGCCAGTGGGCCTTGCAGGACAGGAGAGAGGACAGTGGCCACCATGGGTAGCCCTTCCCGAAGCCTGTACATCCTGCTGTCTGGGTGTCTGTGATCTACGGGCTTTTCCACCCAGGCAGCCAGTTTGGCCGGTTTCTCCAGGGTGCCCCGGCTGTCCAGCCCCTGGGCCCTTTCTGGCTCTGGTGCAGCTGGTCACTCTCCTCCCTGGAGCCAGAGTGAAAGCTGGCAAGCTTCTCTGCTCCTCCCTCTCGATGCCCCCAACCAAGCTTCCTGGCCACCCTCTAACCCATAGGTCTTGTGCGTTCAGATCCCTCAAGAGCGGAGAAACGCGAGATCAAGTGTCCGACGCCAGGCTGTGACGGCACTGGCCACGTTACCGGGCTGTACCCGCACCACCGCAGCCTGTCTGGCTGCCCCCACAAGGACAGGATCCCCCCAGAGAGTGAGTAGCTCAGGCTGGCTCTGGCGCTTGGATGGTGTCCACATGGAGGAGTGGCCAGGGCCTGTCCCTCTGTACTGGGACTGTCCAGAAGCCCAAATTGAGCCCTCGAGCGTGGGGACATGGGGTGTGCCCAGTTTTTCATCTTGGGATGGCAGCCTGGTTCAGGGTCCCGGGAAGCCCCAGGCATTGGGTGGGGGCTGGGGGCGGTGGCGCAGGACCCTGGAGCTGGGGGTGTGCGTTGCCGTCTGTGTTCTGAGGGCTCAGCGGGAGAAAGCCGTCAGCCCTCGTGAACACTGAGTTTCCAGGAGTGAGTCTCGGGACAGCAGGAGGTTTCAAGACCCTAGAGTCAGGGCCACAGGGGTAGGGGGGGCATGCCTTGACAGCAGGCTGAGCCAGGGGCTCTTGCATCACCCCCCTCCAGGCTGTGCTCACCGCCTCCCTTCCCCTTCTCTCGCAGTCTTGGCCATGCACGAGAATGTGCTCAAGTGCCCCACGCCTGGCTGTACAGGCCAAGGCCACGTGAACAGCAACCGTAACACGCACAGAAGGTACGGGCTGAGCTGGGCCCTGGCGGGCTGTGGTGGGGGTGGGCCTGCTGTGTGCGTGCCAATCTGGGGCAGGCTCGGGCTTGCCGTGTCCCCCTGTGTGCTGCCCTTTGGGGCCAGTGCAAGGTCAGGGCAGACCTTGGCGGGAGCAGAGCAGCCCCTGGATGGTGTTGCGGCCTGTGCCACTGCGAGTGGGGGGTCCCGAGAGACCACATGGCTGCTGGCAGCACAGAGAGGAGAGCCAAGTGGAGACCATGTGCCCCGCCCCCTTGGGATCGGGCTGCTCAGTGGCGCCAGGGAGACTCTGGTGGAAGGGACCCAAGGTGGAGTTGTCTGCCGTCTCCTGGCAAGAGGTCCCTGCACCCTGCTCTCGCCCTGAGCACCATGGCTGCAGTGGTGGGTGGGGATGTGTACACTCAGCCAGAAGGCCTGCCAGAGTTCTGAGGCTGCGTCCCGGAGAAGAGGCTGAATCCCCAATACTTTTTTATTTTTTTTAAATCTTTTTAGGGCCGCCGCTGCGGCTTGTGGAGGTTCCCAGTCCAGGGGTCGAATGGGAGCTGTGGCTGCCGGCCTACACCACAGCCACTGCAACTTGGGATCCTTAACCCGCTGAGCGAGGCCAGAGATTGAACCCGAAACCTCATGGTTCCTAGTCAGATTTGTTTCTGCTATGCCACAATGGGAACTCCTATTTTTTTTTTTTTGAATCCCCAACACTTCTGTGACGCACCACGAGGTCTCTGACTGGTGTTCCCCTGGTGTGACCCCGGTGGTCCATGTCCTCCAGGGTCAGCACCCAGTTTCTGGCGTGTGGGGCTCTGGGCCTCCCCAAGTCGGCTGACAGAATGTGAGCAGCTGGTGGTGACGGGAGGGTAGGGGAGAGGCAGGCCCATCTCCCAGGCCCACCCAGAGCAGGGTATTTGCCCAGAGTTTGGGAGAGCTTTAGGATGCATTTTTGTCTCCGTGTGTCATTGGCCTAGAATTTCCAAAACCAGAAGCCAACTGAGCAGCGGGTACCGTGAGGGCTCGAGGACAGAGCGGGCTTTTCTCCTGCGGGAATGACAGGAGCCCTTGCCTGGGGCTCAGACAGGCCGGCCTGCAGGAGAGGGCTCAGCTGTCCTCCTATCCTTTCTCTAGTCTGTCTGGGTGTCCCATTGCCGCTGCTGAAAAACTAGCCAAATCTCACGAGAAGCAACAGCCACCGACGGGAGAGCCTTCCAAGAACAGCTCCAATTCAGACCGGATCCTCAGGTGAGTGCGAAGGCCTATCAAACCCGAGTTCCTGGGCCCCACGCGCAGTGAGGCCAGACAAACCAAAGCCAGGGTTGGAGTTTGGGGCCCAGGGTTATTTCCAGATGCGAGCCAGCCAGGAGAACGCTGGGTGGGGGTCCCCCCCACCGCCGCCCCTGCCGCTTCTGGTTGGGTCTTTAGAGAGGGCTTTGGGGGTGGGGTTGCATGATCAGCTCTCCTTTTGATTGGCTGGTGGTGAGGTAATGGAACCTCAACCTCTGGTTCCAGGTGCCTGTGGCACCGGGGTGGGATCTCTGATTCTGCAGAGCCGCCCTGAGATCCACCTTGGATGGTATCTCTGCTCCTTTGGGAGGGACAAGGGGTCCCGTTAACTGCCGAGTCAGCTCTCTGAAACTCTTGCACGGCGTCGGGGGGTTGCTTGCAGCCCCGGCCTTGGGGGGCATTCAGCCTCCTCCAGCTAGCTTCCTTCCACCAGGCCACGCTCACTGTGGTTGGAAGCTGCTTCTTTCCTCCCTCTTACTGTTCTTTCCAGCTTCCTGTCAGTTTTCTTGCCTGATCCAAGTCACTGATAAAATGTCAGACCACCAGGCAAGTAAGGCTTGGTGAGGCTGGGCAGGGGGCCAAACAGGTTCCAAACACGAGGCATCTGATCTCAATTGGTTTGCCTGTGAGGGTGGTACTACAGCGTTCTGGCTTCAGAAGTTCCTCCCACGGCTTGAATGAGGCAGTGACATTTTGCCTCCTGGGCCCTCAGTGAGGAGCCCAGAATAATTGTGGCCAGGAGTCCGGGCCTTCTGTCCGGGCTCCATGTGTTCCATGGGGCCACGCCTCTGGGGAGAGTCTGGGAAAAGCTTTGCTGGCATCACGGGCACTAGGTCTGTTGCTAGCTGAAGCCCTGGCTGAGGAAGCCACCAAAACGTGGTATGGAATTAAGCTGAGGGTTTGTTTCCTGCCCTGGGGCGCCTGGCGCTCTCCAGCGAGTTCTTTAGATGGCAAGGAGGGCACGCTCTGGCCCTGGTGGTGTCTCTTTCCCAGAGCCCTTCAGAGCTGGCCGTATTGTGGTTGCAGGGTCTTCCTGGCACCAGGCTCCTATCTCCGGGCCACACTCAAGTTCTTAATGTGCCCGGCACTGGGGGCCCTGACATCCGCCTCTTCTTATCTCCACCAACCTGCCCTTTCCAGACCAAGGCCATGGCTTGACTCTCCCAGGCCTCCGCCTTCCCAGCTGCATGGCACACGAGCGCCTCCACCGAGGGCACAGAGGCCGTGGCTTTCCTCTGCAGGGCTGTCTTCCTGCCCCGGCTCCTGCCCTATCCGGGCCCGGGTCTGCATGCTGTCTCTTGTGCTTTTGAGAATCTGAGCTCTTCCAAGAGCTTCAGTAATAGTGAACCAAGGGCTTGAGGTGGTCCCTTCACGCCTGTCCTCAGCCCTGTAGCAGCCTCTGGGGCAGCTTGACCGACTCGAAGCTGAGGACGGTGGGGCCTGACCCCTCCCTGTGAGGAGCAGGGTTGGCCTGCGGGGGTGCTGACTCTCAGAAACACATCCGTGTCCCTGCTGGGCACCCCAGCCCCCTCCGCCCTGGGTCTGGTAAGCTGTTCCACTATGAGAATTCTGCCTTGGCGGCTGCCCCAGGCACACTCCTGCAGGGTTCCCTGCCAAGGTCTCCACACCTTCTCTCGAGCCCCTCTCCTGGCTACGCCAACTGCAAGGGGGCAACCCACAATTTCTTCAAGGCTCCCAGTCCCTCCTCCCTGTGGCGGCTCCGCTTCCTATAGCTCAGACCCCTGACCCCTTTTGCTGTGGATGCAGGGGAAGGACTCCCGGGGTCTCGTCCACTCTGGGCTCTGAGAGACAGCTGGGATGGGGTGGGGCACTGGGTGAGTGGTGCAGGGTCCTTGGGTCCTGTCTTCACTGTCCCCTCTCTGTCCTGCACCCCAGGCCCATGTGCTTCGTGAAGCAGCTTGAGGTCCCTCCGTACGGAAGCTACCGGCCTAGTGTGGCCCCTGCCACACCCAGGGCCAACCTGGCCAAGGAGCTGGAGAAGTTCTCCAAGGTCACTTTTGACTACGCAAGTTTTGATGCTCAGGTTTTTGGCAAGCGTATGCTTGCCCCAAAGATTCAGACCAGCGAAACCTCACCGAAAGCCTTTAAATGTGAGTTGGGGAAACGCCTGGGTGGTGTAGGGGCTGGGGGCCCCTCACCAGGAGCATGCAGGGACTCTCTGCCCTGGGGTGCTGACGGGACAGGCCCAGCCCTAGTGCCCCAGTCCACCCAGGTGGCTCTCTCACCGCGGCTTCCTCCGGGTTCTCCGTCCAGCGTGACACATCTCCTTACTACATGTGAAATAAAGCCCAGGTCCGCTATGGGGGCCTGTCCAAAGGCTTAAGAGCCCTGTGAGAGTGCCCTCTCCTGGCCATCCCTTCCCAGGCAGTTTATGCCAGCTCAAGCGGTGGAGGTCTGCGGGGGGTCGGGCACCGCTGTGCTGAGCCCCGATTCCTGTATAGGGACCGCCTTGCTGGGGACGACGCGCCACTTGTGGTATTAGCAACACGTTTTCTGGGTGCTCTGCACTAGCAAAATTCATTTCAACAAACCTTCAAGAACTAGCCTTCCTTTCTTTTTTGGTGTATGTGTCACTCGCACGAATTTGTGAGTTGTAAGCCCATTAGCCCTAGAAATGTGTACGACATGGAAAAGCACCCCCAGTGTATTGAGATCAGAACTGGCATCTCCTGGTGATGTTGTCAGCGCCCCACATTGGCAGTGGTGCCTTTCCTATGAGATAATAATAAAAACGCGAGCAGGGTAACTGCCAGCTGGAGTGTGAGTGTCTCAGGGCTCAGGGCTTCATGCCTTCACCAAGGCACCCAGTTAGGCTGCAGTGCTCACAAGGAGCTTTCGTGTACCTGGAAATTTACTGCTGATACCCTGAGTGCTCAGAAGTCAGACCTGAGAGTGATCTTACGGTCACAGCACAATCATTGGAAAAGATAAGCTTCGATGCCTTGTCTTGTTTATTTGAACAATAGTGTTACTTGCCAAAGCCCTTTGGCAGGGGTGGGGGCCACCAAAGTGAGCCCTTCGATGTTGTGACAGGATTTCCTACCTGAGTCACATGCCAGACATACGTCCTGTCGGCAGGCTTTGGGCTCTTGATGAGCGCCACTGATGGGCGGCTCGCTCCGCTCCGTTTGAAATGTCAGGGACGCTAGCACGTCTTTTGGAGGGTGTTGCCCTTTCTGCCCAAATTTTAAGTCAGAAATGGCCTTCAGATGTCCCGACAAGAGTGGGGTAAGAGTGGGGTAGGAGTGGGGCGTGTGGGCTCACACCAGTGGGTCGGCGACCCAGTCCTAGGCCCACCTTCACGTGGCTGTGCTTTGCACGCTCTCAGCCCCCAAAGCGCCCCCCCCCCCAAGAGTCTGCGTGATCGCCTCCTGTTCAAGTTGTGTATCAGCCTGGTGTTGTTCCCTTTTTGCAGCCAAACCTTTCCCAAAGGCCTCTTCCCCCAGGCACAGCCCCTGCACTTCGTCCTCTTCTGCAGGCTTCGACTATGCCCACGACGCGGAGGCTGCCCACATGGCCGCCACCGCCATCCTGAACCTCTCCACACGCTGCTGGGAGATGCCTGAGAACCTCAGCACGAAGCCACAGGATCTGCCCAGCAAGGTGGGTGCAGCTCCTGCGAGGAGCCCCTCGAGGCAGAGGAGAGGGTGGGATTTTCAGTTGGGACCACCTGCCGTTTGCCTGAGGCGCGCTGCACGCACCCTGTGCCTGCTAGGAGATTGTCGTGCTTCCCTTTCCTCTTCCTGGCCGTCCCCCGCTGCCTAGGGGCGGCGGACGGGTCCCCACGGAGCTCTGCGCCGTGCCTAAGGGGCACCACGTGGCCGTGCACACCTGTGCTCCCACCTGTCCGAGCGCCCACCTGTCTGAGGGGCCTGCACACGTTCTTGTGCCCACGCATGTGGCCTTTTCAAGGGTCTGGTCCTGTGGTGCCAGGAGACTGGAGGGAGCAAGTCTGGTCCGTGTGATCTCAGGACGCTTTCTTCCCAGAGGCCCTTCTGTCCTTGTCTGGCTCCTCTTCCTCTGGACGGAAGCACCGTTCTGGGTTCCTGGTATGAGGCGTTGGGTGCCGGATGGCACACATGGCAGGGAGGAGGCCAGCTCAGGGTTCCCCTATGCCCTGCAGGCCATGGACATTGAGGTGGATGAGAATGGGACCCTGGACCTGAGCATGCACAAGCACCGAAAGCGGGAGAATGCTTTCCCTGGTGGTGGCAGTGGTGGTGGCGGTGGCAGCAGCAGCAGTAGCCCCGGTGTGAAGTCACCGGACGCCTCCCAGCGCCAGAGCAGCACCAGCGCCCCCAGCAGCTCCATGACCTCGCCCCAGTCCAGCCAGGCCTCCCGCCAGGATGAGTGGGACCGGCCTCTGGACTACACCAAGCCCAGCCGCCAGCGAGAGGAGGAGCCCGAGGAGGTGGGTGCTGTGGTCAGGACCTTGTGGAGGGCAAGGGTGGGGGCTGGTATGCTTTTGCCCCTCCGGGCTGAGCCTCTCGGTCAGGCTCCGCCTGAGCCAGGCGGAGCCTTTTCCACACAAGGTCCTGCACCCTCCGGCAGCTGGGTCGCAGCTGCCTTCCTGGAAGGGTTTGCGCCTTTGGGCCAGGCCGTGTCCTTTACCGCCTGCAGACTGGATGTCGGCCCCAGTGTGGGCAGGGGTAGGAGAAGGGCTTTCATCAGATCCTCGGGGGTGACTGGGGAATGGCTCCAAATTCCTTGCTTTCAAGGGCCTCCCACCAACCTGCTGGCAGATTAGGGTGCTCTGAATTCCAGCAGCCTCTTCTCACTGTCCCCAGGGCACTCCAGGTGCCTGGCTCTCTGGGCAGAGGTGGGAGAAAACTCCTGGGCTCAGGAGGCCCTGTGGTGGCTGGTGGCCTGAGTCCCAAGGCCTCCTGCCTGTAAGAGCAATGAACCAGGCCGTGTTGGAGCTGAGCCTGAGGCCGCAGACCGGACTGTCCCTTCCCAGTCATTCTACCCACCCGAAAGGGGGTGCTGACTGAGGGCTTTTCCCAGGGAGGCAAGCCTCCTGACAGCAAAGCCCAGAGCTCCAGGCGGCCTCGGCCGTGTAGACAGGCCTGCAGTTGCCCTCACTGCCCTCTGCTCCCTGCCAACCCCCACCCCCAGGAGGGGGACCAGGCCAGGGGTTGCTTGAAGGGCAGGGGTGTGTGTGTGGGCGAGGCCAGACTCTCCTAGATCTGCCTGGGGAGTTCCCGTTGTGGCACAGTGAAAAGGAATCTGACTAGTATCCATGAGGATACAAGTTCGATCCCTGGCCTCGCTAAGTGGGTCGGGGAGCCAGCGTTGCTGCGAGCTGGGGTGTAGTTTGCAGACATGGCTTGGACCCCACATTGCTGTGGCTGTAGTGTAGGCCGGTGGCTGTAGCTCCTAGCCTGGGAGCTTCCATCTGCTGCAGGGGCGGCCCTAAAAAAACAAGGAAAAAAAGAAAAAAGATCTCCAGGGCTCCTTGGCCCCTCCTGGGTCAAGGGTAAGGCTGCTGCCCCCTCCTTAACTTCACCTCCGCAGAACTGTGACAGCAGCCCCCCTCACTGTCCCCCAAATGCCCCCGGTTCCTTGTATCTGTGGGTCCCTGGGACGCACACCCTGCCCTGAAGCAGCCTCTGCCCCATGCTTCTGGAAAACCCTGGTTTATCCTAAAGACTCAGCTCGAGTTGGGGCGCCACCTCCGTCTAATGCAGGAGTCTCTTTTCTATGCCTTGCTCAGTAACAGGAGCTGTAGCCACAGCAGCAAGAGCATAGCAAGGATGCGCTGTCCCGCCGGCATGCTGTGGGCCTTACCTCCTCCATCCCCAGACGTCCTTGGAGGGGCTGCTGTTCTTTCAAGTTTAAAAGCATGGGAGTTCCTGCTGTGGGGCAGTGGGTTAATGACCCAGCTTGTCTCTGTGACTTTGCAGGTTTGATACCCAGCCCCACGCTACTGTGGCATAGGTTGTAGATGAGGCGTGGATTCGATCCCTGGCCCAGGAGCTTCCATATGCCAGAAAAACAAAGCATGGTGCCTGGGCCCCAGAGGGTTGGACAACTTGCCTGGGACACATAGCAAGTGCCAGCCCTAGGATTTAAATTGTGAACCATGGAGTTCCCTGGCGGCCTTGTGGCGAGGGATCTGGCGTTGTCACTGCTGTGCTCAGGTTGATGCTGTGGTGCGGGTTGGATCCCTGGCCCAGGAACTCATGCCATGGATGCAGCCAAAAAAAAAAAACCCTGAGAACCATCATGGGGGCTAGCTGTCTGTTAGACTGTCCTGCAGGGCACTGACCTTCCCGGCTCCCGTGGACACCTTCCCTGCCCCTGGACAGAGGGACTGTCCTTGTTCGCCCCCTTGTCCATAGCACCCTGCTCTTGAGTGGCAATTAAACACTGCCAGAGCCTGGGTTGGAAGTCAAAGTGTGTGTTAAATGCCAGCTGTGGCCAGGTCATCATGCGGGGGAGGGGCCACGGGGCCAGACGGTCCCAAGGTCCCCACGGTCACTGTGATCATCCTTTGTGCCTCGCGCCGTCTCGTCATCATAGCCTTTCCACGGACTCTTCCTTAGCGCCCCTGTCTGCTGAGGGCGTCCTGGGCCCCGAGGGAGCTGCTCTCCCTGCGCTCTGCTGGGGGCCCACGTGCCCGAGGCCGCGGAGGGTGTCAGAAGCAGCCACACCGGGCAGCACCTCGGGAGCCGAGGCTGAGGTGAGGGAGCACACCACCCTCTGGGTGCTGTTCCCTGCGTCTGGGGGAGTAAGGCTTCCTCCTTCATCCAGCAGACAGGAGACTCCAGAACATGCCTCTGTGGACACGTTTGGAAGGGTCCCTCTCCCTCAGCCCCCGGGTCGGGCGCCCGGCCCCGCGCCAGCTGGTTAAAACGTCTCCCTGCTGGTTTTTTGCAGTCAGAGCCAGCAGCCCATTCTTTTGCTTCTTCTGAAGCAGATGACCAGGAAGTGTCGGAGGAGAGTTTTGAGGAGCGGAAGTACCCCGGGGAGGTCACCCTGGCCAACTTTAAGCTGAAGTTTCTCTCCAAGGACATAAAGAAGGAGCTGCTCACGTAAGCCGCCCCCCTTTCCCCAGCTGACAGGACCCCTCGGGGAACCCAGGGTCTGGAGAGGACCGCTCCTGGCGGGGGTCCACGATGACCGGCCTCCTGGCCTGACTGCCCTGGTGGGCAGGGCTGGCCGTCCCCTGCCAGTGCCCTCCTGAGCTGGGCAACGTGTGGAGGGTCTCCCACCGCCTCTGCACCGCACTGGGCTCGCACACCCCTCCAGGGCGATAAACAGCAGGGCTGGCCCCCGTGCCGGCCTGCAGAGCAGATGAGGGCTGAGGGCAGAGGGATGAGGGCTCTCTGGAGCCCCACTGTGCCCCGGCCCCCCGCCCGGGCTGAGGGCACTCTGCCTGGGGACTTGGTGCCCTCAGCTCTGGCAGCCCGAGCTAGTCTCACCCGATGTTGCCGGAGAGTAGCTGTGAGCTGGACAGTCAGGAGCCATCCCAGAGCCTTCTGGCCAACCCCACTGAGTGGCACCGAGGGGGCTGCTCCTCAGGGGACCCAGCCCTCACTTGGGCTCCGAGTTCGTTCCCTTGGCTCCTCTTCCCGCCCCGAACCCACTAGCTGCTTTCCACTGCGTGGCTGGCTCTTCTCAGGGCAGCTCTGGTCTGGGGCCTTGTCCTCAGGGAGGGACCCCCTGTGGCGTGTCCACGAGCACGCACAGTACAGGGGCCTCAGGGACGCCCTGGCTGGATGCCGAGCTTTAATCTGGTGCCTTTGCCTCTTTGAGTCAAGTCGGGTGGGGAACCTGCCGTCGGAGGCGGCCTGCGCGCTGAGGGCCGAGCGGGTGGGCCGGGAGTAGGTCAGGTGCAGCCTGGGGCAGGCGGGGTAGGTGTGCCTAGCTCTCTGTCCTGACGCTCTTTCTCCTTGTCCAGCTGTCCCACCCCCGGCTGTGACGGCAGCGGCCACATCACCGGGAACTATGCCTCCCACCGCAGGTTTGTCCCCGCTGGGCTCTGGCCTGGCCTGGGTGCTGCGTGGCGGGTCTCCTCCTCTGCTCCTCTGCTCCCCCTCTTTGGCTTACCCCGATGTCCCATCTCTTCTCTTTCAGCCTCTCTGGTTGCCCTCTTGCTGACAAGAGCCTCAGAAACCTCATGGCTGCCCATTCTGCTGACCTCAAGTATGTCTGCCCTCCTGGCCTCCCAGCTCTGGGGTGGCTTCCTTGCTCTGCTCTCTCCTATGAGGCTCCAGCCAAAATCAGCCTTCTCCAGGGCTCTAGCGCCCGGCTGGCCACACCTGAGGCATGGGGCCACAGGCAGAGAGGCTGGGCCCTGGCGGGGTTGATTCTGCTTGTCTGGGCTGTTGCTGCTGCTGCCTGTAGCCCCGCTCTGACCGCTGCTCTCCGCCTGTGCTCTGGGGCCAGGGGCCCTGCCAGCCTCTCTGAGGGCTGAGTGCAGGGAGCGCCAAGGTGGGGTAGGACCTGCCTCTGGCTCCCGGTGGCCCAGCCCACTCTCTCCCTCTCCTGAGGACCTGTGCCGGGGCATCTGGGTCTGCTCCCCTCTGCCCTTGAGATCTGGGAGAAACCCAGAACTGGCCTTAGCTTGCGAGCCTCGCTGTGGCTCGGGGGCTACAGGCTGTGCAGCTCTTGCTAAATGAACTGGATGCTGAGGATGCAGAGCAGACTCTGCCCTTCCTCCTCCTGCACCCCTTCCAGCTGCTTCTCTCTCGGCCCCTGGTGCCCTCCCACACCTGCCTCCTCCATGCTCCCCTGCCCCCGCTTCTGCCTCTTCTGCTGCTAACACGCGGGCAGGCAGCCCCGTGGCGCCCGCCACCCTGCTTGCCATCCTGCTCAAGTGAGGAGCAAGGGCCCGGAGGTTTCGCGGCTCTCAGTGTCCTCTTGGGCTGCAGCTGGGGACTGTGATTGTCTTTGGTTTCACGACTTCCCTTGAGCTGTGACATTAAAGCTGCGGTGCCCTCAGCCACATGACCCTGGTCCTGGGCTCCCAGGCTGGACTGAGGTTGCAGGAGGTCCCACTCTTGTCTCCTGAGGTCACCCCTCTCCGGGTGTTCCCCTCTCCCTGGGCCTCTGCATTGGGGGCCCTGGATCCAGGCTGGGCTTTCCTAGCTCGTCCTGTTCTGGGCCAGACAGGAACCTGGGATCTGCCCTCTAGGGTGAGGGGCCTGTGCTGCTTGTGAGACCTGAGCTGCCTTAGAAACAGGGCGGACGCGGGGGCAGCTCCGTCCTGCCAGCCTCATCTTTGTGGCTCTGGGGAGGCCTGTCTGGTTCTAGCAGCAGGAGAAGAGCGTTTTCGCCCATTTTCCCAACGGGCCTTCCATTCCTCGGACAAGGCTGGGCAGAGTTCCCGAGCAAAAGCATCTTTCTGGGACTTCACGGCTTTGGCACCAGCACGTTCTGAGGCTCCGCTCCCCTGGCAGACTCAGGCGTGCGTCACTCACGCACCATGTCCGGCTCCAGAACCTCTAGACCCTCAGTGCGGCTGGCTTGGGACACCGACCCTGGCCTCTTCCCTCGTCCCTTCCTCTCTTCTCCAGCGTCTGTCTCATGGCCCTTTCTCCTATTTCTACGTTGCTTCTCTAACTGATCGGCTTCAGGGTTTTCCAGTTCGTGGGCCCGAGTGGTGGTGGAGGTCCGGTGGTGACCACGTGTACTCAGTAGCCCCTCCTTCCTGCAGAGCAGCTGGTCAGGGCTGCTGGAAGGAACGTGAGGTCTTGGTCTGGGCCCAGAGATGCGGCCACAGGGAGGGTCGGCGCCGTGTAAGCCTGGGAGCCTGGGAGGGACTGTGACCCAAACCCCTCCAGAAGTTAGCACCAGGAAGCCTTCCTTGCGTGCAAATAAACCGCTCCCGACTTGGTCCACATCTCTCCTCCCCCACAGGGGTCTCCGTGGAACCCACTCCTCGCCTGCCTTGGGCCCCTGTGTGGTCGTGGCCTGACCACACCCTGCCACTCTCACTCCCCTGTCTGGCGGGCGTTTGGCCCCCTGACTGGACTCGTGACAGTGTCAGGCGAAGGGGACTTGTCCACAGGGGAGCAGATACCTCCACCTTGCCTGGCAAACAGCTTGTTTTTTGGTGCCCTCCCCGTCAACCCTGGGTGCAGTGAGTCTCAGATGATATGTTTTCTGTGTTTTAATCAAGTCCCCAAGGGATTGGCTCTTCTTCCACGTGGCCGGTGTGATCAGGAGCAGGGGACGTGGCTGCCCCGGGCCATTCTGTGTGCGGGGACTCTGCAGTCACAGACCCGTGAGAGAGCAATGGGGGTCTGCACGGGTTGGGGGCATCCCCCACCCCCACGGGGCAGGGGCGAGCAGGGGGTGAGGTCTGCTGTGCTCCGGGCTCTGTGGATCCTTCCTCTTGCCCAGGCAACTCACTCAGAGTAGATGGTGGGCAGGTTCCTGAAGCCGGCCCTGGGAGTCCTCGGGGCCACGGGAGTGGCCACTGCTGCTGGCACGCAGGGAGGGCCTGCTTCTTCAGCCACGTGAACACCAGCCTGTCTCTGATGTGACTCCTGGGGTGAAGCCATCACATCACACCGTGGCAAGAAGCCTGGTGCAGGCATGGCCCACATGTGCGTTCCCGCCAAGTGGCTTCCCCGGACCCTGAGACTTGCTCACAGGCCGCCATTGGAGGCTGCGCCGGCAGGGATGTCACCACAGCTCAGAACTGTGCCGTGGCTGCAGTGGGAGCCTGTGCCCTGAAGCCGGGAAGGAGCGGAAGGAGGGAGGGACACAGGCTCACCGTCAGCAGCCATGGGCCGCCCTGCGGGGAAGAAGAGCTGCACCTGCTGTGCCCGCTGCGCCAGGCCTTCCAGAGGGCGGGGAAGGGCTCTGGCCTCAGCATGGAGCCTTCCCCGGACCCTCAACATGCCTGAAGAGCTGGTACCTGTGGTGTGGCCCAGCGGGCCTTCCTGGGCAACTGGCGCCCTGGGGCCTCAGGCAGTGCGAGGTGCAGTGGCAGAGCCGGAGCGCCCGGGAGTTGGTGTTGGTTGGGTGCTTTCCTAAGTGGAGGCAGTGGGTGGTTTCTATTAAAACACAAAAGCCTCTTTGCCTCAGATGTGTGTGGGTTGAAATATGACCACGTGTGACTGGGCAGGACCCATCATAACCTCGGTGGGACTTGAGTTACCTCCAAAGCCGACAGGAAGCAGATTGATCAGCTGGCCAGCTCTGAGGCCAGGGAGGCTCCTTGGGGCAGGATGAGGAGGGCAAAAATCTGAGGGGCTGGGAAGGAGGCTCCGGGGCACCTAGTCCCTCCGTGTGGCCATGCCAGCCCGATGGGGGCGGGCGGTGTCGACCTGAAGGCGTCTGCCCGGCGGCCTGGAGGTGGAGGGGGGTCTCGCTGCCTTGGCTCTCTCTGTCCAGCCCCAAACACCAGCACCACATGTGCTGGTAGAGGAAGAGGCTCAGGAAGGGTGTGAAGGAGAGGCCTCTGTCCCGCCCCCTCGGGCCTAGGCCCTGTGTCCCTGGGGCCACTTTTGTAGTGAGGAATGGCCTTGGCCCCACATTCCCTGGATGAGGCCAGAAAGGGCAGACAAGGGAGTTCCTGTCGTGGCTTAGTGGTTAACGAATCCGACTAGAAACCATGAGGTTGCAGGTTCAATCTTTGGCCTTGCTCACGGGTTAAGGATCCCGTGATGCCATGAGCTGTGGTGTAGGTTGCAGACGTGGCTTGGATTCAGCATTGCTGTGGCTCTGGCATAGGCCGGCAGCTACAGATCCGATTAGACCCTAGCCTGGGAACTTCCATGTGCCATGCGATCGGCCCTAGAAAAGGCAAAAAAAAAAAAAAGAAAGAAAGAAAAAAAGAAATGGCAGACAAGCACCCTGTGAGTAACAGACTCTCCAGGTGCCAGCACTGAGACTCTGGCGTATCCGCAGAGCTAACACGCTCTGGCTTAAGAGGGACAATGCAGAGAGCCAGGAGGAGCAGCAGGTGGGCTCCTGCAGGATTGATGCCGAACTCACTCTGACAGCGGCGGGAACCGAGTCGCTTTTCCTAAGTGGACATTCGGGGAAAAAGAAGTTGAGAAAACCCATGCTGGTGTATTAAAACAGAACTTCTCCTTCTATGTGATTTGTTCATCAGACGCTTTGGGTGTCAATTTGGGCTTTCGTGTTTTGTGTCTCCTCCTCCCTACCCTCGGCCTGTGCCAGCCACACCACCAAAGTCCCCTCTGTGGGAACTCTGCCCTCACTGGATAGGAATCGCTCCCTGACCTGGACATGCTGTGGGCAGTGGGTCTCGGGTCCTCTGTCCATGAGGACAGCTGTCTTCCTCCAGCCATGCCAGGGAGGGTGCACCAGCCTTAGGTTTAGCCTGCATCCCGAGCACTTGTTTAAAGGCCCACGTGTGCCCTGGAACCTTCTATTCCAGCCTGGTCCTCTGCAGGGGCTGAGTCTGGGCCCATCATCATGCAGTGGAGACGTGCTCTCTTCTTGGCCCTCCTGGGTCCCCCTGGGGACAGTGAGTGGTCAAGTTCCAAGATCTGGAGGTGTGCCGCAGGCTGGCTGGGACCTCGCGGCCCTTTGTAGACCTCAGTGCTGGGAGGGGGCTGGGCCCATTGGGGGCTGAGTCAGAGATACCTGCTATGGCCAAGTGACTGCACTGCACTGGCTCTGGTCCCAGCTCTGCTGTCCTCCACAGGTGCCCCACGCCTGGCTGTGACGGCTCCGGCCACATAACCGGGAACTATGCGTCGCACCGGAGGTGAGCCTGCCACGCCCTGGGTGCCAGGCCGGCGGGGGTGGGGGGCTCTTCCTCAGACGAAGTTCAAGGCTCCAGGTAAGACCTTCACGTTGCTGCATCAAGAGCCCGTCTCTTGGGTCACTGTTCCCAGAGCCTGGTCAGGATGCCCACTGGCCTGAGCAAGGGGCTCACGGTGCTGCTTCCTGTTTGCGGCCCTGCTGCCAGGCAGAGTGCCCCCTGGCGGAAGGCTCCTTGTGTGCCCGGGGCTGCTGTCACAGAGCTGGAGGGGTGGGGGTGGTAGGTGGGAGCAGCTGCTGTTCTGGGACGACTGTGGCACTTTTTTCCTCTTTCAAAACCAGCTTGTCAGGCTGCCCTCGTGCCAAGAAAAGTGGAGCCAAGGCAACGCCCACGAAGGATGACAAGGAAGACCCTGAGCTGATGAAGTGAGTCCCGCTGGCCGCTCGGCTGCTGTGCACACTCGGGGTTGTTTTGTAGTTTATGGTTTTACAAGCCCCTTCTGGATTCTGTTTGCATTAATAGCTGATGAATGACTGTGCCTATCTTTACATGTGTGCTCGTACCGGGCACGCGGACACTGTGAAGGTGGGTGCCGTGTGTGTTACATGGAGGGCACGCACGTGTACTGGCTCCTCTCTGGGCTTCTCAGGTCTGGGGTGTTTGACGGGGCAGGGAGAGACAGCGCGCCCTGCTGCCCTGCCCCTGAGGCACCTGGGTGTGAGCCTCGGGGCATGGGCAGCCCTTCAGCGCACTCACGGGCATTGTCATCCGCCCGCTTCTGGTCTGGTGGGAAGGTTAGGTGCAGGAGTCAAGGAGCAGAGGACAGTTAGAGACAGTGGAGTCTCTGGTGTGTCTGCACAGGTCTGCCTTGGAAGGGGGCTGACGTGGAGTGAGGGAACCTGGGAAGTCACCCTGGCCTGGGACCTTGCCACTCTTGCGGGGACAAGAGAGGCCCCTCTAGGCCTTAAGTGATCGGGGTTCCTGAAACCCTTTACTGACCTTTTCACTGGAGGGGGGAGCTGACGCGTGGTCGGGGGTTGTGTGTGAACCCTGCCCCCTGTGGGATCCTGGTGGGGGCTTGTGTTGCTGCAAGCTTGTCCTTCCAGAAGGACCGTGTCCCCTGAACTCTGCACTTGCAGGTGGGGGCAAGCTGTGCCACAGGTGCCAAAGGGTGACCCCATACCCAGTTTGCTAGACTGTCAGAGCTGACACCGGGCAAAGCAGGCAGTGGTCCCCTGGACGGAAGTGGAGCGGAAGGGAATGGCTCTGGCTGCCTGGTGGGCCGGGGCCCTTGGGCTGGCTTGGTTGGGAGGGCCTGCAGGGCCTGGGAAGCAGGCCTGCCCTGACTGACACCTGCGGGCCAGGAACGCTGGACGCTCACCCCTGCAAAGGGTGTCCACCTGGCCTGAGATTGGCTTGCTCCTCCTGGGAGCCCACCCCAGCTGCACCCACACATCTGCTTGGCTGCAGAGGAAGAGGGCCTAATTGCATTGCACCCTTCCAAAGGGCCGACCCACCAGCTGTTTGACGTAATAAGGCCATGGCTGCTTATTTACTTAGACAATACAACTGTAATGAGTAGTTTTGCTAAATCACAAATGCAAAATACGTGGCTGCTGGTATTGTGAATACTGCCTCCTAAATGGGAGAGTGGGTAAGGAATATGGTTCCTTCTGAGAATCCTGGAATTTGCCTATGATCGTATACATGCAATGCTGTTGTGGAGTTAGCAAGGCTCCTGCTGGTAGGGATTAAAAGTGAATTGTGCTGCAGTTGCAGATGATCAAAATCAAGATCAGCATTTTTCGAGTTAACTGGGAAAAATGGTGTTCCTTTTCCTGATGTGCTGTCAACTTTGCTTTAAAAACAAAAACAAGATTTCTGCAGCCAAGTGGAGAATGTGACTTTTAGCAACACTTCAGCATTTACAGGACGATGGTTCCTAACGGTTCCGTGGCAAAGAGGGGACCGCCCACTTATCACCTCTGTTTTATGGGGCCTCCTCCCAGCCATAAACTTTAACTGTATTTATGATTGACTGGCATCTTTAAACAAGTGCAGACCGCAGCAGAGACTTTAATAGGCGCGTCAGGGCCTGCTGTGTGATGTGATTTCGTTGGCAGGCACCAGCTGTGATTTTAGAGGGACTGGTTGAGGAAGAGTTCCCTTTTATGACATCTTGTTCCTGCACCGTTTGAGATTCAGTTGGGTCAGCACGTTGGGGTAAATCCCTTTGGCCACACAACTAAATAGCTGAAAATCCATGGAGGGTCCAGGGTGGGGGTGGGAGCCGAATGACCCTTGTCAACTGTCCCGGGCCACACCGGCACCTGACCAAAGAGATGTGCCTCTGACTGTCCCTTGGCTTCCCTGGGACATAGAGGCTGCCCAGCCTGGCTCCCCACCATGTCTTGGCGTGAGGTCACCTGAGAGCACTGAAGACTGGGACCTGGGCGCAGGGGGAGCGGAAAGTGGTGTTACCATGGCCACATACGAGGTGCCCCCGCCAAGAACACGACCCCGGGGCCCAGCAGCCCCTCCTGAGGAGGGAGGCCAGGAAAGTGGAGAAAAGGACTTACATTCAACCGGGTGCCGTGACATGGAGAGTCGCCGCTAACGTGGCCTTTTGAGCTTGTGATGTCTGGCCTCAGGGTGCCCAGCCCAGGGGTGCCCTGGGCCCCCACAGTTTGGAGGTGTCCAGGTTTCAGGGGTGGATGTAGAATGGGAGCTCCCAGCCCCTTTGCAGGGGCCCCGGCAGTGACCGCACTCTGGATGGGCGCTGAGGTGACCTGAGGCCGGCTCTGTGGCCATCCCACGCGTCTGGGCCCGCGGGGTTGGGAGGAGAAAGGGCTGAGAGCCGAGAGCGGGGCCACATGAGGACAGGTCCTGGCTGGGGACTCAGGCTGGGAAGGTGTCTCAGCGGCTGCCTGAGACGAGGCCAGAGTGTGGAGGCCACCAGGTAGCGTGGTCCCACCCCCAGCCCTGCCACCCCCAGGGGCTTCCCGTGTCTGACCTGTCTGTGCCCCAGGGACCTTTCTGTCAACTGGGACCTCTGTGCTTGCTGGGTCCATGGCACAGAGTAGGGTGGTGACAAATGGCCAGAAAGTGGCCTGGTTTGTTAGAAGGATGAGACAGAACTGGCAGGGGGGGTTTTGTTCTTGGTCAGGTGTCAGCTCCAGGATCCTGAAATCCTGGACTCCTGCTCCAGGTCCCTCCCAAGGGTGGTAGAGACGGATGCCCAGGGCCCTCTGCCTTGCCCCATTTTCTGTGACCGCACAGGTCCCAGGGGCAGTGTGAGGGCAGCCTCTCGGACCTTCCTCAAGTTTCCTCACCTCTTCCTGGGGCATCAAGGGTTGGCCCCTTGCCTTGAGCAAGGGAATGAAGGGAAACGCTGTCCCAAGCAGACTAGGGCAGAGCCGAATCTTCCCCGAGTGAGCTCTGGGGCTGCCCTTCTTCCTCCAGGAACACATGTTCCAGACGGGGCCGAGCTGGGAATCCGCAAGCATCAGGGACCAGCCTCATTCTGGGATGCTGTGGGGTGATGGGGCCCCTGGCTGTCTCCAAGCTGCCTGTGACCCCCAGGCCCTGTGCTCAGTGCGAGCGCACAGACATGACACCAGCAGCAAGGTCTAGCTTTGGAAGCAGAGGCCACCAAGAGGCAGCCTCAGGCCCCAGGGTTCATCACTGCTGAGGGGCGGGGAGAGAAAGTGGCTGACCCCCCACCCCCTCAGCCATGCAGGGGACAGAGGCCAAGGCTGTGGGGGGGGATGCCATCCCTCTGGTCATGAGGCCCAGGATCTTTGAGGCCCCAGAACTTGCTCCAGCACCGCGAGCTTATCCAGGAGCCCCTAGCATGTCTCAGGGTCTGGCTGGGCTCCTCCCACCCCAGCACCTTGTGCTCACCTCTGACCTTTTGTGCTCACCTCTGACCTTTTGTGCCCAGGTGCCCCGTTCCAGGCTGCGTGGGGCTTGGTCACATCAGCGGCAAGTATGCCTCCCACAGAAGTGCATCGGGCTGCCCCCTGGCTGCCCGGAGGCAGAAGGAGTGTTCGCTCAATGGCTCCTTCTCCTGGAAGTCCCTGAAGAATGAGGGGCCCACCTGCCCCACTCCAGGCTGCGACGGCTCTGGCCACGCCAACGGGAGCTTCCTCACCCACCGGAGGTGACCATCCCGCCTCCCTGCCCTCTCTGCCATCCAGGAGGGATCGCCTCTGGGGGTGTGGATAAGGCTCCCAGGGAGGGACAGGCCAGGACTCAGGTGTGAACTGTAGCTTCTCAAGGAAAAGTAAGACCCAACTTGGTAGCCACCTGGGGGGAGCCATGGAAAGTCTACTGGGATCACACGATGGCCTGTGTGACGTGTCACCCGTGTGCCTACTGGCCTGAGTGCCCCGTCCACATCCACTGGGTTCCCTCTGGCAGTTGGGGGCAGAGCCCTCTTGGGTCTCGTGTAATAGGCTTAGCAGGTGGCTGGAAGCATCGTTACAGAGCCTGCCTCTCCCGCTGGGGCTCCCCCGCCCCATTTTTCAAGTTGCAGTGAAGTAGAGTTGATTTACGGTGCTATGGTAACTTCTGCTGTGCAACAAAGTGATCCAGTTACACGATCCGTTCTCTCCGATCCTTTTCCCACATGAATGGTCATGGAATAGAGGGTAGGGTTCCCTGCGCTGCCAGTCACTCCGATCACCTCCGTGCGCACCTGCCAATCCCCAGCCCCTGGGGCTTCTTCTTTGGGGCCCAGGCCTCTTCCTGCTACACCGGGGACCTCTCCCTGCCTGGGCAGTGGCCTGGGCAGCGCCGACAGGCTCTGACCGGCTCCCAACCCCCACCCCTTGCCCCCTCAGGCTTCCTCCTGCCTGAGCCAAGATGCCACGGAGACAGCCCAGGCGCAGGGAATTACCACCTGGTCCCATCAGGAACCTCATTCTTCTAGTTTGCTTTTGGGCCCCTGTCTCTCTGCCTGTAAGGTTAATTAGCTCTGACATTCCACACGCCATTACTGAGAGTCCATCCGATACCAGTGTCTGGAGGACGGGAGCCCTCCTGGAGTTGATCTGGGCTGGGCAGGTGGGGAGACAGACTGCAAACCAACCAATCTGTGAAATACCCAGTTTGGTGGAGGATGGCGTGCCGTGGGGAGAGGGCGAGGGAGCCCCGAGCTGCCTGTGGGCCAGCCTTCAGGGCAGAGGCTGTGCTGGGAATGGCCTAGGCTGCCAGAGGGCTGGGGCCAGGGAACAGGGGTGCCAGGGCATGAGTGACGGCATCCCAGACAGGATCCTACTGGACTATCTGCTCTCACTGTGACACGTGGCCTCGGACCGGCCCGAGGTGCGTGACCTTGGGCTGGTTTTCGATGTGTGTGTGACTTTGCTTCCAGCTTGTCTGGCTGTCCCAGAGCGACCTTTGCTGGGAAGAAGGGGAAGCTCTCAGGGGATGAGGTTCTCGGCACGAAATTCAAGACGAGTGATGGTAAGGCTGCCCGTCCTGCAGCCCCTGCGTGTGAACCTCGCGGCCCCGGTGACTGAGATGGACGGGGGGAGGGGGTGGGGAGGCAGAGCCCCTCTGGAGCGAGTCACGGTGGAGACGGAGCCCTTGAGCCAAGTGGGGTTGTCCTGAACTGGCTCGAAGCCCCTGCTGTCCTGTGCCCTCACGTGGCCATCGCGGGGCCAGCCTGGGAACCGGGGGGCCCTGCGGGCAGCCCCAGAAGCCATGTTCTCCGGTTGTGAGCTCACGTGGGCCCAGGGAAGAGGGAAGCTGAGGACGGTCAGCGTCAACTGGACAAACTTCCGTTTTTATCTCAGCGACTAACACTCGCCAGAGAGGTGTCTGTTTTCCCACCTAAGATCCAGGGCAGGAGGCAAGAGCTGACACGTGGCTGCTAGGCCCCAAGACCAGGTTTCCCAGCCTGCAATGTGGGGTGAGCGGGGCTTCTGCTTGGAAAGGGGTCCCTAGCTCCACCTAGAAAGCAGCCTCTGCTTCACCCCCACTCGCTGGTCCGGGCTGAGGCCGAGGTTTCTCCCCGGGGCAGTGCTGGAGAACGACGAGGAGATCAAGCAGCTGAACCAGGAGATTCGTGACCTGAACGAGTCCAACTCCGAGATGGAGGCTGCCATGGCGCAGCTGCAGTCCCAGGTGGGTGGTGCCGCCTGCTGGCCCCCTGCCGCCTGCCCTCCCAACGCACAGAGGCCTTCCTGCCTTGGCCTCCTCTTCCAGGGGGGCGGGGAGGACCGAGCCCCGTGTCAAGGTCCCTTTTGGGCCGAGCCACTCAGCACGTGCTCTGCCCAGCAGTGTCCAGAGTCCTGAGGTGCTGGTGGCTGGTGGTCCCTTGGAGTGACCTCCTGTCAGCCGGAGCAGGTGCATGGTGTGGGTTCTAAGAGCCTGGCTGGGGTTGGGTTCTGCCCCAGCACTGCCACACGCGGGCTAAGTGACCTGGCGACCCTCTTCACCAGTCTGCGCCCCGATGTCCTCACAGGTAGCGAGGAGATAGTGACAGAGTCTGCCCTGTTCAGTTGCTGTGAGGTGACTGCATTTCTACGAGGAAAGCAGTTGGCCCACGTGTCTGACCCAGAAAGAACTGCTGTTGCTGAACGATAGGAATACAAATTACCTCAAGTGCATGCATCGTATTGCCCTGATTTTCCCCAAATGAACATTTGCGATCAGAAAATAAACCCAGTAAGGGTCTCTTATTTTGAAGAGGAGACCCTTCCCTTCCCTCAGCTGCTGAGTCTGGGCCATGCAGGGCTTGGGGCACAGAATGGGTAGCCACACCTAGCCGCGTCCTCTTGGTCCTGCAGGTTTGGAGGGCAAAGGGGACGAATGGGAAGTCCTGTCCTGCTGTGCTGCACCCCCCGCCCCCGCAGCTGGGCTTAGGCTGACCTCCTGCTACTCAGAAGCCTGCCTAAAAATAGCATCAGCCTGTGAGGATCAGGAAGCGTTTTCCTCCTGCCCTGAAGCTCTTCCCAGGTTCACAGGGGGTGGCGGCAGAGAGGGCACAAGGTGTTCTTGGGGCACGAGACACTCCCACTGGGTGGCTAAGCCACCCGCCTGCTTTTCTTCCCAAAGTCCGAGGCTCTCCCAGTGTCAGCACCTCTGACGTCCCTTTACTTGCCAGTGTCCACCCATTCAGACAGACTGTCCACTAGCTTCCTTTTGGAAGGACTTCCGAGTCCCCTTCCCCCTCGAAGGGCTTTTGAACCCTGTCCTTAGGCAAAGAGAAGCGGGGCTGCACCCTGATTCAGACCTTTTAAAGCCAAAGGCTTGTCGCTGGGTGATGGGTGATGCTCCCTGGCCAGTCTCGGAGCCACAGCTCCTGTGAGGTGGCTCGTGGTCCTAACCTGAAGAAGGCCTCTGCCCTGAGGCTCCTTCCAGATGCAGTGAGGCTGAGGGCTGCCCTCCCAGGCATGTTTCCTCCAGGCCAGGCCCCGGGCGGCTTCCCACACCCCTTCCCCACAGAGCAGGCAGGACTGCCCATGGCCTCAGCCATCGCTGCCCCCCCGGTTCCATGTGGAAGGCTTAGAGCCCCCTGGAGAAGGGCCCCACCACCCTCCTGGTGCCCTGCTGGGTCCGGAGAAGAAGTGCTTGTGCTGGAGGTCCCAGGTGCTCTCGTGGTGTGGGAGGGATGTCGGCTGGGCCTGCCTCGCCAGGCATCGCAGAGAGATACCCAGTGGCCTGTTCCGCTTGCCTCCGCAGCTTTAACCCAAGGGCAGGCGGGCATCCCCATCACGGAGGGGGAGGAAGTTGGTGGCAGGCTGAGATTTGAGGCCAAGGGGCCTCAGCCTGCTCTTTCCTCCACCCCGTGGGACAGACAGGGCACAGAAAGCCGTGGACACAGAGCCCCTGCCTCAGTCACTGTGTCGCCTCCTCCACCCAGTGGCCAGGGCACTGCCAGCCCTCACATGTGTCAGGCCCCTGGGGCAGGGCCCCTGCTTCCTCAGCCTTCTGCAGAGGGCTGTGAGCAGTGGCCCAGCGGGCAAGCCCAGCGTGCTCCCAGGAGGAGGCGCCAGGAGGCAGCTCGGTCTCTGTCTGGTGCAGATCTCGTCCATGGAGAAGAGCCTGAAGAACATCGAGGAGGAGAACAAGCTTATCGAGGAGCAGAACGAAGCCCTGTTTCTGGAGCTGTCAGGCCTGAGCCAGGCCCTCATCCAAAGTCTTGCCAACATCCGCCTTCCGCACATGGTGAGCAGGGAGCTCCCTGTGGGCCCCGGCGCTGAGCTGGCAGCTGCCCCCTGGGGCTCCAGGGAGGGCGAGGAGGGCACCCTTCTGCCCCTGGGGTCCTGCTGAGGTTCTGCCCAGGCGGACGGCTGGCCACAGCTGTAGCTGTCCTTGGCGGCTGCTGCCCCGCTGGTCCATGGGCTTGTCTCCGAGGTGTGGGCACCTGGGTCTCCCGTTTCCGGGGGAGTTCCCGTTGCCTCTGAAAACCCCGGGCCCGCTGTCTTGCTAAGCTGGTTCTGTTCCACAGGAGCCAATCTGCGAACAGAACTTCGACGCCTACGTGAGCACGCTCACCGACATGTACTCCAACCAGGAGCGCTACCAGAACCCCGAGAACAAGGACCTCCTCGAGAGCATCAAGCAGGCCGTGAGGGGCATCCAGGTCTAGGCCTCCTCGTGCCAGGAGCCAGCGTGCTGACCCCGGGCGCCCAGGGCCCCTGGCCTTGGCTCCTTCGTTTACCTCCCTTGCCCTGCCCTCCCAGTGGAGATTCCCAACTCGTACTGACTCCGGTTGGCGGCCCGGGGCGGCCTCGCGCAGGTCCACCCAGAGGGGTGCGTGGGAAGCTGTGTCGCCCTCCATGTGAGGTGCTGGCCGGGCCGGAGGCCTCGACACCTCCACGCACATGCAGGGGCGTGAAGTATTGCAAAGTGATTTATTTTTGTTTCTGAAAGCTCGAAGTCTCCAGTGGAAGCTCATGGACAAGGTTCTCAGGGAAGTTTAGGAGTTTGCAACCACAGTATTCCTTTGTCTGTCGAGGCTGAGAGGCAGCCCTGGGCCCAGGGTGGGTGGTGCGTGTGACGTGTCAGCCTGGAGCGAGCCGGTCAGTGAGGCCGCAGCGGCAAGTGTGTTCTCTGTTGTCCTTTAATTCAGTTTTATGTTAAGGGTGGAAAAAAGCAGCGTTCCAGAGGGTAGGTCAGGAACAGGCCTGCAGCCCCCTGTCAGCTCGAGGAAGCCAGCCTGGGCTCCTGCCAGTCCGCGCTCGCCCTACGCCAGGGCGCCTCGTCTGGGAGCTGCTGCCCGAGGCCCCAGACACTGTGCTCGGGGTCACGCTCCCTCTGGGGGCTGCGGCCTTTAGACCCAGGTCTGGGGCCCTGCCAGGGCCCTGGCTCTCTGTGCGCCCCCCTGGGCCCGGGAGCTGCCACTGCCGCGTTACCTGGGCCGTGGCTGGGCTTTCCCGAGGTGGGGACAGGGTCGGCGAGGTCAGGGGTAGAGTCCCAGCTGAAGACCACCAGGGGTTCTCTCCGGTTTAGATCCATTTACGATTCGAAGGAAGGTCAGTTTCGATTTAACGTGTTAAAAACACGATGTAAATAGAGTCCAAATCAATTGTGACTGCAATTCCAAGGTAGTATTTAAAAGTAGAAAAACTGCACTTCCTGGAAGAAAGGAGAAAGTAGTTAGTTTAATTATTCTGTAAATTATTTAATTTTGTCAAAATGTAAGTATTTATATTCACAACCTCTTATGTTAACGTTTGCTATTTATTTAACATTTTTATTTATTAATTTTATACTATTTTACCTAGACCCCCCCACCAGGACATATGAGAGGGAAATAAATGAAATCAAAGCAAAATTAAATATGTGACTGAGAGATAGGCCGCAAAAAACTTGCTATAACTTCTAGTTATGATTTTAATGCAACCAAGTTATTTTTTATATATTTTGTTATTTATTCTTTTAATAATGGAGTTTTTAAAAAAGTATTTTGTACCTGAGGAATTTTGATAATTTGGGGTCCTTCCCCTCGGTCCAATGGGAAGAAAGGCTTTTTGGTTTTTGTCATCCCCTTTGGCTCCTTTTGTTTCAGGCACAACCGCAAATGGAATATTCTGTATCTATTGTTCATTTCAGTGCAGTGCAGATGTGTGTGGTGCTCTGGCGTGTTTCTTGTGTCGCGTCCGTGTGCCGGTTCTTGACGGCTGAGTCCTGTTACTGTGAGGGAGCCCTGGGCGCTCGCAGGCCCCGTTCCTCTGACAGCCCCGATACTGTGACCCTCCTTCCTCAGGAAACGCGTTGAACCCACAGCACAGCACTTCTTGGTGTGTTTGCAGGGTGATTTCGTAATAAAAGTCCACTCTGACTGTGAGTGGGAGCCGTGTCTGTGGTGAGGAGGCCGTCTCTGTCCCGGGAGCTCTGAGGGTCACTTTCTGGGAGCGGGCGGTCAGTGGGCTCTCCGCCTCAGGCATCTCCCTGATGCCACACGTGGCTCCCACCTGGAAACCTGGGTCTGAGTCACAGCCTGCACATGCGTAAATCAGAACCTCCTCCTGGGGTCGGGAGAGGTCTTCTTGCTGGGGTTGTTGGACTCGGGCCTGTCCCGGGCCATCTCCTGGTCATGGGAGGAAGCCATCTGCAGTAGGAGAGTGTTTGGATATTTTGGACAGAGCAGAGCTGAGAAGTGAGGGAGAAAGGCGGTGGAAGGGGGAGGAAGAGAGAGCTCCCTGGTGGTCTTTTCAGGGCTCCTGGATTCAGCCATACCTGAAGGTGTCTACCCTTGCGGTAACTCCTTGCCGTTTCACACTTTTGTGTCAGGTGGGACTCTAGCTCTCCCAGGTGAGACCTAGGTCTGGGGCTTCTGGTCACATTCAACCCAGACTGTCAACACAGTTCGACCTCCCTAGGTATCTAGCCCTCGAGGCCCACCTGAAGCTCCCATCTGACCTGTGAACAAAGGAAAATTCTTAGAGATTTTGGGCTGCATTTCCGATCCCTGCCCAAGTTGGACAGTGGAGGGTCTGGAGGGCTCCAGCTACTGGCTGTGCAGCACATGGAGTGGGTTGAGTTAGCCCGTTGAGCCTCAAGGAAGGGCTGCCGGGTCCCTCCGCAGAAGCCCCGTGGGGACGGGGCCTGGGGGGCTGGGTTCTACCCATTCATGTCAGCACAGATGCTGGGTCCCCTCTGCAAGCTGAGGTGACAGCACTCCGGGGCCATGAGAGCTGGTGGCAGGTGATGAGCAGAGGCCAGGGCCGTGGAAGAGCTGGTGAACTGCCACAAACGTCCCCGCCAGACCTCCTGCTCCACCCTCTCCCAGGGCTTTGTCCTGCTCCCTGCTGAAGGTCCCTGGGCCTCCGGTAGCTCCAGACTCTGAGACGTTGCCCTTGGGGGGCGCAGTCCATCCGCTTCCATTCAGCAAGAACCTCTCCCGGTGCCAGGCGCCCGGCCTCAGGACTTGGGTTAAGACCTACAGTGACTCCCTGAGAGCAACGTCGACAAGCACCCGTCCCACGAACGCGGCAGTTGGGTGCTCGTGGGCTCACAGAGCTGGTTTCAGCTTGTTTCGAGGTGGTGAGCTCTGCCTGCAGCGCGGCCGAGCATCTGGTGGGTCTGAAGAGCCACGGAGATGGCTCAGGCCGGAGGAGGCCCCCAGAGGTCAGTCTCAAGGGCAGGTGAGTGTGCAGACAGTGCGGAATCCAGGGGCTTGGGGCGGGGGATTGGGGGGCAGGGGGCCCTCCGCAGGCCGCGTCTCAGCAGAAATCTCTGCTCACCGCAGGGGGACATGTGGGCCAGTTCAGTCCTGGACCCAGCTGTGCCCTCGGAGTTGCTCAGACCCCAGGCTGGCTGTGGGCGCCAAAGGGTGCTCCCCTCAAGTGTGGGTGGCCCTCCGTGGTGGCGGGTCTCAGAGAGGCCGTGTTTAGGATGGGATTGGTGGGATGGAGGAGAGGGGGCTTCCTGGAGAGGGACCACCGAGGGCAAGCAGTGCTGGCGTCGGGCACCCCGAAGTTGAAGGACCGGGGCGCTGAGGAGGCTGCTTTGGTCCTAGGAGGCCTTGAGCTTTTCCTGCCTCTGTTCCCTGACTCCAGGACCCTGGGGGCGCTAGGGAGCCTGGCCTCAGGAACTTTCGGTCATAAGCCCTTGGCTTCCACCCACCATGACATCCTGCGCTTCTGAGGGTTTGTCCTGTGGGCTCAGCAGACCCGGCTCGAAGGTGGCTCTGCATGTGCCAGCTGGTGTTTCTGCGGGCACAGCTGCGGGCAGGGGGGACCACTGCAGCACCTCTGGCTTTAGAAGACGCAGGGTGCAGCGACCTGGGATGTTAGGAGGCTGCACAGTCCCACAGCCCGATGACGACACTGGCTGTTCGCCCCCGACCAGGAGCTGCACCTCCTGCTTGGGGGGTCGGCCTCAGCCACCACCCTCCTGGGGTCCAGGGTCGGGGGGGTGTCTTGGGGTCCAGGCACGCGCTCTCTTAGGACTTGTCGTTGGCTTTCTCTCCCAGCCCATGGAGCCTCCCTTTACCCTCTCCAGAGAGTTCAGCTCGAGGCATTATCCGGAGGGAGGGGAACCTTCCCCAGCTCTCAGCGACCCTTTCCGCCAGCCGTCCTTGCTACAGGCCCCTCTTCCTCCTCCAGCGCAACCTGAAGCTGCCAGTTCCCCGGGGTTCTGAGGGGCGGACGCCTCGGTCCTGAGCTTCCCACACTCTGGCTACAATTCAGGTTTGGGGTCTGCTCAGGCATTCATTGCATATCTCTGTGTTTTCCGGCTTCTAAACCACATTTGCCATCCCTTCTTCCATCTTCCTTTCCTGCCAGTTTACACCTTAAAAGCTGTCACTTTGGCTAGGTTTTGAGAGGGTGCCAAGGATGGCAGGTGTGTATACCTGCCCGCCTAGCCTGGACCCACGGGGAGCACCCCAGGTGGCCGAGCACCTGACCATATGTGTGGGCTGCATGGATGGCGCCCCACGATTGCACAAGAGACTTTCTCCCAGAAGCCGCTGCGCCCCTAAGACGCTGGCCCCACAGGGATGTTACCGCTGTGGGTGGGAACGTTTTCTCCCTGCTGGCTGATTTCAGACCTTGCAGCTCTTCCAGGTATGACGGGCGCTGCCTGCCTTTCTGTTTACTCCTCCTTGAAATAAGGAGGTGGCTTCTCCAATAGCACCCTAGCTCCCGACTCAGCCAAGTGCCCACCAGTTTAAAACATGCAGGGCCCAGTGGACCCAGGGTGGTGGGCACCTCACTGACGCTGGGCAGCTGACCCCCAGGAGAGCCCCTGTGGTCCTTCTGGCACCCCAGCCTCCCACCAGCCATGTGAGGAATGGTCGGCCATTTGAGTCACATGGACCTACACAGGGATGCGTGTGTGATGGCACCTGCCCACCTTAGGGGACAGTGTGGACACAGTGACGCCTGGGCTCCAGGGATTCCCCCCCCACCAGCTGAGGTGTCTGCATTGGGCTCGTTCTGCTCCCTCCCTGGAAGCTTCTTGAGCCAATGTAGGTCTTGGGGGCATATCCGGAACCCCACAGAGTTGGAGGAGGTTGTCAGCCCTGCAGGGCTGTCCTGGAGCACCTACGCTCAGGATGAGGGGCCTGGTGGGAGAGGCGAGGGGCGCCCATGGATCAGCCCTGCCCCCCCCGCCCCCCGCATTGGCCCAAGAACAGATGAGATGGGGGTGCGTTCAGGTATGGCTGTAGACTGGCCCAAGAGCAGGAGCCGGGGAGGAAAAGGACAGCTCCCACTTTCACCTCCTCAGTGAACCCACTCTTCTCTGCTCTAAGGGCACCTTCTGCCAAATTAGACACACTTCTGCCTGTTTCTTTCACAACCTATTGCAAATGTTCTCCTTGTCTTGAATTGTCACGGCTTTCTCTGTGGAAGTTGTCAGAACAGCAGAGGAGAAATCTGACTAAAGATGGTGAGGAACCCCTAGATCCCCCCACTACACGGTGAAGACCAAGCAGAAGTGCTTGAAAGTCCCACACTATGCCCGGGGGCCCCTGGCCAAGACCCTAGCAGGCCCCCAAATCGGAAGGGCTCAGTCACGGCTGAGTCACCCACACAAAGCCCTGCCTGTCTGAGCCCTGACTCAGTTCCTGGGTGACCCTGAGCCCTCTGGACCCACACGGGCTCCTCTAATCTCCCAACCCTGTGGTCCAGGCACTAGAGTTGGCCCCATCCTATAGATGAGGAGACTGAGGCCCAGGACGCTGCTTGGGGTAACACAGAGGGCTGGCTCTGCAGCCAGGACTTCCCCCAGGCCCCTGGTCTCTGGGGTCTGCCCTTCTCAAGAAGAGGAAGGGGGAGTGCCAGCTCAGCTGGGCCCCACAGTGTGGTCAGAGCCAGTAGGCACTGAGGAGCCAGAAAAGGGGCTGCTTGGCCCCCAGGCCAGCAGGAGGGGCAGGAGGTAACAGGAAGGGTCTGCCACGAGGCTGGTGGAGAGGCAGGTCCTGCTCATTTCCCAGTCACGGGCGAGGTAGCTAGGCAGACACTGCTGCTCCTGGGAGCTCCCACTGACCTTTTCCCAGGGGAGGCAGGACTGGAGGGAAGTCCCAAGCTGCTTTAGGTGGAGGCAGGTTCTCCAGGGCTCCTCTGGCCCCTCCCGCCCGTGGGCTGAGCAGGTGCCTGCTGTTGGCCAGTGGGGAGAGGTGCTGCTGTCCTGGGCAGGAGGAGGACCCAGGGGACAGGCTGTGGGTTAGGGAGGTCTGGTTGTGTCCCTGGACACCTTGGCAAGGGACAGTTCCCAGGTGGGAGCCACACCTGGCAGGAGCCCCAGGAGTTAGAAAGTTCCCAGACCTGCTTGGAGCGTTGATCAGGGGACACCCAAGCCTGACCCTCCTTGACGGGGACCCCATGGTGAACACTGATCCCTCCTTCCAGGGTGCTGAGCTCCTGGGAGAAGAGCAACCACGCCTCTGATTTATAAACAGCACTGATTTAAAATGTGAAGCAGTCAATACCAAGAGAATGCATTTGTCTACTTCACCTGAGCTAATTACGGACTCTGGGCCTTTTGTCCAGATGAGGAGGAGGTGCTGCAGGCCAGCGTGTCTCTACCTTGGGCTGGGGCACCTGGACACCCCAGTGGCAAGGTGGGAGATCCAGGTGGAAGCTGGCTTCTATGCCTAGGACAAAGAGGGCGACATAACCACAGGTGGCCCCACCTGGACACAGGGCATCCGCAGCCACAAGGCCCAGAAGATCTGCTTCTTGGTTTGGTTTCCAGGTTCACACACTCCATGTCCTCTGATCAGAGGAGGGTGGACCAGCCACATGCCAAGATCTTTTCTTTCTGATCTTCCTGGAGAGGCTCCAGCCTACCTTCCCTGGAGCTGGGGATGGTGGCAGCCACCAGACAGGCCAGGTCAGCTGTCAAAGTGGCCTTGTGAGCAGGAGGGTCCTGAGAGCCTGAGAATGGGCCCAGGCCCCAGAGGCCTCTCTCCAGCTGCTTGGTGAGGGTTCACTGCCACTAGAGCGGCCTTGGAATTTCTGTAAGGCGCCAGGCTGGTCCAAGACCCCTTTTTAGATTCCTGAGGGCAGTCTCTTCCGATGTACACATTCAGTCAAAAGCAGAAAGGAGTCAGATATCTGTGGCTCATCTAAATCTATACCTCAATCTGTATCATCTATATCCCTACCTGTATGTCAAGAAGGATTTGTTTTCAGGTGCTGGCTCACACAATGTGGAGGTTAAGGCTAAACTCTGCGACAGGCCAGCAGGCTGGAGACTCCGGAAGCGTTGACGTTGCCAGCTGGAATCCAAAGGCCGCGTGGAGGAGTTCCTGCAGTGGTGCAGTGGGATCGGATGGCTTCCCTGGAGCGCTTGGGCCCAGGTTTGCTCCCCAGCCCAGCGCAGTGGGTTAAGGATCCAGCGTTGCCACAACTGCGGCTCGGATCTGACCCCTGGCCCAGGCCCTCCCTGTACCATGGAGGTATATGGAGAAAGAAAGAGAGAGAGACCACCTGGAGGCTGATTCCTCCTTCCTGGGGTCAGTCTTGGCTCCCGTGTTATGGAGGGTAACTGGCTTTACTCAGAGTTTACTGCTTTAAATGTTAGCCACATCCAAAAAATACCCTCGCAGCAACACCTAGACTGGTATTTGACCAAACATCTGGGCACTGCAGCCTAATTAGACCCATAAAAATCACTGCAGACTGCTTCCCTGTGCCAAGCACTGCTAACATTTCACTAAGGTGGTTTGTCTTTTGTTTGTTTTTTTGCTTTTGTTCTGCTTTTAAGGCCGCATCCTCAGCATATGAAAGTTCCCAGGCTAGGGATCGAATTAGAGCTGCCAGCCTACACCACAGCTCACAGCAACACTGGATTTTTTTTTTTTTTTTTTTTTGTCTTTTTGCCTTTTCTAGGGCCACTCCCCGCAGCATATGGAGGTTCCCAGGCTAGGGGTCGAATCGGAGCCATAGCAGCCAGCCTACGCCAGAGCCACAGCAATGAGGGATCCGAGCTGCATCTGCAACCTACACCACAGCTCACGGCAACGCCGGATCCTTAACCCACTGAGCAAGGCCAGGGATCGAACCCACAACCTCATGGTTCCTAGTCAGATTCGTTTCTGCTGCACCACGATGGGAACTCCCCAAGGCGGTTTGTTTTAAAATGAGAAAATATTTTTGGAATCCCTTCCCAATCATTTCACGCATATGAAAATGTGAATTCACCAATATTTTCAGATCGACATAAAACTGCAGTCACCTGTATAGTACACACGGCAGAGAAGCCTTGACTAATGTGTGAAACCGAGGTTAATTCCAAATGGCTACAAATGGCTTAAGATGAGGGAGATTTTTTTTTCTCTCCAGATGACCTACTTTTGATGCTCTTAACACAGCAGCTGTGCGGTGGCGACACCTTGTGGTAACTTTTGCATATTGTCACTGCCATGGCCTCTGCCCTGGCTTGAGGGCCCCTCTGGGCTCATCTCACAGAGCAGACAGGAGACAGGAGAGAGGGTCCGGGCGTAACACCATTCACTTGACCACCCCCTCCTCCGTGGTGTTGGATGCATCTGTGAGCAATGACCGCTCCCAGAGGCCCAAGATGCCCAGAGTGGACATGAACCCTCCCCCTGTCACTGGAGGGGATGTCAGAAAGCCAGGGAGGGGCGGGGGGTGACCACGAGGGGACATAGGTACTCACTACAAGTGCAAACGCGCTGCTTGCCCATGCTAAGAAGAGTCAGCTAACACAGCGGTAAGTGGAGTAAGACGTTTCCCCAGGACGAGGCAAACCAGAAGATGATCTCGTGTATTTACTCCCACGGTTACGGCTGTCAGTACTCTTCGCTCTCTTGTGCAGCTCTGTATTTCCATCTGCTATTTGCTTTCCGCCTGAAAAACTTGCTATATCATGCTGTTTGGGTTTGCTACTTATAGCTTTCATATGTCTGGAAAAAAATGTTTTGCCTCCTTTAAAACATTAATATAGTTTATGTTTGAGGGTAGTTGTAGGTTTACAGGGAATTGAGGGATCTCAGAAAGACTTCTCACGTGCCCTCCCTCCCCAGCACGCGGTTCCCCGTGACTAACGTCTTGCATTCATGTGGTGCGTTGTTGTAATTGCTGCACCAGTATCGACACACCATTAGTTAGCATCTGCAGATTACGTTAGGCTTCACTCTTGGTGTTGTATGTTCTGTGAATTTGACGGCATAGGATGTATATCCACCATTACGGTAGCACACAGAATAATTTCACTGCTGTAAAACCCTGTGTACTCTGTTTGTTCATCCCTTTCTCTTCCCTCACACCCGTTCCTGGCAACCACTCATCTTTTCACTGGTTCTACAGTTTCGCCCTTTCCAAAAGGTCCTGTCATACAGTATGTACAGCATCCCCGCCTGTGGGCTTCCCAGACTGGTTTCTTTGATTTAGCAATAGGCGTGGGCGCTTCCTCCCTGTCTCTTCACAGCTCCTTTCTCTTTGGTGCTGGACAATATTCCACAGTTGGAATGTACCACGGTTGTGCGTCTGCTCGCAGATTGAAGGGACATCTTGGTTGCCCCCAGTTTTTGGCAATTACAAGTAAAGCCGCTGTAAACATTTGCGTGCAGGTTTTATGTGGACATAAGTTTTCGACTACTGTGGGTAAATACTGAGGAGACTGCTGTATCTAATTATGAGACGGTTTTGTTCTGTGAGAGACTGTCAGACCGTCTTCCTACGTGGCTGTACTATTTTGCATTCCCACCAGCCGTGAATGAAGTTCCTGCTGCTCCATATTCACACGGGCATTTGGTGCTGTCAGGGTTGGGGGTTTTAGCCATCGTAACAGGTGTGCAGTGTATCTCATCATTTTAATTTGCATTTCCCTGATGACACAGGACGTTGACCATCTTTCTGTGTATGCTCGTTTGCCATCCGTATGTCTCTGTTGCCCAGGCATCTATTCACGTCATTAGCCTATTTATCTATTTATTTATTGTCTTTTTAGGGCCGCATCCGAGACATATGGAGGTTCCCAGGCTAGGGGTCTAATCGGAGCTGTAGCTGCCGGCCTACACCACAGCCACGGCAACTCGTGATCCGAGCCACGTCTGCGACCTACACCACAGCCATGGCAACGCCAGATCCTTAACCTATTGAGCGAGGCCAGGGATCGAACCCGAAACCTCATGGTTCCTGGTCGGATTCGTTAACCACTGAGCCATGATGGGAACTCCCATTAGCCCATTTTTAAATTGGATCTTTGATTTTTATTGATGTTGAGTTTTAAGAACTCTTTGTGTATTTTGGATACAAGTCCTTTATTAATTATGTGTTTTGTGAATATTTTCTCTCAGTCTGTGGCTTATCTTTTCATTCTTTTAATAATGTCTTTCACAGAGCATAAGTTTTGAATTTTAATGAAATTCACTGTACAATTTTTTTTTCATGAATCATGTCTTTGATGTTCTGTTCTGGAGAACAGGGGATCTGAGCCATGTCTGCGACCTACACCACAGCTCACAGCAATGCCGGATCCTTGACCCCCTGATCGGGGCCAGGAACCAAACCCACACCCTCATGGATATTAGTCGGGTTTGCTACTGCTGAGCCAGAATAGGAATTCCTTGATCACTGTAACTTTAAAATATATCTTGAAGTTGAGTAGTGTCAGACTTCCAACTTTGTTCTTCTTCAGTATTTTGTTGGATATTCTTTTTTTTTCCTTTCCATATAAACTTAAACCAGTTTGTTGATATTAACAAAATCACTTGTTTGCGATTTTTACTGGACTGCGTTGAGTCTACAGATCATGGTGGGAAGAATTGACTTGTCTTCCTGTGAACATGGAGTAGTTATTCACTTGTTTAGATTTTCTTCTATTTCCTTCAAGAGAGTTTCATAGTTTTTCTCATTTCCATCTTGTGCTTTTCTGGGTTAGATTTATACCTAAGTGTTTCTTTTCTTTTTCTTTTTTTGGTGTTAATGTAAATGTATTTTTAAATTTTGAATTCCCATTGTTCGGTGCCAGCAAATAGGAAAGGGATAGATTTTTTTGTAGATTAACGTTGTATTCGGAAACTGCTACAATCACTTATTCAGGAGGTTTTTGTTTGCTTATTTTTAATAGGTTTTGGGGGTATATTCTATGTAGATAATCCTGTCATCTGCAAACAAAAAGAGAGGGTTTTTGTTGTTGTTATTGTCTTTTTTTTTTTTTTTTTGTCTTTTTGCCATTTCTTGGGCCGCTCCTGTGGCATATGGAGGTTCCCAGGCTAGGGGTCCAATTGGAGCTGTAGCCACAGGGCTACGCCAGAGCCACAGCAACCAGGATCCGAGCCACGTCTGCAACCTACACCACAGCTCACGGCAACGCCGGATCGCTAACCCACTGAGTAAGGCCAGGGATTGAACCCGCAACCTCACGGTTCCTAGTCAGATTCGTTAACCACTGAGCCGTGATGGGAACTCCAGTTTTAGTTCTTCCAAATCTGTACCTTTTTTCTCGTTTTCATGTTTTATTGGATTAGCTAGAGCTTCTAGTACAGCGTCAACAGGACTGGTGAGAGAGAACATTATGGCCTTATTCCTAATCTTATTGGAAAGTATATAGTTTCTCACCATTAAGTGTGAGGTTGGCTGTGGTTTTTTGGTAGATGTTCTTTATCGAGTTGAGAAATCTCCCCTCTCTTCCTAGTTTGAGGAGAGTCTTTATAATTAACGAGTGTTGGATTTTGTCAGATGCTTTTTCTGCCTCTCTTCATATGATTGTAAGATTTTTCGTCATTAGCCTGTTGATGTGATGAATTACACCAACTGATTTCTGAATGGCAGACTGGCTTTGCACCCCTGGAGTGAACTGCACTTGGTTGTGGTGTGGGACTCATCCTGAATGTTACTGTATTCGATGTGCTAACACTCTGCTGAGGAGCTCCGCGCCTATGCTCACGGGAGAGGTTGGTGTGTAATTCCCTTTCTTGTGTTGTCTTTGTCTGTTTTTGGCATTAGAGCAATTCTGGTCTCCTAGAATGAGTTAGGAAGTGTTCCCTAGCTTATGTTTCCTGGAAGAGGTCAGACAATTGGTATCATTTCTTCCTTAAGTGTTTGGTAGAATTTACCAGTAAGGTCATCTGTGCCTGGTGATTTGTTTAGAAAGGATATTAATTATTAATTTCTTTAATAGATATAGAACTATTCAGCTGATCTATTTACCCTTGCATGAGTTTGGTAATTTAGGTCTTAAAAGGAACTGGCTCATCTCATTTAGATTATCATATTCGTGAGCATGGACTTGTTTACAATATTCTATTATTATTATTAATTTTTTGTAGGGCCCCACCTGCAGCATATGGAGGTTCCCAGGCTGGGGGCTGAATCAGAGCTGTAGCTGTTGACCTACGCCACAGCTCACGGCAACGCTGGATCCTTAACCCACTGAGCGAGGACAGGGATCCAACCTGCGTCCTCACGGCGGCTAGTCAGATTCGTTTCCGCTGAGCCATGGCAGGAAGTCCTCTTTTATTATCCTTTTAATACCTGTGGGATCTACAGTGATGGCCCTTATTTCACTTCTGATAATTGATAACTTCTATCTCCTTTTTTCCTTGGGTAGCCTGGCTAGAGGTGTATCAATTTTTATCAGTCTTTTCAGACAGCCACCTGTCGCTTTCACTAATTTCCCTTATTGATTTTTTGTTTTCCGTTTCATTGATTTCTGCCCTAATTTTTATTATTTCTTTTCTTCTGCTCACTTTGGATTTAATTTACTCTTTGCTCGGTCAGTCCCGATAATGATAATGATGCTCTCAGGCAGGAACGCCGGAGGCAATTTCTGGGCCTATGTGACTGGCAGTGAGCCCCACAGACAGCCTCCTGCCCCTGCCCCTGCGTCCGCGCAGTGACAGGTCTGGAGCTAATTATCCCTCATGACCGAGGCAAGACACTCCTGAGTACTCCACCCGATGTCCCATGACCGGAGAGGTTTTCCAGTCCGGCTCTGCGACCCTGCGCTCTTCCCGCTTTGTGGCCGGGGACCCTGTTGGCTCCAGTCCTTTTGGGTGGTTCTTTCCCTTGATTGGAGCTGCTTCCTCACGCGCAGGTGCCATTGGTTCTCGGCTGGACACTCGAGGCGTCTTCACATAGACCTCCGAATTCTTTCTCCCCTAGTTGCCTTGGCTTCCCTGAACTCTCAGCTTTATCTCCTCAGCTCGGGGCATCCTCCAGGCCCTGCTTGGCTTCCCTTTCTCTGCACTGCAGCCTAGAAATTCTCACAGCAGTGAGACAACTGCGGGGCAATTGCAGGGCTCAGCCCGTGGGTTTGTCATCTCTCAGGAGTCACTGAACTTTGTTGTATGATGTCCAGTGACCTGAAAACTGTCGCCTCACGTATTTTGTCTATTTCTTCGTTGTTTCAGGAATGAGGGCAGGTCCAACTTCTGTCACTCCATCTTGGTCAGAGTTTCTGTTCAACAATAATGAAAAAATTCTGGACGGTGATGGCTGCACAACAACGAGAGTGTACTTGATGCTTCTGACCTGTACACTTAAACATGGTTAAAATGGTAAATTTTATGTTATCTACACAGAACCACACACACAAAAGCTTAGAGAAAAGGGCTACCCGAACCAGGGAAGTCTTAGTACTCCTCTTGGAAGATGAGGACACAACCCTGCATGTGGCTCGAGCCACGCGAGTCCCTGGGGACTCGCCTGCCTGAGGCCTCTGCAGGAAGATTCCTAGTGGCTAAGGGCTCTTTCTTCAGATATGTTAACCCCAAATCACCCAGCCAGCTCGCACCCCTCAGGGAGCTTTCCCAGTACCTGCTAGAGGTATCGCATAGCTCCCCTTGGTGGGAGCTCTACTCTCTGGGGCAAGAAAGAGTCTGGTGGCCTTTGGCCGGGCATTGACCTCTCTTACAGGTGGGGAAACTCTCAGTGGACCGGATGCTATCAGGGAGCTGGGGGGCCTCCCTGAGCCATACCTGCGGGGTTCAGGGCAGACAGAGGATCAGCTGTATGGATGGAGGAGCAGGGCTCACTGTCCTTGGCTGGGAGAGGGCACGTTGGTGGCACAGGGACCTGGTTTGTGCTTGGACACAATTACAATGTGTCCTCGTCAGAGTGGAGCTCCTCCGTCAGATGCCTGCGTCCAACAGGAGAATCACAGGGGCCTGCTCTGAGCCCCAGGCCAGCTCCTAGCATCATCAGCTGCTCTCCGTCTTGGAGAACCTAATACCCACTTGATGGAAATAACCTGTGTAAAATGCTCACATGACACTCCATGAGCGTGACTACTGACAGTACGCCGTCTTTTGTAGACATCATGTGTTAGGAGGGCTGCTCGGCAGAGCCCAGGGAAGGGCGGTGAGAGGTGAGGCTACAGCCTGACCTGGCAGAGATGAGGGAAGCAAGGGCCAGGAAGGGTGGGGCATATGGAGGGGGCATCCGCTCCCAGGAGGGAGAGGGTCAAGGACGGCTCCAGGGCCTCTGCAGATGGAACTGTCACAGACGACTGCAGGCATGCAGGTAGGAAGGATTCTGAGAGCCAGTGCGAAGGTCATGGGTTGATGGCAACCACAGGGCCATTGATTCAGGGCTGTGGACCATCATGCTTAAGCCTTCCCTGAAACCGTGGAAAGTGGTGAAAACCATGCCCCCAAGTGGACTTCAAGTCTGGGGAGGAAGGCGGGGGCAGGAGGGCCCCATGCCCTCTCCTGCACAGCAGCTGTGCTTGCAGCTGCTGAAACATGGGGCACCATGTAAAACTGAAAAAAAGGTTCTGCTACTAGAGGCTCATTTGGAAAACCTATGTGAGGTTGGGGCTGAAGCAAAAGGAAGATCAGGGCAGGTTTCACAAAGTTGACAGGGTAGGTTGACAACGTGATGTGTTGCATTAGGCAGAAGAGCTTCGGCCCAGAGCGGCTCAGGGAGGCAACAGGGGCTAGATCGCAGGGGCAGCCACCTTTGAGATGCAGAGTGATCCTCACTGATGTCTCAGGAAGGGCTATCGGGCAGCCTGTGCAGGGACAAGAACACCCCCAAGCCAGATGCTATGAGGCACACCTTCCCTGTTCTGAGACCAGGTCCACCTGCAGCCTTCAGGGGCTCCACCTCCCCCGTGCTGTCCCACCACTGAAGCTCAGGTTGGTCTGCTTCACCAGGGCAGCCCTGACTCAGTTGGAGATGAACTGAGTGGACACATCTTTACCCAGCACGTTCTGTGTGGGATGCACAGCTGCATGTACATGCAGGCAGTCCCCGCCCCCCGCTGTGGCTCCTCAGGTCTGAGAATTGGGAGCTGCCCCGTGTTGTCACCAGCACAGTGCCCACCCAGCATTCTGTCCTAGAGGCAGCTTTCTCCTCCTTCCTCCTGTGGAGCTGGGGGTCACTTTGTATACATGTCGTTCCTTTTCGCATTATTCCTACTTGGATTACTCAACACAAGTTCTCTTTGCATTGTAGGACCCAAGAAATTTTACCAGTCTGGCCCCACCCCCACCCCCACCCAAATCCTTATGACAGTCACTTTCACTTCTTTCTTTCTTCTTTTTTTTTTTTCTTTTGTCTTTTTAGGGCCACACCCGCTACATATGGAGGTTCCCAGGCTAGGGGGTCCAATCAGGGCTGTAGCCACAGGCCTACATCACATCCACAGCAACACGGATCCGAGCAGGATGTGCGACCTACACCACATCCCAGGGCAATGCCGGATCCTTAACCCACTGAGCAAGGCCAGGGATCGAACCTGCCTCCTCATGGATACTAGTCTGGTCCGTTAACCACTGGGCCACGCCGGGAACTCCAACTCTCATTTCTTGAGAATCCACTGTGCTAGATCTCTGCGTCTTGAGATATCTTCAGAGACCCAGACAACCAGAAATGTATTGGTTCATGGTTCACTTTGCCAAGAGGCCTTAGAGAGGGTCTACTCCAACTGCATGTTTCTCTGCTGAGGCCCAGAAGAAAGGTGGAAGGGCTGCCAGGCGTGGCAGGGGAGGCGGCAGCCGGCTGAAGCCTAGTGAGGGTGAGCAGGGTTTGCGGGGGAGGCGGTCCTGGGCCGGAGTGGACCCCTTGCGGATGTGGGTGTGGCAGGCGGCTCCTGCCCACTTCTGTTCTCCCTGGCCCGAAGCCTCCGGACCCTCTCTTGGCACAACCGGGTTCTTCCTGTCCTGCAGATCTTCCTCGAATATTCCCCCCGTGTCACCCAAGCCGCCGTTGCCACCGCCGCGCCAGTTTTGTCGATTGCCTGTGTTTTCTTTTCTTCCTCTCCTGTCGGCCCCCTCCTGGAATTTCACTTCCACAGGAGCGAGCCCTGATTGTCGTGCTCACAGTTGAGGCCTGGCTCGCGGTGGGACGCGGAAGCGACAGCTCACCCGCAGCTACCGGTGGACCTCCGCCTCCCCGCGGAGCGCCTGGCTGGCCCGGGCGTCGGGCTGGGGCCCCAGCTGCGCGGTTGCCCCTTTAAGCGCTGGGCCGGGGCGCACGCGTAGTCGGGCCGCTGTGCGCGCACGCGCAGTGGGGCGGTGGATGTTTACGGCGGCGGAGGTCGGGGCTGCGTAGCCAGGCGGCGGACGGGCTAGGGGCGACCGAGGAGCTGCAGGTGTGGCCCAGCGACCGGGTCCCACCGTCCGGCGGAGCCGGGAGGTAGAGCCGCCGCCGACCTTAGCCCGCCAGTCCAGAGGCGGGGGGTCGGCGCGTCCCCGAGGCCGCTCCCCTCCCCCCTTAAGCCCCCTCCCTCCCCCCGCTCCTGGTCCTGGGCGACTGGACCCTCCCCTGGCGCGCTCCCTCCCTTCCGCATCTCCCTGCCCTCGCCCGCTGCCCCTTGTGCCCCACCCCAGCACGACTGCACCTCTCCGCGTCCGGGCGCCGCCGCTCCTCCTTCTTCCCTCCCCGGCGCGCGCGCGGGGTGGGGGGTGCGGGTGTTGGCCGCCTGCTCCCCGGCGTGTCCCGAGGTCTCTCCCGGTGCCCGTGGCTTACAGTCCTTGGGTTTCCTTAATTCTCCAAAGCGCGGCTTGTCCCTGACGTACTAAGTAGGAAACATTTGCAATTAGTAAGGGACGTGAAGAGTTGTCAAGAGGTTTGAATCAATTTCTACCTTTCGAGAAGGTTGCAGGGTCTATTAAGGAAGAATTGGCCCTTCCAAGCCTTGGGGACTTAATTTCAGGCATCTGAAAGTGGTCTTCGATTGGGAAAGGAGAGCTTGCCTGGGCTTTGGAGCCTGTGTGTGTGTGTGTGTGTGTGTGTGTGTGTGTGTGTGTGTGTGTTTGCGAGAGCATGTGCCTCTCAAGTTGCCGTTTGCACCTCGAGAAAGTCGTCTTTCTGTCCCCTCCTTTGCTCCTGTGCCTGTAAACGTGGTTTGTTCTTTTTGGCCCAGGAGTGGCTGAAGTAACAACTCCATTCTGAGTGCCCGGTAGACAGGCAGGTTCCTATAAACCACTCAGAACTTGGGGCTCTGCCTTGGGGGAGAGCTCTTCCCTAGGATGAGCAGGGTCCTTGGAGGTAGTGGGGTTCATTCAGCTCCTGAGACAGAGCCGGGGCCCCGTTCTCTCCGCGTTCTGAGAACGTTTCGGTATTTGCAGTTCCAGTTTTAGAAAGCTCTTCTGTTTGTTTAGTAGAAATTATCTCCGTCTAACACATGTTCCACTGCTCTGGCTTTTCTCAGGCCCAGGAATAGGGTATATATGGCAGCCTTTCAAGTGTTTGGAAAAAAAGAAATCCCTCTGCATTCCTTGTCAGAGTTCTTATTTTCAAGATAAAAAAAGTCTCAGTTTCTTCCATGATTCCTCTGTCAGGGGCTGTGATTTTGGTTCCTTTTCCCCAGCTCATCTTCCACGTGAATTACTTTGTGTGTATTGCCCTTAACAAGTAGTCTTGACAAACCCAGTGTGGACTTGAATCTTGTCCCTTATTGCCATGCCTTTATTTTACATGGTGTTAACCTGGCCACAGCCTCAGTCTTCTCAGTTATTGATTAGGAGACCTTCCCAAGCCCATTGTCTCAGCCGTCTCCTCGCTGAACTCTTGCATTTGATTCTGGAAGGAGCTGTAAGAGAGTCAGCTTGTCTCATTGGACTGTGGCCAGTTGCTGTGGGTGGGGAATTGCGTTAAGAGATGCAGAGTATCATCAAGCACAGCATCCAAAAAAATGCTTTACCATTTCTTTGAAAAATTGGACCTGAGTGGACTTTAGATCCAGATTTGGTTTGGCAAGGGCATCTTTGAACCTGTTGTTATTTTTGGTGTTGGCTGTGTGCATAACTACAAAGTCATTTAGTCTGTCCTTTTGGGTAGAGATTGCCAACTGTTCTACGTTAAAAATTTTTGCTTCCTTGAGAATTTTTTTTTTTTTTTTCTATTTCTTGGGCTGCTCCTGCGGCATATGGAGGTTCCCACGCTAGTGGTCAAATCGGAGCTGTAGCCACTGGCCAGAGCCAGAGCCACAGCAACACGGGATCCGAGTTGTGTCTGCAACCTACACCGCAGCTCACAGCAATGCCGGATCGTTAACCCACTGAGCAAGGCCAGGGACCGAACCTGCAACCTCATGGTTCCTAGTCGGATTCGTTAACCACTGCGCCACGACTGGAACTCCGAGAATTTTTTAAAGCCATATTTGGTATTGGGTAAAGAACACAGGCCTTTGGCTAGATAATTCTGGGCTTGAATGTCGGTCTTCTCCTCACACACCAGTGTGGGATCATGACTGGTGGGTGACGCTGTGAAACCCTTGGAGGCATTTTTACTAAAATCTGGCCTTTGCTTGTGGAATAAACCTTCCAGTGGGGCAAAGTTGAAAGTGAGGGGTAAATACTTAGGTGACAATGAAACCTACCCAACCTACGGTTTGTGTTTGCCTTCTGAGGGTAGAGTGGTGGTTTGGGTAGATGATGGAACAGGCACTCCAAGGCATCTGGGTGAAGAGGTGGCTCTCAGACCCACGCCAGAGGGTGCCTGGTTGCCAGACCTCTTCCTAAATAGACCCTTAAGCAATCAAACATGACTCCACTTGTAACCTGTGACCCACATTTTAAGGTGACTGTCCTAGACTAGGGCTATAGACTTTAGCCTCAGAGCTAAGTGGCTTAGCCAAGATTAAACTCCACCTCATTAGCAGGTACCCAGTCCCATGATGGAAACCTAGCAGGGGCTCCGAGACAACTTAAAATGCGGTGAGAATCGCATCATTGGACCACCCTAGTGATTTGAAGTGTTACAGTTTCAGCTCTAACGCCTTGACGATGAGGATGAACTGTACAGCCACAAAATGGAAGAGCAGTTACGTCCCACTGATCCCACATTGTGTACTTGTTGTGGGAAGCTGAAGAGTCACCCCCTGGGATTGGTTACTTTCATTCCTGGGGAAACCTCTCACTTCCATGGCCAGCTGTGTGTGGGGGGGAACTGCACACCCCAGTATTTCTTCATGATTCTCCTTCTGCTGTTAGAAACCCACAGGAGCACGTATAAACTTTGTAATAATCAAAGTAGAATGTCGTTATGGCCTTTCCTGATTCAGAAAACGTGTCCGTCTGTGAGGTCTGGTGTTTTCTTTTCTCCCAGTAATTTATATCGAATATTTTGTAAAACATTACTGTTTTGTATGAAATAAAATTTACATGGGGTGAGTATAAAATTGGAGAAGATGCTTTTAATTTTAGGAAGGAGACCTGTTTAGATGCAGCACGTTCCCCTGTGAATTAGAGGGAGTATTTTGTATTTTAGTCATTGGCTCTGAGGGGAACATGTGCTCTTTTTCTTCTTGAAGGGAGTTGGTGAGAAATGTGCCTTTCCTTGTAAGGGGCTGGGAAGGTTGTGTAGCAGGGATTCCCAAGGGCGTTGGAGCGGGGGTGGGGCGGCGGTTGTAACAGCAGCTCCTCCTGCACCCAGGGGTGTAGTGTAGCCTTGACACAGATTTTGTGATTATTACAAGAAGGTGTTTGTCACAATACGTTCCGTGAGAGAGTTTTGTGGATGTTGTTTTGCTGGAAATTTGTACGTCAGGCTGTCCGCTCCAGAGATTGAATGGATCGCGTGACTCGGTGTTACGTATATGTGGGATGTGGGTTGTTTTATTGCCAAATAAACTATAAGACAGTGGTTAAATTTGAATTTCAAGTAAACAACAAATAACTCTTTAGTATTTGTCTGAATTAAAATTTTTTTTTTTTGCTTTTAAAGATTTATTTACAAAAGAAAGATCTACAGCATTTGAACTCAAAGAAGTTGGTATTAGAATGACTTTTTAGAGACACGTCTGTTCTCTTTTCATTCAGTGATTTTGCCATTTGTGGTATTTCCTTGTTAAGATACATCTATATTCAAGATGAGTTTAATCCTAAATACTTGACTTTCTAGAATGACAGCTTTTAGTAAAGTTTTGAAATCATACTTTAATGATGTTTTAAAGGCATCAACTGTGTTTTAGGTATCTCAGGTTCGTTTATAAGCAGTTGACATTATAAATTTCAGGCTTATTTTTGGATAGATATGATTAAATTTCAAATTTAACTTTTTTTTTCCATTTTGAATCTTGGGAGTGTCGTGGGATAGGGTAGGTGGGTGGATGTTGACAACGCATATTCCATCTTATTATTTTCAGAATTCAGAATCTGAAATTGGTGTTCGTTTAGAACTTTTGTGGTCCTGTTCTAACCTTTGATGTAAATAGCTTTTTTTACATTTTAGAGTGGCAGCTTTGCCCGAGTGACCAGGAAGATGGGGGGCGCGGTGAGTGCTGGCGAGGACAACGATGAGCTGATAGACAACCTGAAGGAGGCGCAGTACATCCGGACAGAGCGGGTCGAGCAGGCTTTCCGAGCCGTCGATCGGGCAGATTATTACCTTGAGGAATTTAAGAAAAACGCCTATAAAGACTTGGCCTGGAAGCATGGCAACATCCACCTCTCTGCTCCATGCATCTACTCGGAAGTGATGGAAGCCCTGGACCTACAGCCCGGCCTGTCGTTCTTAAACCTGGGCAGTGGCACTGGCTACCTCAGCTCCATGGTGGGGCTTATCCTAGGTGCGTCGGCTCCATCTCACAGCGCTGGCAGCGTTCCCTTTGCGGGGACTGAACCGTGACCGCCCTGGGCTTTCCCAGCAGCTGTGGGGTCTCCTGAGTCCCTGGGTGGAGAGTGGGAGGGCCCTGAGTTTTCCAGAGGGACCCCTTCTGTTCCCATCCCCTCCCACCTGCACCTCCACCATCTGACCAGCACACCCTCCTTTTGGACAGTGGAGGACGCAGAGGTTGTATAAATCTGGACCTTGTGGTGATGTCTTGATTGATAGAATCACTCAGCCTGCCTTGTGGTTCTGTCTCTAAACTGGGAATAATTGAAGTCCCCTGGAAGCTAAAGTTCTAATAAGTAGTTTTTGTTTGGCTGTTTTAATACAAATAGAGTTACTACCTGTAAGTTGTTTATTTTTAAATAAATTCCAGGGATGGGAAGGATTTCACAAGTTATCTTACTTGTAACCATTTAGCCTATTTTCCCAGACAAATAAGCTGTGAGACTGTGCAGTTATTAAAATGGGAACCAGCCATTTTAGTAACCGAGGCAACATCATCGGATAACTGCAGACTTAGCTGTGTTCCTACTTTGTGTAAAGTGCAGCAGTGGGGAGAGTGTCTGTTTTCACTCTTAAAGTGGAATAGTTTTGCAGAGGAGCAATAGGAGCCAAACCGTGCTTCCTGCAGAGGAAGTGGGGGCAGTTTGGGTCAAAGAGAGCAGGAGCTGGGCCCTGGATGCTAGGGGTTTGTGTGCCTGCTTGAACTGACAGGGTTTGCTAAATTTGGCTTAAGAATGTTACTATTGTTATCAGGTCAGTAAGTTTCCAGTATTGGAGATTTCAAGTAATAATGGCTTAAAAGCCATGTGTGAACCATTGGCTTTTATGGTACATTGCAACATTGTTTCCTTTGCAGTGTTAACAGCAGCTTTAGAAAATCCTAGCAGTAACAGTTGCTTTTTGTGGTTTTGGAATGTAACTTTCGGTTTCTTTGTAAGTTCCTATACTTTGAGATTTAGTGAAGTTTTGACTAAATTTGACTTTAGGCTATAAATTGCTACCCTTAGGTTATTAAATGTGTAGTGTTTTGTTTTTCGGGGTTTTTGTTTGTTTGTTTTCCTTAAGCTAAATGCTTTTTAAACTTAACTTGTCTTGGATTGAGACTGCCTTGCAAAGAGAGCCCAGGTTATTCATCATTCTGGAATTAGTGAATTGTACTTCCCTGTCCTGGAGCTGAAAAAGTGGAGGGATTATGGATGAGGTGGTATTTGGGGGAGGGGGTTGGATTATCAAATTGAATAGCCAAGAAATGCTATTGAAAAAGGACAGATAGTTTAGGAAAAGGTGACTTAAAGTAAACCTCAGTTGACCTGCTACACTGGGTGTTCCCTAGAAATTATAAAGAAGCAGCTCACGATTTGGTGTTGCTTCTCGTTCCTGAGCCCCACTTTCCTGGGAATTCTGCTAGATTCTGGGAGAGGAGGATTCTGGGGAGGAAAGCTGTGTTGTCCGCTGTAGTGGACACTGCATGCTGCTTTGACATGTTTGGAGCGTTCGCGCACATGGAGCGAGGTCTGGGATCTGCAGGGAGAAGGCTGCTCGCACTGGGCTGTTCCCCCCGTCCAGACGCTGTGTGTCCTGGGCCTGCCTCCCTGGTTCACTCAGCCTTGACACTGCTTTGTGCCGATCACTCCAGGTGAAAACCTTGTGGGCCTCCCAGTGCCTGCAAATGTGAGGCCTGGGGTCTTTCATCTGACACAGAGGTCCTTACTCTTTCTGACCCCATCTGCCCTTCCCTTTTCTGCCACAGGCCTGTGCTCACTCTGTGGGCTCCCCTTCGCTGAGGACCCCCCGCCCCTTGTGGCTCTGATCCACACTCGTGAGCTAACCTCAAAGTGTCCCGTGGTCTGGGAGCTGCCCTGCTTGGGGACCAGCTTCAGTGTTGAGTCCTTGGTGCCACCATCCTGACCCCACCCCCACCCTGTCCTCCCTTCCTTTAGTCACCTTGTCATGGGAGATGGTCAGGGCATGTGTGTTGTCACTCTGCTTGATGTGGGGCTTCCTGGGAATGGGAGCTATGTCCTTAATAAATGTCTAACCAGAGGGGAGAAGCTCATGAACAATGTGACAAGTGGGAAAATAGAGGGCCATGTTCTTGTTCTCTGGCAAGTGACCAGGACAGTGGTGGGGATAGAGAACAGGGTAATTTGGGTCTGATGATGTGAACAGTGGCCGTGCGGCTGCTCAGGTAGGCGGTGTTTGGAGGAGGGAATGTTGAGCAGCTCTCTGTGTGGCAGGTGTTAAGGGAGGGGAGCAGGTGCATTGCCCAGTGGAGGACCGGAAAGCCTTGGCCGGGGTGGGGCTACTGCAGCAGAAAGAGGCAGGTGAACCCTAGTGGCCAAATGCAAAGATGTGTTTGCACAGATGGTTGCGTATTTACTGGTGTTTCTGTGGGACGGTAGGGAGAGCTCTGGGCTGTGACTTCAGTGGGTAGCTAAATAAATAACTCTTCTACATAAAGCCCTACATGCCCTGTTCATTTTCACGTGAAGATTTTTAAAACTGACGACTTACCCGTAGTAAATCCTCAAGTGCGAGTGTGGAGCTTGGTGACGTCCCACGTGCACCATCCAGAAAAAGGTGCAGGGTAGACTGTGCTCCAGAGACTCTCAAGGCGCCCCCCATAGCAGGACCGCACCCCTCCGGAAGGGACACATTGCCGCCCTGACCCTCTGGCACAGCTTCATGCAAATGAGTTCTCACAACGCAGACTCACCCGGGCTATTTGTGTCTGTGGTTCTCACTGAGGTTTAACCCAGAGGCATTTGGAAGTAGAGGAAACCGTTCTGTCATTACTGGCTCCTAACTTTTCTCACAGCTTTATTTCCAATTACTGATCACTTTCCTTTTTAAAAAAATTAGTCGATTTTCAGCGTTCTGTCAATTTCTGCTGCACAGCAAAGTGACCCAGCCATACGTCCATGTACAGTTTTTCCACATTGTCCTCCACGATTTTCCATCACAAGTGATCAGAGGGCCCTGTGCTATGCGGCAGAATCATTGATAAATTTCCTGTGATAAAGTTTTGTTGTGACTTTGGAATTTAGTTGATTTTGGTGGTGTTTAATATCTATTTTGAGAGGATTCAACACCACATCTCAGTGTCGGGGGAGAACTTTGATGGAAAACAGGCCTGTGTCCACTCTCATGTGCAAATACATGTTTCTTCTTTAATTCATTAGTAACATCTTGAACCTTGGGCTTTTTTACATTTTTTTCTTTAAAAGTTTGAGAACACAGCGGTTCAGGCTTTAGGAAGCCGTGGAGTCGGTAATGTCATAGGGAGTGTTGATGCGAGCAGAGGCTGGCCTGCACTTTTAAAGATTAGGTTGGGGAGTTCCCGTCGTGGCACAGCGGTTAACGAATCCAACTGGGAACCATGAGGTTTCAGGTTTGATCCCTGCCTTTGCTCAGTGGGTTAAGGATCCGGTGTTGCATGTGAGCTGTGGTGTAGGTCGCAGATGCGGCTCAGATCCCGTGTTACTGTGGCTCTGGCGTAGGCTGGCAGCTACAGCTCCGATTGGACCCCTAGCCTGGGAACCTCCATGTGCCGCGGGAGCGGCCCAAGAAATGGCAAAAAGACAAAAAAAAAAAAAAAAAAAAGATTAGGTTGGGTGATTTGGGCCCCATAGCATGAATTTCTGTATTTACACATGCCAAATAAAATGTACGGCCGTCAGTGAAGTAGAAATAAAGAGGAGTTCTTGCCCTAATTCTAAACGTTATCCTGAAACCTTAGGTCCTTTTGGTGTGAACCACGGGGTGGAACTTCATTCGGATGTGATTGAGTACGCAAAGCAGAAACTCGACTTCTTCATCAAGACAAGCGACAGCTTTGACAAGTAAGGTCAGACCTGTCTCTGGGTCTGGGTGTCAGTCATAACTTAAACTTTGGATTAAATGGAAAGAAGTCAGTTTATTAGTGTTCCTCCTTTTCCAGCAAATGTGATTAAACTGTGGCAGGAGAGTCAGTGGTCTGTTCTAATGAAAGTATTTTGTGTTTTTAAGGGCCTTAAGTTTAACTCTGATACCTAAGTAAAGGTAATTTCTCACCAGTATAATAAGGGAAGGAAATAGTTTATTTTGATCAATTTTTATGTTTACAATGGAGACATTTTATCACCTACTTGCTTCTAAAATCGAGTTGTTGGAATTTGTCTTTAAATGGTACCGTATGTAACTAGCTCTTGCCATTTTAAAATAAGGCATTGGAGTTCCCATTGTGTCACAGCGGAAACGAATCCAACTAGGAACCACGAGGTTGCAGTTCGATCCCTGGCCTTGCTCAGTGGGTTAGGGCTCTGATGTTGCCGTGACCTGGGGTGAAGGTTGCAGATGCGGCTTGGATCTTTTGCTGTGGCTCTGGCGTAGGCCAGCAACAACAGCTCCGATTCGACCCCTAGGCTGGGAACTTCCATATGCTGCTAGTGTGGCACTAAAAGGACAAAAGACAAAAAAAATAAAATAAGGTATTAAAGTTCTTATTTTAAGGATTAAAATTTTTAGAAAAAAAATATATGTTTCCCTCATTTCACTTGATTAGTAGACCTTGAGTGGGAAATAGAATAAAAGATAGAAGATAAGATAATAAAGATATGAAATAATAAATATAGAAAGTAATAAGTTAATAAGAACAGAGCAAAGATAGTGATGACTGGAGCTTGGGTGATTGAAGCTTGTATCATGCTTATGATATTGATTTACATAATATTTTATCTAGAAATTCTAGGGTTCTACTTATTAACAGCATAATTCTGAAGCCTGGCATCTAGCTGCTGGCTCTAATTTTACTACATTGCTGTGGGATCGTAGAGAGAAAACACAAGCTGTGTCTACCATTGACTTACTCGGTAGACGCGTCATAATGTGATGCATTTAGTTGTGCAAAACATTTTTTGTTTTCAGGTTTGACTTCTGTGAACCCTCCTTTGTTACTGGCAACTGCCTGGAGATCTCCCCGGACTGCTCCCAGTATGACCGCGTGTACTGTGGGGCCGGCGTGCAGAAGGAGCACGAGGCGTACATGAAGCGCCTCCTCAAAGTCGGAGGCATTCTGGTCATGCCACTGGAGGAGAAGGTCAGACTCCTCGAGGCCCTCGTAACCTTCCCTCCGTGTCTCCAGGGAGGAAAAAGGCAGGTGTAGGTTGTAGGGACAGTGGCGCTGGGGCGGAGTCCTGAGAGCCCGGGCCCTTCCTCTCCACCTCATCCTGCTCCTGCACCGCCCTCCACAGCAATCTCTTATGCTTGTTCTGGCCTTAGTGTCACTCTACACGTATGGAAATTAATGGAGTAATTCTACTCTGATTGTTAGTCTCATTGTTAAATCCACGATGGCAACTCTTCGCAGAATCTCTGGCGTGGTGGGAATCTTGTCCGAGTCGGTCTGGCCGTGCCTGTTTCTGTACGTTTTAGATGTTGTTTCATTGGGAAGATCAGATTGTAGTAAATGAGCCAGTTAATCAGACATGAATTGGTGGGAAGAACATCTCAGTCATGAAGAACTAGGCCAGACAGAAATGACTGGAAGTTCCCCTGTGGTGCAGTGGGTTTAGGATCCGATGTTGCCCCAGCTGTGGCACCGGTTCGATCCCCTGGCCTGGGAGCTTGCGCATGCCAAGGGTACAACCAAAAAAATTTTTTTTAAAAAAGAAAAAACAGAAATGATTGTTTAAATATTTATTTATTTATTGTCTTTTGTCTTTTTAGGGCCGCACCTGTGGCATATGGAGGTTCTCAGGCTAGGGGTTGAATCGGAGCTGTAGCCGCCAGCCTACACCACAGCCACAGCAATGCGGGATCTGAGCTGCATCTGCAACCTACACCACAGCTCACAGCAGTGCTGGATCCTTAACCCACTGATCGAGGCCAGGGACCGAACCTGCAACCTCATGGTTCCTAGTTGGATTCGTTAACCACTGAGCCATGATGGGAACTCCTGTTTAAAAATTTAAAAGAAAGGAAAAACAGACACATTAGGAGATCATATATTTTGGTGAAATTTTCTATAATCTTTAAATCGTTAGCATTTAATTCATTTGATTTGAAACGTAATCCTTTATTTTGGAAAAGCCAGGTGGTGTGAACGTTGAGCAGACTGCTCGCAGTCCCTGGTGACTCTCAGAGGGATTCTGGTAGCACTGCCCTCTGGTTTGCATCCTTTCAGCAAGGTTGTGGTGCCTTGGTTTAGAACTGAAGGTAGTTTACTTATCAGAGTTCATGAATGTTCACTTTAAGTTATTTAACGTTCCGCATTATCATTTTTCGTGCTGGTGTGGTCACCTGACAATTTATTGACCACAGTTTACTGTCTGGCTCCTGTAGTCAGACATTAGACTGTGAATAGTTTTCACTGTTATTTTACTGTTGGATAAAGGCTGTAGTGAATGTCCTTAATGGAAGAAGATTTTGTCTGTAAATACTTCAGTTTGTGCCTGTAAAAGGTAAGGGCTCTGTCTCTTTCTCTGTTTTTCTGGCTGTGCCCATGGCACATGGAAGTTTCCAGGGTAGGGATCAAACCCATGCCACAGCAGTGACCCCAGCTACTGCAGTGACAGTGTTAGATCCAGAACTCTCTGTGCTGCAAGAGAACCCCAGGACTCTGTTGGTTTTTTTTTTTTTTTTTTTTAACTTCATTACAAAACTGTTATCAACCTAAGAAAAGCAATAGTAATTTTTTTTTTAACTTCATTACAAAACTGTTATCAACCTAAGAAAAGCAATAGTAATTTTTTTTTTTTTTTTTTTTTTTGTCTATTTAGGGCCACACCAGTGGCATATGGAGGTTCCCAGGCTAGGGGTTGAATCGGAGCTGTAGCTGCCGGCCTACGCCACAGCCACAGCAACTCGGGATCCAAGCCATGTCTGTAACCTACACCGCAGCTCATAGTAACACCGGATCCTTAACCCACTGAGCAAGGCCAGGGATCAAACCTGCGTCCTCATGGATACTAGTCGGGTTCGTTAACCACTGAGCCATGACGGGAACTCTTCCAATAGTAAATTCGCAACATTTTCAGCTGTTCGGCTGGTGTTGAGATTTTCCTGATTGCCTCCAAATCAGATTGAATAGTTTAGTTGAATTAGGCTCCAGTAGGGTTATTATGCACTGCACTTGGCTGATTCTCTCTTCAGCGTTACTAATCTCGAAGCTTTCCTTCTTTCTTTTTCACTTTTTCTTGCAGTTTGTTTGTTGAGGAAATCAGTCGTTCCTCTTGGAGAGTTTCCTGCAGCTTTGATTTGAAGGTTACTTCTCTGTGGTGGTGTTTTGCATGTTCTTTCTGCCCTTTGTATTCTCCATAATTGGTGGTTGGATCTGAAGACCTGATTTATTTTTTGGAGGGAGAAATGGCGAAAGAGTACTTGCCAAGGGTTAGAGGGTACTTCCTGTGTAAGACATCGTGCCTGCTGCTGCCTTCTGATGCCAACAGCGTGACTGTGTCCTGACCCATTATCTCGTTAAGGGCCACAGAATAATACATTCTAATGCCATCATTTCTCCTCTTCGTAGCTGGAATACTTGGAGAGAAACAGCCTCAGTTACCTGGCTACCCTGAGATACACTTTTTAGGAGAGGCAGGATAAATTCTGATTCTTAACCTTTGTTTTATCAGTTTTTCTAATTATTGGCTTTCTAGCATCTGCCAAAGGGTGATGCCCAACAAGGTTTTGTTTGATTTTTTTTGGTTTGAGAATGAATTCGTGCTTTAAACATAATTAATATTTTACTCATGTGTGATCCTTATTGAATCTCGCGTTGTCCCACCTTGGCCAGGGGGGCCTTCCCGAGTTGCTCCTGGGCCCTGATACAACCTCCAGAGTCTTTGGCAGTTTTGTTGCTTTCTGGCAAGAAAAGATGTTCCAGACTTAAGTTGTGTGTTTTTACCACGGACTTGGAATTAACCGTTTCTGAGGATCTTCTCTGTTCATTTTCAGTTCCATGGGAATTGGTATTTAGAGACTGCAGTTGGGGTTTTTGCGGAAGTCACTCGATACCGTGTTAATCTTTTCAGTGGTCTGTAGGACTGAGGAGCTCCCTTCCCCTCTCCCCGCCCCCTCCCCCTCCCTCTCTCTCTCCCCCTCCTGCTTCCAATTCAGCATCAAGATCAGAGGGTTTTAGGAGTTCCCACTGTGGTGCAACAGAATCGGCAGCATCTCTGTAGTGCTGGGGTGCAGATTCAATCCCTGGCCTGGCACAGTGGGTTAAACATCTGGCATTGCTGCGGCTGCAACAGTGGATCTGATCCCTGGGCCGGGAACTTCCTATGCCTCAGAGTGCCCCCCCCCCAAAAAAAAGACCAGAGGGTTTTTCTTACCTTCCCGTGTTAAGTCAGTATCACCCTTCTCCCACACTGAAGGCCTGGTCCCCAACCCCTCAGCTTGCTCGTTATCAGCTTGCTCGTTATCAGCAGTCTGATTTCTGGAACCTGGTCAGGATCTGGGGGGAGGAGGGGTGGTGCGTCTGTGCTCGTCGTCCCCCGTCTTCCGCGGGAGACCTGCATCCTGTTACCTCTGAAGTCCCTGGAAACAATGCCTCCCTATAAGCCTGACAGTCGGCTCATCTGTTTACTTTTCTTTCAGTTTTGAGGGGTTGCCATTTTGGGGATCGTAACTTGGTTAAAATAGTGAGACGATTCCAAAGTCTAGAGAAGGAACGCTCAGCATTTTCTCCCATTCCTGCCCCCTCCACGCTGCTCCCTTCGCCTGTAGGTAATCAGTTTCGGGTTTGTTCCCAGTTTATCTCCATTTAAGAGTGTGGAAGTAGACACTTCTCTCCAACCTTTTGCTTCTTGAGGTGTACGCACTTTGCACTCCACCCCCAACCCAGACACGAGAAAGGAGAGGTGATGGTTTTAAGTTTTGTGTCATTTGATGCTCATTAGAACGTGAAATTCTTTTTTGCTCCTATTTTGTTTATTTTAAAACTTTTTGTTGGTGCATAAGAATGTGATTTTTTTTTTTTTTTTTTTTTTTTTTTTTTTTTTGTGGGCATGTGGGGTCTTTCAGTCTTCTGCTGCTGTGTAGAGGCTGTGTATCTTTTTCTGCATGTTCTTCTTCTCTTTTCTTTTTTGGCCACCCCACGGCTTATGGAGATCTCGGGCCAGAGATCAGGTCCAAGCTGCAGCTATGGGAACGTTGGATCCTTAACTTGCTGTGCTGAGCCGGGGATCAAACCTGTGTCCCAGCGCTCCTGAGACGCTCCTGATCCTGTTGCACTACAGCAGGAACTCTTGTGCATTCTTGTCTTAGTTTTGTCTGTATCTGTGGTCTCCTCGGAAGTGCTTGACCAGAGGCTTTGTTTGAATCTTTGCCCTCTGCTGGTTCAGAGGCAGTGCTCTCAGCAGTGCAGCAGAGGAGCTGGGCTGAGCCCCCTGCTGGCAGCTGCTGGTCTTCTTACTGCTGATTTGGTAGCTTTTAGTGTGTGACAGGGCTTGATGTCCCCATGTTTGCTCTTTTTCCTGAAGTTACTGTCTTAAGTCCATGTTTACTTGTACAAATGAATTTAGACATTTTTGGTGTGTTGCAGAACTACATTGAAATGTTTATTGGAACTGTGTTAGATTAATTCCAGATTGAAGATATCTTTTCAGTATTCATCTGTTTATCTAGAACATGAAATAGGGATGTATAGTTTTCTATAAGGTTTACTATATAGTTTACATTTTATAGTCAAATATTTCATGTTTTTTATAAATAGAAATTCTTTTAAAAAAGGTTTTTGAAAAAAGATTTTTGGTGTACAAGAATGCACTGAATTGTTGGTGATTGTCTGGTACGTGGCTCCTTAGTTCTTTACTTCTGAGATCCAGGGCACAGATTCTTAGTTTTTAGAGGATTTGCTGGCTTGGGTATCTTTAGGTAAGAGAGCGATAATCTCGGCGTGTCAAAGCTGACCAGAAATAGTACCGGGGCCTGTTTGGGCCCTTGGAGCCTGAGGCCATCATGGAACACCCTGGACGACTGTGTTGTCTCGCTGGAGCCCCCGGTCCTGAGACTCCCAGGACTGCTGGCTGACCCTCGCTGTAGTGCACTAGCTAGTGCCACAGGGGGCATCACCCAGGAGCTCGTGCAGACATGTCAGTGAGCCTCCCAGGAGTGAGGGTGGCATTGTTGGCTTTGGGGAGGTGGCACAGACTGGGAAGGCAGTGCTGCTCGGGGGGTGGTAGTGGGGGGTGGCTGCCAAGTTCCTGGCTGTTGCAGGGGGTTCCTGTAGGTCCTGCCCTCCAGAACAACAGCCTGGATTCAGTCTCAGTTGAAGCGTTGCAGGTAGTTGGTGTGTCTTTTTTTTTTTTTTTTTTTTTTTTTGCTTTTTAGGGCCGCCCCCGTGGCATATGGAGGATCCCAGGCTAGGGGTTGAGTTGGAGCTGTAGCCACCGGCCTGAGCCACGACAGAAACTCCGGTTGGTGTGTCTTTAATGAATCACCTCCACCTCCCTGTGTTTCTCCCACGACATGGACGGATGGAGGATCCAAGAAAGTCGTCTCGTCGGGACCCCGTGTCCCTGGTCGGACTGCTCCTCTCTCGTTTCCCTTTAACCCCTTTTTCTGTCATGTACTTTCTGTACTAGAAGCGTGAGTGTATTCAGGCTAAACATACTTGCAAAAATATCACTAAGTTATGTGTAATTCATGTCATAGCACGTTAGGGGCCCATATTTTCAGGTTTTTTCATTATTAATGTCTGTGTCTTCTTTAGGTTGTATATAGGAATGATTATATTTAAATGTAAACTACCAGTAGTCAAATCTTTGGAATATTCTCGGTTTTGTCTTTGGGATAGTTGACGAAGATAACTCGCACTGGTCCTTCTGCTTGGGAAACCAAAAAGATTCTGGCTGTTTCTTTCGCTCCACTGATCCAGCCCTGCCATTCAGAATCAGGAAAATCCAGACTTGTCCGGTTACGTAAGTACAGAGATCCTAACTTACCTTCTAGATCTTTTTACTCTCATTAGAATTTGAAGGGAAATAAAATTCATAAGGAATCTTTTAATATTAAAGAGTATTTTTCGGGAGTTCCCACCTTGGCGCAGTGGTTAACGAATCCGACTAGGAACCCTGAGGTTGCGGGTTCGATCCCTGGCCTTGCTCAGTGTGTTAGGGATCTGACGTTGCCGTGAGCTGTGGTATAGGTCACAGATGCGGCTCGGATCCAGCGTTGCTGTGTTTCTGGCTTAGGCTGGCGGCTACAGCTCTGATTAGACCCTGAGCCTGGGAACTTACATGTGCCACGGGCGCGGCCCTAGAAAAGGCAAAAAAAGGGACCCCCCCCCCAAAAAAGTATTTTTCCATCTACTGACACCTTAAAGTTTTACAAGTGATTTTTACGCATTTTAAAAATTATGTTTTTAGTCTATTTTGGGTTAATTTAGGATGCTTGTGCTTGGTCTTCAGGGGTGAGAGGGACTTCCCAGAAAGGGAAGAGAAGGGACGGAAGTCTAGCAGAGGCATAGTTACATCCATGTGGACGCCCGGTGTGGTCAGACTGGACGGGCGGGCAGGTTAGAGTCTTCACGGAGGAGGTAGCGCCCCATCACATGGGTTAAGTAAAAGCTGTGGTGCCTCTGTGTTCTGGATTAGCCTGGTGGCCAGCGAGGGTGAGTGTGTGAAATGCTTCCTCCCTGAAAATCCCACCAGAACAAGTAAGCAAACACTGGCCAGGATGGGGGCCACCGCCTTCCAGAGCCCCAGCAGAGTTCTGGAGGCTGAAGGCACAGGCCGGGGTCTGGCTGAAGACAACTGTCCTGGTGTGAGGCTTTGACCTTGCTCTGGTGAGAATCATGACCCCGAGGAGCGACCCCGAGAGGTAGGGTTGAGGCCAGGGCCTCCCAGCAAGTGTGGCACAGTAAACAGTCATATGACTCCAGTTAGGAGTCCCCAGTGACCAGTCCAGTTACTTGTAGCTTTATCTTCCTGGGCCAGAGTTTCCGAGGCTAGTTAAGTCATTTGATGGAGAGGCTGCGTGCTGAGCAGGGCAGTGGGGTCAGTGGTCAGAGTGGGTGGACCAGTGACAGGATGGCCGGAGTCAGGTGTCCAGAGAAAGGTTGAAATTAAGACTCTAGGCTCTGCAGCGCCTGGGATTCAGGGGAGGCACATGGGGCCTTTCTGAGGGAGGGTGCAAGAGTCTGTGGTGTCTGGCCTCTGTGGTTGAGGTGGGTCTGCCCTGGGAGCCTCGGCTGGTCGCTGTTATTTGAAGCCATAGGGTGGGTGTCACACTGAGGGATACTGAGCATGTGCAGAGTTTCCTGGAGCATGTCCCTCTCCAGGAAACTCACAAGGCTGGTGGTAGAGGAAGAGGCAGCAGGAGAGACATGGGCCTGGGGTGAGGTGGCCCTCAGCATGTGGGTGGGCCAGGAACAGGTGAGCCACGAGGTGGGCCAAGCCGGAGAAACCAGAGCTGGCTGTTGGGAGGTCTCATGCGCTGAGAAGGAGCTGGTCAGCGGTCTGGGGGTGGGGGTGAGGGAGGAGAGCCAGGGCATTGGAAGCTTCGGTGGGCAAGTTGAGGATGGCTCAGTGCTGGCCTCCCGCATCCTGGAAAGAAGGGCTGCCGCTGACAGAGGGCCTGCAGCTGCCTTGGGACAGCGGGCACAGGCCTCTGATTGGGGTGAGGAGTGTTACAAGTAGCATAGGGGCCTCTCCTGTGGTATGGGTTCTGGGGTGAAAAGTGGTGCTGATTTTCAGCTTAAGGTATTTAAACACACGACCCTAATACCCACCCCCGCCTGGAAGCCCTTATCTTGCTACCTGTGTGTTGCCGGTGTTAGACTGAACTTTAATTTAATGCCAGGTTTTATTTTTCCTTGATGTGCTTTGGGATTTTTGTTCTTAAGAATGTTTTGGATCTGCGTTTTCTCTATTTTAATAAAAAAGGAACAAATACTGAATTTCTAAAATCCTGTGAAAATACTAAACTAGATAAAAGGATGCTGGAACCACAGAGTCACTCCATTTTTACTGGGTCAAACAGAATGCTTCCGTGAACACGGTAAATAGAGAAATGAGACTGTTTGTCAGAGAACCGGAACTCTGTAACTCTGGTTCTTATTCTGCCACTGCTTTACGAGCCGGGCAGTACGGCCTCCTGTTCTTACCTAACTTGAGGGTTAGCGTATTTGAAAATCTCTTGAAAAATGCTGCCTGATTGCAGAGGAGTTGCCATCGGCCCAGAGCGCCCTCCTGTTCTCCTGATGTGTTTGTTCTTTGCGCCGCAGCACCCCTGGCGGTTCGCAGCCTCCAGGACTTGGCTCGCATTGCCATCCGGGGCACCATTAAAAGGATCATCCACCAGGAAACGGTGAACAAACAGGGAAACGGACTGAAGAACACTCCCAGGTTTAAACGGAGGAGAGTTCGCCGCCGTCGCATGGAAACGATTGTCTTTTTGGACAAAGAGGTCTTTGCCAGTCGCATTTCCAGCCCCTCAGATGACAACAGCTGTGAAGACTTAGAGGAGGAGCGGCGGGAGGAAGAGGCGAAAACCCCGCTGGAAACAAAGCCAGGCCCCCCGGTGAACTTCCTGAGGGAGAAGGTCCTGCGCCTCCCCCTGCCAGACCCCCTGAAGTATTACCTGCTTTATTACAGAGAAAAGTGAGCCTGGTCCAGGCAGGGGGCCTGTGCCCAGGGCGCTCGGGCGGGTGTGTGGCAGGAAGGCGCCCGCTCTGCTCTGCATGTCCTGTCTGCCCTGTCCCTGACTGTCCTCTAGAGTTCTCATCAGTGCTCTGACCTCTCAACACTCCGACAGATGGGAGCAGGACAGAACGCCTCCTGGACAAGGGGTGGAGGTTCGTGCTCCGGAGACACTGGGGTCTGCGTGGAGGTGGCTCGGTGACGTTTCTTACATGAGGTCCATGTGTTTGCATTGAAGAGGAAAACTGAAGTTGAGATTAACCTGCATTGCGTATAAAAGATGAGACAAAGCACAAGTTTGTAAGTGTGTAAAATCTCTGCCAAGCGGGACACACCTGCATTTGCGTTTTATGGACTCAGCTTAGTTACTGGCACTGAGTCTCACTAAATCTTTTAGTTGTAGAGCGGGGAGATATTATTGGAAAGCCCTCCCTTATTTTAAGTAAATTGATTAAATCTTACAGTGAGTTGTCGGTTGTCATGTTAAAGAGGAAATATACTGATGAGGACGAGATTTGAAAGTATCAAATTGCCAGATGTCTTTCTAGAATTTCAAAAGAATCCCAAGGAAGTTTTTCCTGACACCTTTTGTGACCTTAAAAAGAACCAATACTGAGTATTCCTCAAAGACTGTCCTGAAGACCGAAGCAAGTGTTGTGTGTAGGTGATAAGCTGCAGGACTCACCCAGCAACAGAGACGATCGCCGACCAGCTTCCACACGACCACGGCCACGGCCGCAGCCGCAGCCGCAGCGTCTGAGGCCGGGGCTCAGATCCCATGGACGGCAGACGGGTGGGGCTCTCACAGCCAGCCTGTGGGTGTGTTGTTCTTCGCCTATTTTTCTGTAGTCTCATTAGAGTACTGATTCATAGATTTTATCTTTTATAATTCTGGAGAAAAAGATTTGTTAGTTTTGTAGTTTTTATTACGAACAAATGTGTGTGTTTTAGTAGCTGCATTGCAGGAGAACAGCGTGCGTCACAGTGACATGTTAAATCGCCTTCTCCAGCCTGTGTGTCAAGAGCTTTCCACCCTCAAGCCACGGGTCTAGAAGGAAAGCTGTCTGTCAGCCAGGGGGCAGGGTGTTTCCAGAGGACATTGCTTCTTCCAAAACATTGGTTCTTTTCAGACTTCTCAATTTTTCCCAAAGACTAGTGTAAAATGTTAGCAATAAACCCCAAATCAGAGTGCTGATGAGGAGTCACTGTCTAGATGTTAGGATGAAGTTTATCCCTTAGCCTCTTGGATGTTGGGGGATTCCGTGTCTGTGTGGTTTCACCAGCCTGAGTTCTGTGGTTTGGTTTGGTTTTGTTTTCCATCTTTAATGCTGTTTTTAAAGTAACTGAGTCATTTTATCGAAGAATATTGTGTGCATGCATAGCTGGGAAAACAGGTATGTTGCCCTAGACTGGTAAATTTAAGCTGTTGTAAAGATGGTTCCTGCATAGTTGTGTTTACCTGGCTTTTAACGGAAAGTCAAGCCTCATTCAGAGAAAAAAGCATGAGTTAGGTTTACTGGGTAACACTTCATTTGAAGATTTTGCTGATATTATTCTAATTGATTTGTAGAGGCCTCTGCAACACATGGACATTTTTGGACACATTATCATTTATATTAAATAAATGACGTCTGAAACTGTTACATTAGGTGGCTTGACAAAGTTTTTTTCCTATGATTGTATGTGGGTTCCATTTTTTTCCAACCACATTTTGCCTTTTGCTAGATTGTAAAAACTCTTTACAATGCGTAAGGCCTGTTTTCCTGTATTTGTGTTAAACTTTTCCTAATATTTTTTATTTACATATTGTTGGTGTGTTATTTTTAAACCAGAATTCGGTTAAAAAAAATATATAGATATAATATATGTGACCTAGTTTGGTGTTGACCTGTCTTATCAACGTGAAGGCCGTGGTAAATGAGTTTCCCTGCTTAAGCCCCTCTCCCCAGAGTTAGGATGAGACGATCTTCCGTTCTCACCGGGTCCATTGTACACAGTCTGTGTTGCCTGCAAGCTCCGTTTTGTAAACCACACCCGAGACAATGCTGACTTCGATGTTTTGATTAGTCTGTATTTTCATATGTGACTTGTCTTGAAAGTAGTGAAGCCATAGACATGTACCAAACAAATAACAAATTCCTAAGTATTAGTATGTAAAGTAGAAATCAACTGTATATTTAAAATCCTTTTGCCAGTCTGGAACTTTCAGGGGATCATTGTGAGACATTTGGAACAAAGCCTGTGATGAGCTGATGTGTAAAAGATCCCAATAAAGGCAGCAAGACAGTCCAGCCTTCTTGGCACTGCTTCTGTTTCCTGTGTGGAATTGAACTTCTTGGCTACGTTGTTTTCAAGAATCTTTTAAAACAAGCTTAAAATCATGTGTTTTCTTTCACGATTTATATTATTGCTGAATTTTGTATCAGTCTGGCACAGCGAGGGGAGGCATGGTTTCTCATTAAATCCAGGAAGTTGGAATAGCCCAAGAGAAAAGTGGCTTGCTCTGACACACAAGAGCATAGGCGTCTGGAGAATGTCTGTGGTTAGTTTTTTGGCACAATTTTCCCATGTTGTGAAAATGTTAAATAAAAGATAAGGGTTAATGGCAGCATATCTTACGGGGCAGGAGGCGGTGAGGGTTTGGGCTTGGGGTCAGGCCAGGGCCAGGGTCAGAGGGTCATGGTCCATCCAGACTTAAAAGTATTGAGGTGCTATTGTAAATGAGCTTTTTTTTTTTTTTTTTTTTTTTTCCATTTCAAATTTCAATTTTTTGTAAACATCATTGCTGGTTGTTTAAATCCATCTGGGCTGCTGTAACAAAACAGCAATTGGGTGTTTTGGGTGGCTTATACACCATAAAAATGTATTCTGCACAGTTCTGGAGGCTGAGGTCTAAATCGGCACCTGTGTTGTCAGGCGGGGATGCCCTTTCTGGTGGCAGAGCGTCTTACACACCAGCTGTGCTGCTTTGACTTCAGTCAGCTGTCTTTCTGGAATCACAGTAGAGTGCAGTTTGGGGCAGCGATGGCAAAGCCTCACATTTATTCTAGATTTATAGCTCGATGCAATAGCTTTTTCTTATTTTGACTTGTAATTTCTCCTCGGTTTCTAGGTTTATTCAGAATTGTCACATTGAATGAACAAACACTGACACCTTATTATTAACTAAAGTACGTATTTTATTTAGGTTTCTTTTATTCTACCTTGTTCTGTCCCATCTCCCATCCAGGGCACCGCATGGCATATAGTCGTCATGTCTGTCTAGGCTCTCGGGGCTGTGGCAGTTTCTCTGACTCTCCTTGTCTCAGTAGCCTTGACAGGAACCCACACTCCAGGAGACGGGTTCATGCACCTCCTTGATGGATGCCCGAGCATCTACATCAGGTATTTGGAATTCTCCTGCATGGGAGATGTCTGTGTGACCTCATTTGTAAAAACACCTGTGCAGGAGTTCCCACTTTGATACAACAGGGTCGGTGGCATCTTGGGAGAGCTGGTACATAGGTTTGATCCGCGACCCGGCACAGTGGGTGAAGGATTCGGCATTGCCACAGCTGCAGCCTAGGTTGCAGCTGCACCTCGGATCTGATCCCTGGCCCAGGAACTCCACATGCCATGGGGCAGCCATAAAAGGAAAAACGAAAAACAGAAACCACTTGTGCAGTCATTTATGTTACCAGCGTGGACCCTGGAGAGTCGTTTTAAGCACCACAGGGGCTGCTCCTCCCACTTTGGCTGAGAGCTCTTCCCATCAGCCCCGCTTTCCTTTGACGTCATTCCATCTTTCCTTGTGGGCTTTTTGTTTTGTTTCTTGGTACTTCCTGATTTTCTGATACTTCAAGATTATCCTGGCTCAAATATCTACTCTCAGTTCTAGTAGCAGCCATCTCTTCAGTGATCCCTGGCTCTTCTTGCTGGGGGGATACTATGAAAAAGTTACCTATGGGACTGTATGTGCTCAGCTGAAGAGCACAGGAAATGTGTGCGTGTGTTCCCGCCCCTGTGTATCGTGGGGGTGCAGGGTGGGTGCTCCAGGGCTGCAGCACAGTGATTATTCTGAGTTAAAGCGACTTGAGAAGATGCTGATCCAAGCGGGCTGCTTTAGCCCTCGTCTGTCTCTCCCTGAGAGCAGGAAACAACTCTCTCACGGGGAAGGTGCTCTCCCTGCATTCGGGGGTGAAAGGACATCCGGAATTAAGGCCAAGAAGCCTGTACGTAATGCTGACCGACAGACCATGCAGAAAGCTACAAGTAATGAAAGAGTTTATCTGGGGTCCTAAGAGTTGCAGTTCTATGTGTTTCCGTAGTGTGTACAGTCGCCTAACATGCGAAAGGTCCCTGGTTCAAAACTGGGAAGAAACACGAGCACTTTCTTCTGGAGTTCCCACTGTGGCTCAGTGATAAAAACCCGACTAATATCTTTGAGGATGCAGGTTCAATCCTTGGCCGTGCTCAGTGGGTTAAGGATCCCACGTGGCTGTGGCTGTGGTGCAGGCCGGCAGCTACAGCTTTGATTCAGCCTCTAGCCTGGAACTTCCATATGCCACGGGTGCGGCACTAAAAAGACACACACAGAAAAAGTTGCAGAGACACACAGAAAAAGTTCTAGAGATGAAGATTCAGGTAAAACTGAAAAGTTCTGAGGAAGAGAAGGGCGGGGCTACAAAGACATAAAGCCATGATTTTGTTAAATTTGCCCTGCAAGTATTGTGGTCGGTTCTGCTGTAATTCCTTAAGGAGTCAGGAGCTGGTTTAGGGCAGGAGTAAGTAGCTAGGCTCTCTTGAGATGGTTTAGGGTTACGTCCGATAAGTATCTTGTCTCTGGTAGACGTTTTGAATGCCCTTGTAGGGGAGCAAAACTTGCCAGAGTCCAAAATGTCTCTTTGACATATGGATTATTTTGAGCTGGAAATAATCAAGACCCATAAAACTATCACGAGAGATAAATGCAAAAAAAAAAAAAAAAAAAAAAAAAGCTAAGTGTTTTTAGCAGAAATTTTTAAGAATCAGCATCTACTCTGTCTCATTGTTTTTGCTAGGCCCCAAAAGCATTTATTTACCAAACATTGCTTTTCCATATCCATGTGAATTGCTTTTTATCACCCGAAGTTCCACACCCCCACACAACACCCTCTTTTGTCTTTAGCTGAAGATACTATTGAAGGTGTGGGTATTGGCTCTGTTGGCAAGTTACGCAGTGTTCCTAGGTCTATCCCATGTCCTGTTTTGGGGTCACCCCGGAGGCTTGTCCCCCTGAAGTGGGTTCAGCCTCATGTCACCAGGGCAGCTTTCCTGGGTCACACTCACCACCTGCTTGTCCATTCCCAGTTCAGACCCAAAAAGGCAAGGCCCCGTTGGTCCCCAGCCCCATGGCTGTGCCCTGCTCCCCATTCCCCTCCTGCCTGGTCCCTCCTTCCCATGACCCTGTGGGGTCACCAGGAGCTCTCACAGCTTGGGGCAGGCTCTTTGCTCTGTCCTGAGGAAGCCTCCATGGTGTCAGGAAGAAGAAGCAAGAGGTACCCATGGGGCCTCCCTCACGCAGCACAGTGGCTGGCACCCACCTCCTGACCTTGTCACTCTGGATGAGCCTGGGTGGGGGTCCAAGGACCTGCAGTACCTCCTGGTTCTCATCTGTCCCAGTGCTGACTACAGAGGCCTCATGCTCAGCAACTCTGTGCTGGCCGCAGAGAGAGGATGCCCCTCCCAATGCACGGGGCTCACAAGGCAGGCCCCTCCCAGGATATGGAGCTCACCTGGGCAGTTGCCCAGCAGCCCCTGGGGCTCACAAGGGTAGGCACCTCCCAGGCACAGGGCCTACCTGGGCGGGCACCAAGACCGTGTTGGGCAAGCAGGAACCGTGCACAGAGCCCTCACTGCAGACCACCCCAGGCCACCTGTTGGTAAGGTCTGCTCCTGAGCCGTTCAGAGCAGGATCTGAACTAACAGCAGCTCCTGGGCAGGTCTGTGCCCCCAGGCTTCACTCTGTGCAGCCTCCCTCCACTGGGTTTTCCAGAGGCTTCCACTGTACCCAGGGTACCAGCTCCTGTCTCTACTCCCCTCCCCTCCTCTCCCTGACTCCTGGATTTCTTTCATGAGGGGAGGGTCTTCTTGAAATTGTCTCCTACTCATGGGCCAGTTAAAACAATCAGAAAACAAGCCAGAGATGCAGCCCTAAGTCTATCCTGACCCTCAGGGCTCACACCTGTTCCTTGTACCTGGCCATGCAGCAAGGCCCATTTTCTGCAACCAGGAGCCCCTGATATTTGAGGATTGGCTGACCTGGCCAGCCTGACCTGGCCAGCCAGCCCTTCCCAGGTGTGCTGGATTGAGGTCTCTATAAATAGCCCCTCCAGGCAGTGAGAGCACCTGCAGCACCTGACCTGACCTCGTCGGTAGCTGTGGGGCTGGGTTGGCGGGAGGGAGGGGCCACAGCCTTGTGGGTGGCCTGGTCTGAGTGCTGGACCTTCTGTAGGACTTGCCGGGCCACGATCTGCTGAAGAAGAGGACGAGTTACCCGCACCTGCCACTGGAAGTTCTCCCCAGGCAGAGGTGAGGAAGCAGGAAAAAAGGCAGTGGGGGCCAGGACAGGAGGGGTTACTCAGGGGGCAGAGAAAAAGCTTCCAGAAAAGCCCCTAGGCCAGGACCATCCCATGTGGCCTGAAGGCACCGGCTTGGCGAGCATGCTGTCACGGGCATGGCGCCAAGGCCTCTTGTCCAGCCTTTAAAGTCTTTGCATATATTCAGGTGGTTTACCTGGGAGGTGGGTAAGGCTCAGGTGCAGTTGGCCTGGGGTCAGGTAACATTTACTCAGAGACGCCTCCACGGGGTTCACCTGCTTTCCAATGAGGGTGCTCTTGTGGGGGCTGCTGGCTGCATGTGAGAAAATTCCCCACCTCTGACCAACCTCAGGACTGTTCACTGGGGTAGTGCCTGTCCTCATTCTGTTTTCGTCTGTGTAACTGGCAGGTTCTTAACTAGAAGGGGGAATGGCAAAAAAAGGAAAAAAGAAAAAAAGGGGGAGTTGTTCCCATCATGGCACAGCAGAAACGAATCTGACAAGGAGCCATGAGGTTGCGGGTTCCATCCTTGGCCTTGCTCAGTGGGTTAAGGACCCGGTATTGCTGTGAGCTGTGGTGTGGGTCCAAGACGCAGCCTGGATCTGATGTTGCTGTGGCTGTCGTGCAGGCTGGCCGGCAGCTGTAGCTCTGACTAGACCCCTAGCCTGAGAACCTCATATACCGCAAGTGCGGCCCTAAAAAGAAAAAAAAAAAAAAAAAAAAAAAGGTGAGTGGCAAAATTGAAAGTCACCAATGAGGCTTGAAAACCTTAGCCCACGTGAACAAGTGTAAGAACTTGGGGAGGCCGTGTGCAGTCTTTAGGGATGGGCTTCAAACTTGACCCCTCAACATTGTGGGGTCCAGCTGCTGCTTTAGAATTTCTGCAGGTCCAGTGCTGACTCTGAGGTCTCTCTAATCCAGCCTCTATCTGCCTTTAGAGAGACCCACACTTCCTGGATTCTACAGTGTGAGGTCTGTGTGGCTGTTCTGTGGCTTCTCTAACCAGTGACCACAAGCTGGGTGGTTTAAAGCAACAGAAATCCATCCTCCCCCCGTCCTGGGGACCCAGACATCTGAGATCAAGTGTCTCAGGGCTGAAGTCCCTCAGAGGCTCCAGAGGAGGGTCCCTCCTGCCCTTTCCAGCTTCTGGGGTGTCCAGGGGTCCCCAGGCTCATGGCTGCCTCCCTCCATCTCTGCCTTGTCTTCACGTCGTTTCTTCTTCTGTGTCTATGTCCCTCTTTTGTCTCTTATCAGGACTCTGAAATTGAATTTCGGGCCCCCCCAACCCAAGATGACCTCCTCCCAACTACACTTGGAAAGACACTTTTCCCAGGTATGGCCCTGTTCACATGTTTTGGGGACACTGCTTTTGGGGCCACCATTTAATGTATTCTGTGCGTAAAATAACCCTCATTTTAAGAGAAGACCAAGGTGCTGTGTTGACGGGCACAGACGCAGCCACGGGCGTGCGGGTCTGGGGAGAATGAGGACCCTGGAAGCACCTGGAAAGGAGCAAGGCCTGGCTGCGTCGGAAGCTGAGTGCTTCCGCCACTTCACCCTGTCGGTGGAGAGGAGCCCAGCGCCGAGTCCGGGAGAGGCTACCTTGCAGAGCCGGCCCCTCTGGGAGTCCATCCTCGGTGGCATCAGGCGACTGATGACTACGGGCTTCAAGGCATCACTTTCCGGCAGGTGATGACGGCACTGTCCCTTTAGGCTCAGCAAGACTAGAATGGGGGGTTGGAAGGAGACGCGTTTGGGAGCGTGTGAAGCTGGTTGTCAAGGAAACGTCCCCTTTAAGCTGAAGGCAGACCTTGGGGAGTTGGACTCCAGGCACCTTTTAAAGGGGCTGCCCTGAAGCACCCTGACCTGAGAGGTGGTCTCGGCACAGGCTGTGGTTTGAGGGAAGTGTGATGAGATGAAGCCTTCCTTTCTGTTCCTGAAGGGGAGGGTTTTACAGGCACTTCAGCTTTCAGGGCGAATGTCTGTTACTGGAACAAAGTGCTCCCCCTGCAATGGGCTGAAGCTCAAGATGTCTCTGTCCCCTTCATGGGAGGGTCCAGGGCAGGGGGTGTCGGGGCCCAGGCTCTGTCCCCCTTGTTTCTCCTCCCTGCTTCTGGGTGGAGGACTCCAACCAGGAGGGGGTGGGTGTACCACGCCCTGCGTCCTAGGACAGAGGCTGGCCCAGGCCCCACCACCTCCACCTCTTCCCCTCGGTATCAGGAGATGCTGTGCCCCAGCTGCAGGGGTGGGCAGGCTGGGGGCGGGGGCAGGGCACCATGAGCGGGTAACGGATTACGGGCTGTGGTGGGCGCCGGGCAGCTCTGCTGCAGCAGGGTCACCAGGGCACTAGCGCACGTCTCTGGGTCCTGTGAAGTGGGACTGCACGTGGGCGTGAGCTCTCTGGTGCTTGTGGTTCTAGAAGTCACGGAGGAGGTGTCCCCCAGCAGGTGAAGCTCATGTCCCCAGTGGTGGTGAAGCCAGATCTGAGGTTCAGACGGGTGTGGCCGCGTGTACGGGACAAAACCAACGCGTGTGCATGTAGATCAGGCGCGCGGGGCTGCCTGAACTCTCCTCTCGCGCGCCCTCCCCGGGGACCCTCCTCAGCTGCGGAGGCTCCGTAGCTCACGTGCAGGGGATGGAGCGTGCCCAGCCTGAGGCCTGATTTGCCCTGCGTCTGAGTCTGCTCGGTGCTGCCACATCAAATGCCCGAGTCCAGGCGCTTACACAACAGACCTGTCTCCTCGCCTGGATGCTGTCTGAGATCAAGGTGTCTGCAGGTTGGTTCCTCCCGGGGCTTCTCTCTGCGTGTGGACCTCCGTCTTCTCCCCATGTGCTCACGTGGTCGCCCCTGCGCCTGTGTCCTGGTCTCTTCTTGTAGGACCTCTGTCCAATTGCATTAGAAAAACCCCATCTCCAAAGACAGTCATAGCCTGGATTCCTGGGGGTTAGGGATCCAGCATGTGAGTTTTATGGGGACACAGCTGAGCCCACATCCTCCTGCTTAGGAACTAGCTGGGCCTCTGTGCCTCCTTCCCTCAAATTCCATGGCCGCGGGTGTGGATGTGTGACATCCCAAGGAGAGGCCACCTGTCCAGATCTAATTAGGGACAGCACAGGGCCTTAGTTGGGGAGATGCAGGACCTTAGTTAGGGAGGGGGTAGGGACCGAGTTAAGAATAGTTCAGGGCATTTGTTAGGGATAGAGCTGGGCTTTGGATAGGGACAGCTTAGGTCTAGTTAAGGAGCCCTCAAAGCCTTACTTAGGGAGAGCTTAGGGCATTAGTTCGGGACAGTATTGCGCCTTATTAGTGACAGCGCAGAGCCGTAGTTAGGGACAGCTTAAATGTAGTTAGGAACAGGGCAGGCCCACCTCAGGGACAGTGCAGCACCACAGTCAGCAAAAGCACAGGGCCTGAGTGAGGGACCTTGCCCAGCCTTAGTTAGGGACACTGCAGTGCTTTAGGTAGGGACAGCGCAGTGCCTTAGTAAGGGACCTTGCCCAGACTTTGTTAGGGACAGCTCAGGGCTTTAGGGACACTGCAGTGCTTTAGGTGGGACAGCACAGGGCCTTAGTTAGGGACACTTAAGTCCAGTTAGGGATACAGCGAGGCTGAGGTCATGAATGAAGGGTGGGAGTGCAGCGGTATTTTGGTGGGCAGGCTGTGCTCATCTCTGTGCCCTTTCTCTTGAGATTTCTCCCCAACATCCTGCTTGCCTTTGCACCTGAGCCTCTTCTTCCTGTCCGGTGTCATGGGGGTCTGACTTAAAGGCGTGTCTTGTGACTTAAGACAGGGTGACCTAAAGCTGGCTCTCCTGACTCAATGGGGCAGCAGGGCAGCTGAGTGTTTTACGGTCGTTAGGGTTAGGGTAAGTTGGGGTGAGTGTCCTGGGAGGCTTTGAGAAATACCCCATCTGTAGGGGGCTCTTCATTGTGCTTAGAGGGAGAGGAGGAACAAAATCAAGCTGGCAGGTGCTGGCGCCCCAGGGCTGCTGAGGGAGACGGAGGAAGGACTGAGAGTTGCTGTTAGAGCACACGGCCACTAGAGGGTGTCAAGAGCCCCAGCAGCGCCCCCGCCCCCACTGCAGCTCCCTGGCTGCACCTCCAGGCTCAGATGTAGGAGATGGGTCAGTGGAGCCCCAAGGGGGTGCCCAGAGCTTTGGGCTTGGGTACAGGGCACCTCTGACCACCTGCCCCGGTTTTCCTCATCTCAGGGGACATACTGCCTTCACACTGTGGTTCAATTCTTGTCTGGTCAGGTTGCCCAATGGCTAGAGAGTGTGACAGGCTGTCTCGGGTCTGAGTTCCCTTTGATTGTTTGGAGGCACAGCTCTGGACCCAGAATTACCTGGCTTGAATCTTGGACCTGCAGTTTTCTCAAATCAGGCTGGCATGGCGTTTGGCTTCTGGTCGTGAATGCAGTGTGTCAATGTGGGGGTCTTTTGGGGGTGATCTGTGCTCATCTTTGTGCCTTTTCTCTTGAGAGTTCTCTCCAAAGACCCTCCTTCTTCCATCTTAGCTGCTTCCTTCTGTCCTTGACCCCTCCTGGGGGAACCTGAATTAAGAGGGGCTGATTGATTTAAAGCCAGCCTTGTGATACAGTTTGACTCAAAATAGTGGGGTGGGTGGGGAGGGGTATGCGTCCTGGGAAACACTGAGAGAAAAATACCCCCTCGGTATGGCATTTCACTGTAGGAGAGGAGAAACAAAGTCAGCCTGGCAGGTACCTGGGGTCTGTCAGTCCAGCCCCTGGGGTGGGGGAGGGAGACGGGAGGAAGGGCTGAGTTTATAGAGCCTATGGCTGCTAGGGGGCATTGCAGCACCAGAGGAGCCCACTGCTTTCTGGAGGCCCCTCTAGGCTCAGAACTGGGGATGGTATGGGGTGGGCAAAATCCCAAGGATGTGCCCTGAGAAAAGGGTTTGGTACCCGGTGCCCTCTGGCCAAATTGCCGCATGTCACAGAGGGGACATGGTTCTGCCTTATGTATGTGGGTGACTTCCAGCCTGGTCTGGTGGCCCTTTGGCCAGACATTTGGACAGGCTGTCTGGGGTCTGATTGCCTTCTGGTTGTCCAGAGGCAGAACTCTGGGCCCAGAAATACCTGGCTTGAATCCTGGGTGTGCTGTTTTCTAGAATCAGGCTTGCAAGGGGTTTGGCCTCAGGAAAGCTGGGCTGGTGGTCGTGAATGGAGGGTGTGAAAGGGGTGCTATTTGGGTGGGGGAGCTACGCTCGTCCTTGTGCCCTTTCTCTTGAAATTGATCCCCAGCTTCCTTTTCCCTTCCATCTGAAAGCCTCCTCCTCTGCCCAACTCCTGTTAGGGGGGAAAATGCCTAAAACCCGGTGACATGAGGAAAGGGTGCGAGGTTACTGATTTAAAGCTGGGCCCCAGGGCTTAAGGGTCCAGATGGATTTAACAGCCACTCCTGTGAACTAAAAAGCAGGGCGGCTGAGGGATGGCAGGCTGGGGGGTGGTGTCAGGTGGGGCGAGGGCCCTGGTGGACCGAGAAAGCCGGGCCCCCTCTGCAGGGCCTTTCCTGGTGCTCATGTTAGGGCACCGTTGACTGAACCGCTGAAACCGCCCCCCCCCCCCCCCCGGGCCAGGCAGGACCCCAGCCCTTGCAGGAGTTGTGTCACAGCAGGTGGCCCTGAGGAGAAACACGGTGCTGCCCTGGAGACAAACCGGGAGGGTTGGGAGGGAGCGGGAGGGGGGCAGATGATCAGCCTCCCTGATCCGTAGGCTCCGTCTCAGCTGAGAAGCACATGTGCCACCAGGAAGGCCCCCGGTCCCGTAACACCTGAGGCTTCAAGCCACATGGCCGAGCCGTTCTCCTGGGCTCCCTCCCCTGCTGCCCTCCGCCTGGGCGTCCTTCCCAAGAAGCCTCTCCCTCTGCCAGCCGTGTGTCTCCTCAGACAATTCATTTCCCAGTGTCAGACAGGAGCCCACACTGGGCCCTGGAGGGGTCCCCTTCTGCCGCAGCTGGCGACTCTGCCAAGGCACCTTCCTCACCGGGACTGATATTCCGACCATCAGGCCCCGGCTCTGCTCCCTCATCCCCCGCTTCTCTCAGTCTGGCCACTCTCCCTCCCGCTGAAACCTCTGAAGACTCCGCATACTTCCATTTACTGTCGGCGCTGAGGCCGAGCAGGCCCTGGGGCGTCCTGGGAACAAGCCTTCCTGGGTCCCCCGCTTCGGGTTTTTAGGGAACCAGCTTCGGCCTCCGTGACCTCCCCTGAGCTCCCAAAGGGCAGGTTCAAACTGCTGCTCATCAGGGAAGGGAGGGGAGGCAGAGACAGGAGAACAGTCAAGAGGCAGCAGGGCAGCCCCAGGACCGAGTCTTGGATCCTCTTCAAGGAATACCCATAACAGCCTCTGAGTCCCTCTGCAGAACGAAGCCCCCAACACGTGACAACCAGAGTGGAGGACCCCCAGAACCAGTCCTGGGGCCACGAAACACCGACTCTGAGGGGGAGTGAAAGCTTGCACCCACCCCCGCCCTTGTCTGGGCCCCTATTTTCTGTCCCAAACTCTAAAAGCACCTCCTGTTCCAAGCAGAGTCTTGGGGAGGAAGGCTGCTGATTCAAAGCCTTCTGTCCTGACTTAAATAGGAGGGTTGCTGATTTCAGGGAGTGGATAAAGTCGGGTGTGGTGAGTGGCCTGGCTGATTGTGAATAAGTCACAACCCCCACCATCGTGCATTTGAGTGTGATGAGAGGGAGACAGATAAGAAAACCACGCAGGCACGTGGCCCAGGCAAGGGCAGACCAGGGTTCCTCTGGGAGGCAGAGGAAGGGCTGAGACTGGCAGTTAGATGCTGCGTCCAACAGGTGGCGCCTGAGTGACAGCAAACCTCCCCACCAGTGCCCCCACCGCTGCAGCTCCCTAACCACAGAACCAAGCTCAGATCAGGGTAGAACATGATTGGTGGAGGCCCAAGTAGGTTCCCAGACATTTGCCTTTGGCTACACGGTGCCTCCAACACAGTGGCCCAATGTGCCTCAGCTCAGAGAAAGATGAAGGTTCTGCCGTCCCATCTCAGGTTCCGTCTCTGCACAATCGTGTGGTCCAGTGGGTGGAAAGTTTGACAGGCTGCCTGGGGCATGAGCACCCTTTGCTTGTTTGGAGGATATCACTGGATCCAGAAATTCCTGGCTTATTTTAGAATCCGGCTGGGGTGACATTGGCTTCTGCGAAGTGAGGCTGTTAGCGGTCAGTGTGGTGTATCACTGGGGTGGTGGTGTGGGGGCAGGTCTCAGCCATTTCTGTGCCCTTTCTCTCTTGAGATCTCCACCTCCTCCTTCCCGCTCCACCTGAGCCACCTCCTCCTCTGGATGTAGGATTCCTACCTACATCCAGGGGAAGCGAATAACTGGGAGGTCCTGGATCTCAAGCCAGGTGCCAGGGCTGAGGGCTGCTGATTGATGGCCAGTGGGCTTTGTTGACTGACCAAGCAGGGTGTTTGATTTCAGGGAGTGGGGTGGTCTTGGGGGAGTGCCCTGGCCGATTTGAGATAGGCCTACACCTGCTCTTCATGTATTTCAGTGCGCTGTGAGGGAGAGGAATTAGGAAATCAGGCTGGCAACTGGCCCAGGCCAGTGCAGACCAGGGTCCTGGTGTGGGAGGCAGGAGGGTTGAGAATTGCTGTTAGAGCAGCTGGCCACCAGAGGGCATTAGAACAGCTGGCACCAGAGAGCAGCGGAGCTGCTCCCCCGGCTCGGACTTCACCTTCAGGCTCCAAGAAAATCTAGAAATGGGTCCTTAGCACCAAAGGAGGTGCCCAGAGCCTTCCATTTTGGTACATGGTGCCCCTGACCCTCTAACCAAATTTGCCTCCTCTGAGAGAGGAGAAATAATTCTGCCATCACATCTAAAGTTCAATTCCTGCATGGTCAGGTATCCTCATGGCTAGAGAGGTGACAGCCTGTCTGGGGTCTGAGTGCCCTTTAACTGTCTGGAGGCAGATCTCTGGATCCAGAAATACCTGGCTTAAGACTGTTTTCCAGAATGGGGCTGGAGTGCACTTTGACTTCTGGAACCCTGGGCTTCTGGTTGAGAAAGGTACCAGGGTTTACAACCAGTGGCTACTTTGGGATGGTCTGTGCTCCTCCCAGTGACTTTTCTCTCCAGAGGTCTCCTCCACAACCTCCTCCCCCCCTCCCACCTGAGCCTCTTCCCCCTCTGCCGAACCTGGGGACAAAGAACCCAACCAAGTCCGAGTAATGTGTAGAAATGCTGGGTGAGCCTTGATTTCAAGCTGGGTCCAGGGCTGAAGGGTGCTGCCTGATGCAAAGCCTGCACATTTGACCTCAAATGGGGCTTGTTTTTGTCTGATTTCAGGGAGTGGGTTTGGGTCGGTGTGGGGGGAATTGCCCTGGTGACTTTGAGATCGTCATAACCCCGCCTACAGGGTATTTCAGAAGGCGGAGAGGGAGAGAAGGAAATTACACTGGCAGCAGGTCAGAGCAGAGCTGGGCTCCACTGAGGGAGGCAGAGGAAGGGCTGGGAGCTGCTGTTAGAGCCCAAGTCTCAACAGAATGTGCTGGGGCACCGGCAGAGCCCCATCTGCAGCCTCCCTGGCTGCACCTTCAGACTCAAACACAAAGTTGGGGATGGGTTGGGGAGGCCAAAAGAGGGGCCCAGAGCTCATTCTGGGTTACAGGGCACCTCCAAGACGCTGGGCAATTTGTCTCCTCTCAGAAAAGGGGACAGTTCTGCCATCGCATCTCAGGTTCGATTCCTGCATGGTCCAGCGCCCAATGGCTAGGGAATTTGACAGGCTGTCTTGAGTCTGAGTCTCTTTTGATTGTTGGGAAGCACAACTCTGGACCCAGAAATACCTGGCTGTAATTTTGGCCATACAGTTTGCTAGAATCAGGCTGGTCCATGTGGAGCTGAGCTTCTAGAAGTCTGGCTTTGTGGTTGTGAATGCACTGTGTCATCCCAGTTGTTTCTGGGGACAGGCTGTGCTCGTACCAGTGCTCTTTCTCTCTAGAGATCTCCTCACGCTCTTTCTTCACTCCCACCCGAGACTCTTCTTCCTCCGACAGACACTTGTTCCAAGGAAGCTACCTGCAAACAGGTAGTGTGAAAAAGGCCTTGGTTTCATGCTGGTTCCCAGGGCTGAAGGGTGCTGACTCATTCAGAGCCTGCTCACATGACTTATAAAGTGGGCCCATTGATTTCGGGGTGTGTGGTGGTGTCGTGCAGGGTGAACGTCTTGCTTGAAAGTGAGCTACTCATACCTGGCTGGTAGTGTATTGCATTGCTCCGAAAGGGAGCGGAGCAAGGACCTGAGGCTGGCTGGTGCCCCAGGCCAGTGCACGCTTCTGCTGTGGGAGGCAGAGGAAGAGCTGAGAGCTGCTGTTAGAGCACATGTCCGCCAGAGGGCGCCAGCGCACAGCAGCGCTCCCTGTACCTACCTGTTTGGATCTCCACGCTCAGAAGGGGATTGGGGTTTCACCCTTGGATCTTCGACATGGTGCGTGGAGCCTGGTGTTTGTGTTCATGGTGCCTCTGACCCTGTGACCCAATTTGCCATCAGGTGTCTAATTCAATTCCTGTCTGGTCAGGTGGCCACAAGAAGAGAGAGTTAGACAGGTGCCTGGGGTCGGAGTGTCCTTTGCTTGTTTTCAGACAGAACTCTGGACCCAGAAACACCTGGCTTGAATGTTAGATGTGCAGTTTTCTAGAATCAGCCTGGAGGGGAGCTTGGCTTCCGGAAAGCTGGGCTTCATTCGTGAATGTAGTGTGTCCATGAGATAGACTTTTGGGGAATGGGCTGTGCTTATGGACGGGATCTTTCTCCCCAGAGATTTCCACAACCTCCATCTTCCAACTGTACCTGAGCCACTTCGGCCTCTGCAAGACAGGCATTAGAAGGAAGCTGTCTAAATGCATGCAAGGTGAATCATGGCTGGGTTGTTTAGGATTCCAAGCTGAGTCCCGGGGAGGAAGGCTGCTGATTCAAAGCCTGCTGTCCTGACTTAAATTGCAGGGTTGTTGATTTCAGGTGGTAGATAAAGTCAGGTGTTGTGAGTGGCCTGGCCATCTGTGAGACAGTCACAGCACTGTCCGCAGTGCATTTGAGTGTGCTGAGTGGGAGACGGGTAAGAAAATCTCATTTGCAAGTGCTCCGGGCAAGGGCAGAGCAGGGTTCCTCTCTGGAAGGAAGAGGAAGGGCTGAGACGTGCTGTTATGGCTCCTGCCCACCAGATGGTGCCAGAGCGACAGCAGAAGTTCTGCTCCCCCAACCCCCGCCCCTCTGCAGCTCCATGGCTGCATCAACAGGCTCAGATACAGGGTGGAAAATGATTGGTGGAGGCCCAGGAGGTTCACAGATATTTGCCTTTGGGTATGTGGTACTTCCAACCCTGTGGGCCAATGTGCCTCAACTCAGAGAAGGATTATGGTTGTGCCGTCACATCTCAGGTTCAGTCACTGCATGATCAGGTGGCCCAATGGGTCGAGAGTTTGACAGGCTCCCTAGGGCCTCAGTGCCCTTTGCTTGTTTGATGTACAACACCGGACCCAGAAACCCCTGGCTTAAATCTTGGGTGTGTGGTGTTTTAGGATCAGGCTGGTATGATATTTGGCTGCTGGAAAACTGGGCTTTTGGTGGTGAATGCAGCTATCTGAGGTGGTGGTGTGGTGGGCGGGTCTCAGCTTCTCCCTCTGCCCTTTCTCTCTAGAGCTCTCCACCTCCTCCTTCCTGCTCTGCCTGAGCCTCTTCCTCCTCTGGGGTGGAGGCTGTGCCAAGGAACCTGCCTAAATCCAGGGAAAATGAATAAAGCCTGGGAGGTCCTGGATCTCAAGCTGGGGGCCGGGGCTGAGGGGTGCTGATTGATGGCCAGCAGGCTCCATTGATTACCAAGCAGGGTGTCTGATTCAGGGAGTGGGATGGTCTGGGTGGGATGAGTGCCCTGGATGACTTTGAGATAGTCCTACCCCATCCATCATGCATTTCTGTGCACTGGGAGGGAGACAAGTGAGGAAATCAGGCTGGCAAGTGGCCCAGGCCAGTGCAGACCAGGGTTCTGCTGAGGGAGGCAGAGGAAAGACAGAGTTGCTGTTAGAGAATATGGCCACTAGATGGCGCCATAGCACCAGCAGAGCCACCCCTCTGCATCACCCAGACTTCACCTTCAGTGTTCAGAGGCAAGGTTGGAGATGGGTCCTTGGGACACCAAGGAGGTGCCCAGAGCCTCCCATTTTGGTATGTGGTGCCTCTTTCCAAATTTGCCTATTCTGAGAGGGGGAAATATTTCTGCCATCACATCTCTGGTTCAATTCCTGCATGGTCAGTTGTCCCAATGGCTAGAGAGTTTGACAGCCTGTTGGAGGTCTGCCCTCTGACTGTAGGCAGATCTCTGGATCCAGAAATACCTACTTGGAGTCCTGGGTGTACCATTTCTATAATCAGGCTGGAGTGCAGCTTGACTTCTGGAAAGCTGGGCTTCTGGCTGTGAGGTACCAGAGACTCCACCTGGTGGATATTCTGGGATGGGCTGGGCTGGTCCCTGTGCCTTTTCTCTCCAGAGATCCTCCAAAACCTCCCCCTGCCCTCCTGCCTGGTCCTGTTGCTGCTCTGCCCACCCCAGTGATAAGGAACCCACCCCAGTCCAGGTAACATGATGAAAACCTGGGTGATCCTTGATTTCAAGCTGGGTCCAGGGCTGAAGGGTGCTGACATTCAAAGACTGCTCATTTGACCTAAAAAGAGAGGTGTATGGCTGATTTCAGGGATGGGTTTATGTCAGGGGTGGGTGTAGGTGCTCCGGCGACTCTGAGATAGTGATACCTCTGCCTGTAGGGTATGTCAGTGGGCTGAGAGGAGAAGAATAAGGAAATCATGCTGGCAGGAGCCTGGACCAGATCAGAGCAGGGTTCGGCTGAGGGATGCAGAAGGCGGCCTGGGAGTTGCTTTTAGAGCCCATGTCCACCAGAGGGTGCCAGAGGACGAGCAGAACCCCCTCTTCTGCTCCATGGCTGCACTTTCAGACTCACATTCAAGGTGGAAGATGGGTTGGGGGTAGCCAAAAGAGGTGCCCAGACCTGGGGCTGGGTTACAGGGCACCTCCAGTCTCTGGACAATTTGCCTCATCCCAGAAAAAGGGACATGGTTCTGCCATCGCATCTCAAGTTCAATTCCTGCATGGTCTGGTTAACTAATGGCTAGAGAGTTTGACAGGCTTTCTTGGGTCTGAGTCTCCTTTGATTGTTTGGAGGCCCAGCTCTGGACCCAGAAACACCTGGCTTGAATTTGGCTGTACAACTTGCTCGAATGATGCTGGTCCACCTGGAGTTGAGCTTCTGGAAGGCTAGTCTTCTGGCCGTGACTGCAGTGCGTAAGCCTGGTGGTTTTGGGGGGCAGGCCATGCTCATACCCCTGCTGTTTCTCTCTGGAGGTCTCCTCATGCTTCTTCTCCCCTCCCACCTGAGCCTCCTTTCTCCTACGTCGGACACCTGCTGCAAGGAAGGTACCTAAAACTGGGCAAGGTGAATAAAGGCTGGGGTGGTTCCTGGTTTCTAGCTGGGTCCCAGGGCTGAAGGGAGCTGATTGATTTGGAGCCTGCTCACATGACTTAGAATGCGGGTCCTTGGTTTCAGGGTGTGGGGTCATGCCGTGTTGGGGGGGAGGGTCCTGGCCGACTGTGAGAGAGTCATGCCCCCACCCGCAGTGTATCTCAGTGTGCCCGAGAGGGGGAGGAGCAAGGGCATCAGGCTGGCAAGGGGCCCAGGCCAGCACAGACCAGGCTTCTGCTGTGGGAGGCAGAGGCGGGGCTGAGAGGTGCTGTTAGAGGGTATGTCCGCCAGAGGGCGCCAGCGCACAGCAGGGCCCCTGCAGCTCCCTGGTCGCATCTCCAGGCTCAGAAGGGGGTTGGACATGGCCCCATGGAATCTCAAGGAGGTGCAGGAGCCGGGTGTTTGAGTTCATGGTGCCTCTCACCCTGTGGCCCAATTTGCCTCAACTCAGTGACAGAATGGAGTTTGCCACTTGTCTGATTCAGTTCCTGTCTGGTCATGTGGCCCTAAGATGAGGGGGAGAGAGAAGCTGTCTGTGGTCTGAGTGTCCTTTGCTAGTTTGCAGACCTCTGGACACAGAAACACCTGGCTTGAATGTGGTACATGCAGTTTTCTAGAATCAGCCTGGCAGGGAGTTTGGCTTCTGGAAAGCTGGGCTTCTGGTCATGAATGCAGTGTGTTTTGTGGTGGTCATTTGGTGGGTGGGCTGTGATCATGGCTGGGCTCTCTCTCTCCACTGATCTCCAAAATCTGTCTTTCCTCTGCTCCTGGGGTGCTTCAGCCTCTGCAGGACACCCATTCAAAGGAAGCTGTCTAAATCCATGTAAGGTGAATCATGGCTGGATTGAGACCCGGGGAGGGAGGCTGCTGATTCAAAGCCTGTTGTCCTGACTTAGGTAGGAGGGTTGCTGAGGTCAGGGCATGTGGTAAAGTCAGGTGGGGTGAGTGGCCTGGCCGTCCGTGAGTCAGTCAACCCCTTGCCCATCTGCATTTGAACACACGGAGAGAGAGACAGGTAAGAAAATCATGCTGGATAGAGCCTCAGACTAGTGCAGAGCAGGTTCCTCTGTTGGAGGCAGAGGAAGGGCTGGGACTGGTCATTAGGGCCCATGTCTGCCAGATGGCTCAGGAGTGAGGGCAGAGCTCCGTCCCAAAGACACCCCTCCTGCTGACAGCAACTCCATGGCTGACTCACCAGGCTCAGATACAACATGGGAAATGATTGTAGGTTCCAAAATATTTCCATTGGGATACATCGTGCCTCTGACCCTGTGGCCCAATGTGCCTCAACTCAGAGGACTAAGGTTCGGCCACTCCATCCTGGGTTTAATCTCTGCATGATTGGGTGGCCCAATGACTAGAGAGTTTGACAGGCTGCCTGGGGCCTGAGTACCCTTTGCTTATTCGAAAGACAACACTGGACCCAGAAATCTCTGGCTTAAATCTTGGTTGTGGAGAGTTTTAGAATCAGGCTGGTGGGGAGTTGGCTTCTGGAAATGTGGGCTTTGGGTCATGAATGCAGCCATCTATGAGGTGGTGGTGTGGGGGGTGGGTCTCAGCCTCTCCCTCTGCCCTTTCTCTCTAGAGATTGCCACATCCTCCTTCCCACTCCGCCTGAGCCACGTCCTCCTCTGGGGTGGGGGGAACCTACCTAAATCCGGGGGAAGTGAATAACATCTGGGAGATCCTGGCTTTCAGGCTGGGTGCCAAGGCCGAGGGGTGCTGATGGAGGCCTGCTGGCTCTGTTGACTTACCAAGTGTTTGATTTCAGGGAGTGGGGTGGTCTCCAGTGGGGTGAGTGCTGTGGAAAACTTTGAGATGGTCCTTTCCCTGCCCATCCTGTATTTTAGAGTGCTGCAAGGGAGAGGATTTGGCAAATCAGGCTGCTAAGGTCCCCAGGCCACTGCAGACCAGGATTCTGCTGTGGGAGACAGGAAGGGCTGGGAGTTGCTGTTAGAGCAGATGGCCACCAGATGGCGGCAGAGCACCGTTGGCGCCCCTCCCTGCAGCTCCCAAACTTCATCTTAAGGCTGAGAGGCAAGGTTGGAGATGGGTTTTTAGCATCCCAAAGAGGTTCCCAGAGCCTTCTGTTTTGGTATGTGGTACTTCGGACTCTCTGGCCAAATTTTCCTTCTCTGAGGGAGGGGAAATAATTCAGCCATCACATCTATGGTTCAATTCCTGAAAGGCCAATTGGCCCAGTGGCTAGAGAGTTGACAAACTGTCCCCTTTGTTTGGAGGCTCAACTCTGGACCCAGAAATACATGGATTATTTTCTGGCCATGCAGTTTGCTAGAATCGGTCTGTTCCACATGGAGTTGAGTTCTAGAAAGCTGGCCTTCGGGTAGTGAACACATTGTGTTAAACCAGGGGTTTTGGGGGGACATGCTGAGCTCATTACTGTGTTCTATCTCTCCATGGATTTCTTCAAGCTTTTTCTTCCCTCCCACCTGAGCCTCTTCTTCCTCTGCCAGACACCTATTGCAAGGAAGACATTTACAAACAGGTACCATGAACAAAAGCTGGGTGGTGCTTGCTTTCAAGCTGGGTCAAAAGGCTGGAGGGTGCTGATTGATTTGGAGCCTGCTCACATGATTTACAAAGCGGGGTCTTTGTTTTCAGAGTATGGGGAGGTGTCATGTGGGGTGAGGGTCCTGGCCGACTGTAAGAGAGTCATGCCCCTGCCCATAGTGTATCTCAGTGCGCCCGAGAGGGAGAGGAGCAAGGACATCAGGCTGGCAAGTGGCCCAGGCCAGCGCAGACCAGGCTTCTGCTGTGGGAGGCAGAGGAAGGGCTGAGAGGTGCTGTTAGAGGGTATGTCCACCAGAGGGCGCCAGTGCGCAGCAGAGCCCCTGTGGCTCCCTGGTCGCATTTCCAGAAGATTAGTGTCTGACCAATGGAACTTCAAGCATGTACTTGGAGCCTGGTGCTTGTTTTCATGGTGCCTCTGACACTGTTGCTCAACTTGCCTCAATTCAGCAAGGGGATGGAGTTCTGCTATCACATGTCTAATTCCTGTCTGGTCACGTGGCCAAAATATGTATGCGTTTGACTGGCTGTCTGTGGTCTGAGTGTCCTTTGCTTATTTAGAGGCAGAACTCTGGACCCAGAAACACCTGGCTTGAATCCCGGATGCGCAGTTTTCAAATCAGCCTGGCAGGGATTTTGAATTCTGGAAAGCTGGGCTTAAAGGCATGAATGTAGTATGTCCATGAGATGGAATTTCCAGGGCAGACTGTGCTCAGGGCTGGGCTCTTTCTCTCCCGAGAGCTCCACAACCTCCATCTTCCCTCTGCACTGGAGCCACTTCTGCCTCCACAGGCGCACATTTGAAGGAAGCTGCCTAAATGCATGGAAGGTGAATCACGGCCATGTTGTGTAGGATTCCAAGCTGAGTCCTGGGTAGGTAGGCTGCTGATTCAAAGCCTGCTGTCCTGACTTAAGTAGGAGGGTTGCTGATTTTTGTAGTGGGATAAAGTTGGGTGGGGTGAGTGGCCTGGCCGACTATGCGACTTTCATGCCACTGCCCATCATGCATTGGAGTGTGCTGAGAGGGAGGGTGCTATGACAGTCACGCTGACAAGTGCCCCACGTGAGTGCAGAGCAGCGTTCCTCTGTTGGGTGTAGAGGAAGGGCCGAGACTTGCTGTGAGTGCCCATGTCAGATGGTGCCAGAGCACCAGCAGAACCCCCTCTGCGGCTACATGGCTGCACTTTTGTCCTCAAATATATGGTTGGAGATGGGCTGGTGGAAGCCAAAAGAGGTGCCCAGAGCTGGGGGGCTTAGCTACAGGGCACCTCCAAGTCTATGGACAATTTGCCTCATCTCAGAAGAGGGGACATAGTTCTGCCCTCTCATCTAAGGTTTAATTCCTTCATGGTCCACTGGCCCAATGGCTAGAGATTTTGATAGGCTGTCTGGGGTCTGAGTCCCCTTTGATTGTTTAGCAGTATGACTCTGGACCCAGAAATACCTGGCTTGAATTTTAGCCCTAGAGTTTGCTGGAATCAGTTGGTCCACTTGGAGTTGATCTTCTAGAAATCTGGAATTCTGGTTGTGAACGTACTATGTCAACCGGTGGTTTTTTGGGGCTAGGCTGTGCTGAGGCCCAGGCTCTTCCTCTCTAGAGATCTCCTCATGCTTTTTTCCCCCTCCCACCTGAGACTCTTCCTCCTCTGCCAGACACCTGTTTGAAGGAGGCTACTGCAACTTGGTAACATGAATAAAGCCTGGGTGGTCCTCGGTTTCTATCTGGGTCCCAGGGCTGAAGGATGCTGATTGATTCAGAGCCTGCTAAAGGGACTGACAAAGTGGGGTCACTGATTTCAGGAGGTGTGGGGAGAGTATCCAGGGCGATTGTAAGAATTTCATACCCCCTGCCCCCATAGTGTATCTCAGTGCGCCTGGGAGCAGGAGGAGCAAGGGCATCAGGCTGGCAAGTGGCCCAGGCCAGCGCAGACCAGGCTTCTGCTGTGGGAGGCAGAGGCAGGGCTGAGTTGCTGTTGGAGCACGTGTCCGCCAGAGGGCGCCAGCGCACAGCGGAGGCCCCTGCAGCCCCCTGTTTGCCTGTCCAGGCTTCCAAGTGGATTGGAGAGGGACCCATGGAACCTCGAGGTGGTGCCTGGAGCCTGGTTTGTGTTCATAATGCCTTGGACCCTGCGGCCCAATTTGCCGCAACTCAGTGAGGGGACAGAATTCTTCCATCACGTGTCTAATTCAATTCATGTTTGGTCACGTGGCCCCAAAATGACGGAGATTGACAGGCTGTCTGTGGTCAGAGTGTCCTTTGCTAGTTTGCAGGCAGACCTCCAGTCCCCAGAAACACCTGGCTTGAATGTGGGATGTGCAGTTTTCTAGAATCAGCCTGGCAGGGAGTTTGGCTTCCGGAAAGCTGGGCTTCATGTCACGAATGCAGTGTGCCTGTGCTGTTGTCTCTTGGGGGGGGGGGGGTGGACTGTGGTCATGGCTGGGTCTTTCTCTCCAGAGAGCTCCACAACCTCCATCTTCCCTCTGCAGTTGAGCCGCTTCAGCCTCTGCGGGACACCCACTCGAAGGAAGCCGTCTAAAGCCATGTAAGGTGAATCACAGCTGATTTGTTTAGGATTCCAAGCAGAGTCCCAGGGAGGAAGGCTGCTGATTCAAAGCCTGCTGTCCTGACTTAAAAGGAGGGTGGCTGATTTTGGGGGGTAGGATAAAGTTGGGTAGGGTGAGTGGCCTGGCCGACTGAGACAGTCACTCCCCTCACCCCCCATTGTGCATTTCAGTATGCTGATAGGGAGATGGGTAAGAAAATCACACAACAGGTGCCCCAGGCCAGTGCAGAGCAAGATTCCTCTGTGGGAGGCAGAGGAAGGGCTGAGACTTGCTGTGAGGGCCTCTGTCCACCAGCCTGAGCTGGAGCAACAGCAGGGCTTCCCCGACCCCCACCTACTCTCACCACCATGGCCGCATCACCAGGCTCAGATTCAGGGTGCAAAAGGCTTGGTGGAGGCCCAAGTGGGTACCCAGACATTTGTATTTGGGTACTTGGTGCCTCCTACGCTGTGCCTCAGCTCAGAGGAGGATTAAAGTTCGGCCACCACATTTCCGGTTCAATCTGTGCCTGATCAGGTGGCCCAATGGCTGGAGAGTTTGACAGGTGGCCTCGGGCCTGAGTGCCCTTTGCTGGTTTGAAGCACATTGCTGGACCCAGAAACCCCTGCCTTAAATCTTGGGCGTGCAGAGTTGTAAATCAGCCTGGGGTGATATTTGGCTTCTGGAAAGCTGGGCTTTTGTCAGGAATGCAGCGCAGTGCTGTGGGGGCAGGTCTCAGCTTCTCCCTGTGCCTTTCTCTCTAGAGAGCTCCACCTCCTCCTTCCTCCTGTTCCACCTGAGCTGCTTCCTCCTCTGTGGGGGACTCTGTCAAGAAACCTACCTCAACCCAGGGAACGTGAATGATGCCTGGGAGGTCCTGGATCTCAAGCCAGGTGCAGGGCTGTGGGGTGCTGATGGAAGCCACCTGGTTCCACTAACTTACCAAGGTGTCTGATTTCAGGGAGTGGGGTGGTCTCAGTTGGGGTGAGGGCCCTGGCTGACTCTGAGATATTCCCCCCATCATGCCTTTCAGTGCGCTGTGAGGGAGAGGACTTAGGAAATCAGGCTGGCAAGGGGCCCAGGCCTCTACCGGGAGTGTAGACCAGGCTTCTGCTGTAGGAGGCAGAGGGAGGCCTGAGATTGTTAGAGCAGATGGCCACCAGATGGCACCAGAGTGCCCCCTGCTGCATCGCCTGGACTTCACCTTCAGGCCCCCAGGCAAGATTGGAGATGGGTCCTTGGTCTGGTGGCCCAATGGCTAGAGAGTTTGACAGGCTAACTCGGGTCTGAGTCCTGTTGGTGGTTTGGAGTTACAACTCTGGACCCAGAAATACCGGGCTTGGATTTTGGCCCTACAATTTGCTGGAATCAGGCTGGTCCCTGTGGAATTGTACTTCTGGAAAGGTGGCCTTCTGGTTGTGAAGGCACTGTGTCAGCACAGTGGTTTCGGGCGCAGACTGTGCTCATACCTGTGCTCTTTCTCTCCAGAGATCTCCTCAAGCTTTTCCTTCCCTCCCACCTGATCCTCTCCCTCCTTGGCCAGACACCTGCTGCAGGAAAGCTACCTAAAACCAGGTAACTTTTACAAAGGCTGCAAGGTCCTTGGTTTCATGCTGGGTCCCAGGGTTGAAGGGTGCTGACTGATCAGGGGCTGCTCACAGGACTTACCAAGTGGGGTTGTTGATTTCAGGGTGTGGGGTGAGTTCCGGCTCTGAGATTGTCACACCCCAGCCCGTAGCGTGTTTCTGGGCGCTGAAAGGGAGAGGAGGAAGGAAATCACACTGGCAGTGCCCCCGGGCCCTGCAGAGCGGACTTCTGCCGTTGGAGGCTGTCAGGGCTCCGAGTTGCTGTTAGAGCAGCGCATTCTGGTCAAAGGGCTCTGGAGAACCCCGGAGACCCTCCTCTCCTTCAGGCTGAAATACGTGGTTGCCGATTGTATGACGAGACCCCACGGAAGTGCTCGGGGCTGAGATGGGGTTACAGGGCGCCTCTTACCATCTGGCCAATTTCTTTCACCTCAGGATACTGGCATAATTGCTCACACATCTTTGGTTCAAATTCAGCATGTTTCTCTGATAAATGACCAGAAAATTTGACAGGCTCTCTGAGGGGACAAGCAAATTCCTGGCTTGAATCTCGAATGTTCAGGTTTCTGAAAGCGGGCTGACATCACGCCCTCTCCTCTTGGGTGTTCAGTTCGCTGAGAGGAAGGGGCAGAGGACACTCACGCCGGTCTGTGCCCAAGACCAGTGCTTCAAAGGTCAAAGCCCCATCTTTAGCCCTGTTGTTTCTGGACCCAAGGGTCTGCCTCTGGAGAAACAGGGCCAGCTGACCCAGGGAGCCTGTCACACTCTGGCCCTGGGGCACCGATCTGGCTGACATGCCCGCCAGATGCTGAGGGCACAGCTGTGTCCCTGCCCTGAGGTGAGTCCGTTTGGCCAGAGCCGTAGAGGCTCCCTGTTTCCAGCCCAAGCCTCTGAGCATGTGCTGAGGGTCCCACAGTCCTCCCTCAACTGCACCTCTGAGCCCGGAGTCTCAGCCAGGCGTCTGCCAGGGGCTCTGCCTGGGCTGGGGTTCAGCCTGGCGACCTTCATCTAACACCGTCTCTCAGCCCTTCCTCCTGTTTCTCAGCTGCCCTAGAAGCTACCCGGGCCTTGGGCCTGAGCTGCTCGATTTCATTTCTCCTCAGCTGCTGAGCCGAATGAATGCCCTAGACGCTGGAGTATTTCTCTCACAGTCTCCCCGAGTGCTCACCCCAACTTACCCCACCCCAATACATAAAAACCCCTGCATCCCCACCATTGGGTACCTTCTTTAAATCAGTCCCAGCTGCCTTCCCTTCTCAGGCCCTTCCCTTAGTTCTGCTCCTTGAAACAGCCATTGCAGACAGGACATAGAGGTTCAGATGGAAGGGGAAGAAAGAATCCGGGGAGAACTCCTGAAAGATAAAGCAAGGGGTTCCTGTCTGCCCCCTCAAAATAGCACCACTTTCACAAGCTCCATTCATGACCACAAGCCCCGTTGGACACATGATGACTTTACAGAAGCTGCAGGATTGGTAATTGCGAGGCCAAGATTCAAGACAGATATTGTGGGTCCAGTGTCCCTGCCCCCTGAGAAACAAAAACAAACCAACCCCAGAGAACGTGTCCACCTCTCTGGCCTCTGGGCAGCCAGAGCCGGGTGGAACTACCCATCAGATGCAGAAAGCACATGTCTTTCTGCTCCCTGAGGTCAGTCGATTGGTGCCAGAGAGTCAGTGGTGCCCTGTGAGCCATCTTAACACATCCTAGGGCTCCCACTAACCCCTCTTGGCACCACCTCGTAGCCTGGAGGTGCAGCCAGGGGGCTTCGGATGGGCTTTGTCTGTGCTCTGGCCCCTTCCGGAGGCCGTCTCCTCTAACACTGACTCTCAGCCTTTCCTCCTGTTTCCCTCAGCGGCCCCCCAGGGCTCTCCTGGCCTTGGGCAGCTGCCAGCCTGATTGAATTCCTCCTCACCTTCTAAGCCAAGTGAAGTGCCCAGAGAGAGGGGCAATTCTCTCAAAGACTCCCAGCACACACACCCCCACCCCACCTTAATGCATTAAAATCCTTTTAATTACCCTACTTTAATTCCCGAGAACCACCTTTAAGTCTGCTCCCTGAAACAGGGCTTGGGGACAGGAAAACGAGGCCCCAAAGGAAAGAGAGAGGGAATTTGGGGGAGGGTCTTGAAGCACAAAGCCTAGCGATTTGCACAGTCGCCCAGAGGAGCCAGCACCACTGTTAGGCGCTCCATTCCTGACCATCAGCCCCTTTGCCGCAGGACAGTGACCTGGGTGGGGGGCGGGGCTTGGCAATTGCGAGGCCAAGATTCTAGAGAATTTCCTGTCCAGGGTCCTGCCTCTGAGAAACCAAAAGCAATCCATCCCCAGAGAACCTGTCAAACTCTCTGGCCCCTGGGCCACCCAGGCAGGCTGGAAACGCCCATCAGATGCTGAAGGCACAGCCATGACCCCTCCCTGAGGTGAGGCCATTTGGGACAGAGAATTAGAGGCACCCCAACCACCCCCAAATCAATGAGCCTGTGCTGAGTGCACCCACATTCCTTCTTCCACTTGGGCTCTGAGCCTGAATGTGCTGCCAGGCAGCGGCAGAGAGTCTCCGCCGGGGCTCTGTGCGGCCTGGTGACCATCTGCTCTGACCCCATCTCTCAGCCCTTCCTCCCGGTTCCCTCAGCAGCCCCTGCAGCTACCCTCTCCTTGGGCCCTGGCCGCTTGATTTCACTGCTCCTCAGCCACCCAGCACAGTGAAGTACCCCAGACACTGTGTCCTTCTCAGTCTCCCACATGCAGCCTACCCGATCCCCGGACATTCAAAACCCTCTGCCTCCCCACCCACTGCTTCTTGAGTCTTTAAATCAATCCGCTTTCATTCGAAAGACCTGCCTTCAAGTCGGCTCCTTGCGATACAGAGGTAGAGGCCAGGAAAAAAAAAAAAAAAAAAAAAAAGGCTCAGATGGAAAGTGAGGTTTGGGGAGACGTCTTGAGGAAGAGACCCAGGGCTTCTCCAGCCGCCCCCAGAATTAGTGCCGCAGCTCTGAGCTCTGTTCATGAGCATCCGCCCCTTTCACACTGGACGACGGACCGCGTGGAGGCCGGCGGCCCGGAACCTGTACGAGTCCAGAGTCCTGCCTCTGAGAAAACAAAGGCTGCATTTCCTCCCACCAACAGCCGTTCCCACGGCGGCTCAGCAGGATGTGCTGGCCTCGGACCCCTGCCAGCTGGATGTCCTCCCCCCTCCCCTTTAGCGCAAGGACTGCCCAGCAGCCGGGGCCTTCTCTTCTCACAGGCGCCCAGAGCACTCACCTCGGCCGCCACTGCCCCAAGCGTGAGACTCCCCACCTCCCCGCCTCTTGGTTCCTGAGCACCTTGTTTGGTTTGTTTTTTAGGGCCACACCTGCAGCATATGGAAGTTCCCTAACCCTAAATGGAGTGATGGCTGCTGGCCTACACCACAGCTCAGAGCAATGCCGAATCCTTTAACCCAACAGACCCCTTTTCCAAATGACAACCTCCACAAGCCCAAGGTTCAAGACAGGTGTTTCTAGGTCCAGAGCCCTGCCCATAAAAACAAAGGACAGTCTGACCCCAGGGAATGTGTCAAACCCTCTGGCACTTGGGCCACCCAAGGAGACTAGAAAGGCCCATCAGATTTGAAGGCATGGATGTGTCCTGTGCCTGAGGTGAGGCAGTTGGTGGGGGGTTTGGGGAGTCAGTCAGTCTCTTGTCTTCACAACTCTGGGCAGATCCAGGCAGTTCCATCTTCAACCTGGTATCAGAGCCTGGAGGTGTGTCCAGGGAGGGGCAGGTGGGATCTACACCTCCTTACATGATGAAGTGAATGAGCAAAGCCCTTTGAGAGTTGGGTGTTTCTCTCTCCAAGTAAAACAATGACACACACTCCTCCCTGTATCCCACACCAGACACATAAAAGACGCAAAACCAAGCCAAACAGGTGACCAGACTTAAATGAAACAGCATCCTGCTCTTCATTTCTGTGTCTTGGCTTGAGGTAAGAATTTTCATCAGGGGTGAAAGAGAGGAGGGGAGAGGCTCAGATGGAAGGAAAAGAAGAACATTTTCAGAGAACCTTCACGAGACAAGGCACTGGGATGGATGCAAAGTGCTACCAAGGAACCGCTGCCTTTGCACTCCCCATTCATGACAACCGCCAAGCTGCCCAGATGCCAGAAGCAGTGCAGACCAGATCTGGGAACTCTGCAGGGCCAGTATTCAGTCCAATGCTTTTTGGGCTCCGATGTCTGCCTCTGCAGAATCTGAAGGCAATCAGAATTCTTTTATGGAAGTTCCCCGGCTTAGGGGTCCAATTGGAGCTGTAGCCACTGGCCTACACCAGAGCAACAATAGTGCGGGATCCAAGCCATGTCTGCAACCTACACTACAGCTCATGGCAAAGCTGGATCCTTAAACCACTGAGGGAGGCCAGGGATTGAACCCAAAACCTCATGGTTCCTAGTCAGATTCATTTCCATTGCTCCATGACGGGAACTCCCAGTCAGAATTCTTGACAGCATGTCCAGTCATCTGGACCTCAGGCTCCCTGAGCTGTCTGAAAGTGACCCAGAGATGATAAGGTCCTTCCTATCAGGTGAATTAATTTAGACCCGAGAGTGAGAGGTGACCTGTAACCTAGCCCCCCTCACAAGGCAGACCCCAGAGGGACCCAAACCACCGGCTTGAACCGCACCTCTGTGCTGGGACATGCCCATGCCAAGCTGCTGGGTGTGTCAGGCTCCTCGTCCTCTAGTGGCCATCACGACTCCTGGCCAGTCTCGTCCCACACCTCTGTCTCCTGACACCACCTGGTTCCGCGGGCACTGCCCTTAAGCACCTGGGAGCCTGGTGCAGTCCTCCCGTCTCTCTCAGACTCTGAGGTCTGTGGAGGACAGTGTTTCCCCAAGTCCTCCACATGCCTCCCCGCTCCCTGTGTGTCAGCCCTCCTTTGAGTCCATCAGGGGAACACACTTCGAGTCAGGCATCCTGATTCATCCACCCTGCCCCGCCTCACCAGCCTTTACTCTGCGTCACCAGGATTTAGGTAAGATGTGCCCTCAGGGATGCTCGAAAGGCAGGAGAGGCACAGATGGAGGAAGATCTAAGGAACAATGCAGCGCACCCCCAAGAGAGAGGGCTCCTGCATAAGGACAGCCCGCCCGCCACAAGGGTCAGCTCTCACGCACACTCTTCATTGACGACCAGCAGCCCAGCTCTCCAGAGGCCAAGCCCTGGACTCTGGGAAACGGCAGACCCCAAACCCCAGCCAGCCACCTGCGTGCTAGCACTCCTACTTCTGGAGAACCCCAAGGCCCTGTGGACCCCAGTGGCACATACAACGATGTGGGCTTTGGGTTGGCTGAGTCGACTGAACCTGACCATGACATTTGGAGGGCAGATCACGTTCCCTTTTACCGGGTGTGCCAGTTCAGACGGGAGAGTCATCTGAGACCTGTACGCAACCTCTTTTCGAAGGACATCTCCTGGGGGATCCTCCCATCCCCATCTTGAAACACCCCCCCCCTTTTTTTTTTTCTTTTTTTGGTCTTTTTGCCTTTTCTAGGGCCACTTCCCATGGCATATGGAGGTTCCCAGGCCAGGGGTCTAATTGGAGCTGTAGCCACCGGCCTACACCAGAGCCACAGCCACAGCAATGCGGGATCTGAGCCGAGTCTGGCCTACACCACAGCTATGACAACGCTGGATCCTTAACCCACTAAGCAAGGCCAGGGATTGAACCCGCAACCTCATGGTTCCTAGTTGGATTCAATAACCACTGCGCCACAACAGGAACCCCGAAACCCATCTTTTAACCTGGAGGTGATACTACCAAGCCTCTGCTGGGCTTGAAATGTGTCATTTCTAATGACAACTCAGAGCCCTGCCTCCAGCTTCCTGAACAGGAAAGAATGCCCTTGGCTTGTGCTCCAAATAGTGGATTTAATCCCTCCTCTCACTCTAAGAACAATCAAGCTCATTCTAGGCGCATTAATATTCTGTCGAAGTCAGCTATGGCACTCACTCCTCCTAATCCTTCCCCACTCGTCTAAGTCCTTGAGTCAAACTCATCCAAATCTGGTGACAGGATTTCAATGAATCCTGTTCCCCACTCTTCATTTCTGGGTTTTGGCCAGAGGTTTGATTTTCCCCTCCGGGGGGAATTAGAGGAGGGGAGAGGCTCTGAACGAAGGAAAAGAAGAAACTTTTCAGAGAATCCTTGAGAGACCCGTCTCTGGGATGAATGCAGCCTGTGGGCTGATCAAGGAAGCATGGCTTTAGTGCATTCAATTCATGAGCACCCACCCAGCTGTCCTGAGGGCAAACCCTGCAGAAGCCTGATTGGGAGCACTGAAAGCATAGTCCTCAGTCTCCTGCCTTTCGGCTGAGATGTCAGCCTCTGCAGAAGCCGAGGGCCATCAGAGATCTTTCCAATCATCTGGAATTTAGGCTCCACCAGCTGTCTGAAAGTGACCCACAGATGATAAGAGCAGGACAAGTCCTTCCTCTCAGGTGAGTTAATTTAGACCTGTAACCTAGCCCTCCTGGCAAGGCATGTCCCGTGGGGATCCACTTCACCCAATTCCGACCTCACCTCTGGGCTGGGATTCGTCAATGCCAAGCAGCTGCTGGGCCCTGTCAGTGTTCTGTCACCCTCTGGTGATGAATTGTTGAATAAAAATTCAGAGCCCTTCATCCTGTATCCTGACCAAAGCCACACTAGCACCACGCTCGCCTTGTTCACCTGAGGGCGCATCTCCCTCCTACCCTCCTTCTAAGTATAACCGTGTGCTTTACAGGGGCCAGAGGTCTCTCTCAGACTCTCCTGTGACTCTCCCTCCTCCTCCCTGCCCATCACCACTACCCCATGTCATCCGGCTGATCCCACTTCAGTTCAGCTCACCACCTGTAAATACATCTGGCTGCCTGAATACATGCAACCTATTCCTTGCCATTGTTCATTTTCGTGGATGACTTTTAGCAAGCCATGGCTCAGTTAGAAAAAAAATAGGAACCATATGGAGGAATTTGAGACTTAGACCCAGGAAAGAGCACATCCTGCACAGCCAAAAATGCCGCTTCTACACCTCTCCGTTCATGTCCTCAAGCACTGCTTTCCAGGTGCCACCCCCAACCAAAGCCCCATTCTCCAAATCAGACATGCCCAAGGCTTAAACCAAGTACCTGTGGATTCAGGGTTATACTGCTGGAGAAACCAAAGGCTATTGGCCCAACCACACCTGCTCCCCAGATAGACAGTCAAATCATCGGCACTTAGGGCTCCGTGACCCCTATGGAAATGACCACCTGGTCATGATGGAAGAACTACGCAGCCACCCCCAGGGGATGTGTTTGGGTCCTGAAAGTCCAAGGCAGCTGTAACTCAACTTTCCTCACTGGGAGGTCCTTGGGGTGCCACCAGCACCACCTCCAACCCCATCTCTAACCCTGGAAGGGCCAACACTAAGCAGCATCTCGGTGTGTCAGAGCTCCTTGACCTCTAGTGGCTATTCCCACTCCCAGGTATTCTAATCCCAAACTTCTGCCTCCTGACCAGACCCGGTTCTGTTGGCACTGCTCTTGAGCACCTGGGTGCCTGGCTTGGTCCTCCTGTTGCTTCACTCTCTCAGAATCATCTAAGGCCTTATGGAGGGTGGTATTTCACTAAGTCTTCCATGTGCCTCCCTGCTCCCAATCTGTCAGCTCTCCCTTGAGCCCATCAGGGGAGCACATTTCAAGTCAGGCAACTGGCTTCACATTACTTCCCAGAACATCCTGCTTCACCAGTCATTCTTCTTTGTCACCTGTTTCAGGTAAGATGTGCCCTCAGTGGGGCTCGCAAGGCAGGAGAGGCTCAGATGGTGGAAAAACTAAGGAACATGGCAGAACACCCTCAAGAAAGAGGGATCCTGCATGAAGACAGCCTCCCTCCAAAAGATGTAGGCTTTTATACTCACTTTTCACTGATCAGCAGCCCAGCTCTCCAGAGGGCAACCCCCGGACTCTGGAAAACTACACGCCCAGTACTCCAAGCAGCTGCCTGCTTGCTCAGAATTCTACATCTGGAGAACCTAAAGCATGTGTGAACCCTGATGGCCCATCCAATAATGTGGGCTTTAGGCCAGCTGAGTCGACTGAAAGTTACCCTTTTTTTTTTTTTTTTTTTTTTTTGCTTTTTAGGGCCAAACCTGCAGCATATGGAGGTTCCCAGGCTAGGGGTCAAATCAGAGCTGTAGGTGCTGGCCTATGCCACATCCACAGCAATGCAGGATCTGAACCACATATTTGACCTACCCCGAAGCTCATGGCATTACCAGATCCCTAACCCACTGAGCAAGGCCAGGGACTGAACCTGCATCCTCATGGATGCTAGTCAGATTCGTTAACCGCTAAGCCATGATGGGAACTCAGTACCCTGATATTTTTAAGACATAACACTTTCCCTTTTACTGGGTGATCAAATTCAGACTGGAGAGTCAGCTGTGGCCTGTACATTTCTGAACCTGGAGGTGCCACTACCAAGCAGCTCTTGGACTTGGACCTCCCTTCAGCGCCCTCTGGTGGCCTTTCTCTCTAATGACACCTCACAGCCCTGCCTCCTTCCTTCTGAACAGAACCCCTGGTTGGACTGCATTTGGCTTGTGCAACCAATAGTAGATTTAATCTCCCTTGTCATGCTTAGAACAACCAAGCACATTCCAGGGGGGGTATTATTCTCTAAAAATAAGCCATGGCACTCCCTCCTCCTAATCCTTTCCTCTCCTCAAATTCCTTGAGTTGAACACCCTTCAAATCATGTGACCAGATTTCAATGAATCAGCTTCATAATCTTATCTGGGACTTGGCCAGATGTAAGATTTTCCACTCAGGGTAAAGAGAAGATGGGAGAGGCTCAGGAGGAAAAAAAGAATCTTTTCTGAGAACCCTCAAGAGACCAGTCTCTGGGGCAAATGCAATCTGGGGCCCAAGCAAGGAACTGCTGCTTTTGCACCCTCTATTCATGACCACCTGCCCAGCTTCCCAGAGGACAAACACTGTTCAAGCCTCCTCAGGGTACCCTGCAAGCCCAATATTCAATTCCATGCCTTTTGTCTCAGATACAGCTTCTGTAGAATCCAAAGGCAGTCAGAACGCTAGACAGCCTGTCCAATCATCTGGACTTTAGGCTGCCCAAGCTGTCTGAATGCGACCCACAGATGGAAAGGGAAGGTCTTTCATTCAGGTGAGTTAATTTAGACCCGAGAGTCAGAGGCAACCTGTAACCCAGCCCTCCTCAGAAGGCATGTCTCATGAGGATCCACCACCCCCAACCTCCTGGTTCAGATTCTCCTATGACAAATAGCGGCTGGGCTCTGCTTGTGCTCCATCGCCCTCTGGCGGCCAATATCTCTAATAACAACTCAGAGTTTGTTCCTTCTGAGCAAACCATGGATGCACCGCACTCACCTTGTTCACCTTAAGGCCTAACTCCCTCCTACTCTCACTCTAAGTAACCCCCCCATGTGCCTTACAGATGCCTAGAAGTCTCTCTCAAAGTCTCCCCTCCTCCTCCCTATCCAACACCACCACCCTATGTCCACCGGCCAATCCCACTTCAAGTCAGCCCCCCAGCTTTATAGTCATCCTCCTACCTTAATACCTGCGACTTAGTTCTCATCATGTTTCATTCCTCATGGGTAACTTACAGGATGCTGAGGCTCAGGGGGAAAAGGAAAAAAGGAGCTCTAGGGAGGAATCTGAGACTTAGACCTGGGAAGGAGCACAACCCGGCCAGCCAGAAATGCTGCTTCTACACACTCCACTCAGGTCCCCAAGCACTGCTTTCCAGATGCCATCCCGACAAAAGCCCCATTCTCCTAAACGGACATGCCCAAGGCTCAAACCTGTGGATTCAGGGTTATTCTGCTGGAGAACCCAAAGCCTTTCTGACCACCAGTGTCTCCCGGTCCAGATAGGCTGTCAAATCATCTGTAGGTCGGGCTCCATGATCCCCAAGGAAAAGACCATTTAGTCGTGTAGGAAGAACAATGCACCCACTCACAGAGGAAGTTTTGGGGGCCTGAGGGTCAGAAGCAACCTGTAACTTGAGTTTCCTCACTGGGCACATCCTTGGTCTGCCACCAGCGCCACCTCCAAACCCATCCCTGAGCCTGCCAGTGTCAACGCGGAACAGAAGCTGGGCATGTCATAGCTCCTTGTCCTCTAGTGGCCAGAACCACTCTCAGCCACACACATGTCAAACTTCTCCTTCCTGAGCACACCCAGTTCTGTTGGCACTGCTCTTGAGCACCCGAGAGCTTGATTTGGTGCCCCCCCCCAACAATTTATATCTTGATGGAAGGTGGTATTTTTCTCTCTAAATCTTTGACCTGCCACCATGTTCCCTGTCTGTCAGCACTTTGAGTCCATCAGCAGAACACACTTCAAGTCAGGCAACTGGTTTTACACTGTTCCCCATCACACCAGGCTTGGCCAGCCCTTATTTTGTGTCACCTGGTTTCAGGTAATGCGTTCCCTCAGTGGTGCTCAAAAGGAGGGAGAGGTTCAGATGGAGGAAAATCTAAGGAATTTTGCAGAACACACCCAAGAGAGAGAGGGTCCCTTCATAAAGACCGTCTGCCCACCTCAAGCTGTCAGCTTTTACACTCATCCTTCATTGATGACCAGCAGCCCAGCTCACCACAGGTCAAAACCCTGGACTCTGGAAAACTGCATGCCCCATACTCCAGCTGCCTGTGTGTTCACAGCTCTACTTCCGGAGAACCACAGGGCCATATGAACCCTGAGGCTGTGTACAATAAAGTGGGCTTTGGGGTAACTCAGTCGACTGAAGGTGACCCTGATATTTGGAAGGCAGAACACATTCCCTTTACCAGGTGAGCCAAATTGGACTGGAGAGTGTTCTGGCCCTTTCAGTAAGTCTTTTCGATGGACCCCTCCTGGGGGATCCACCCATTCCCATCTCAAACCCCATCTCTGAGCCTGGAGGCACCACTACCAAGCAGCTCCTAGGCTTGGACCATGCTTTGGCCTTCTTGGTGGCTATTCTCTGAAGGACAACTCACAGCCCTGCCTCCTGCCCCATGAACAGACCCCCTGGATGGGTTGCCCTGGGCTAGTGCGTTCGATAGTCCATTTAATCCCTCTTCTGACTTGAAGAACAAGCCAGCACCATACAGGGGGGTGGTTTTTCCTCAAAGTCAGCCATGGCACTCACTCCTCCCAATCCTTCCCCACTGCTCTAAATCCTTGAGGTGAACCCATCCAAATCTGGTGACCAGATGTCAATGAATCTGTGTCCACTCATCATTTCTGGGACTTGGACAGAGACAAGATGTTCCCCTCAGGGGGAATGAGAGGAGGGGAGAGGCTCAGATGGACAAAAAGAAGAAACATTTCAGAGAGCCCTCAAGAGACCTGTCTCTGGGGACCCAACCTGCTGACCAAAGCAGCGCTGCTTTTGAGGGCTCCATTCATGAACACCTTCCAGCTGTCCAGAGGTCAAACACCGTGCATGCCTGATCTGGGAGTCCTGCAAGCCCAGTATTCAATCCCACACATTTTGGGATCAGGTGTTAGCTTCTGCAGAATCTGAAGTCAGTCAGAACCCTTAGCAGTCTTGCCAATCATTTGGACGTTTGTCTACTAGAGCTGTTGGAAAGAAACCCACAGATGTGAAGGGTTTATAGGCAGGACATGCCCTCCTCTCCGTGCATATCCCAGGGGCATCCACCATCCCAACTCCAACCCCACCTCTGGCCTGGGATTCCCCCATACCAAGCAGCTCTCGAGCTCTGTCGCCCTCTGGCGGCCATTCTCTTGAATAGCATCTCAGAGCCCTTAACTCCTGCTTCCTGACTAGGGCTGTGGGTGCACCGTGCTTATTTTGTTCAGCTGATGGCAGAAGTCCCCACTACTCTCACTCTAAATACCACCCTGTGATTTACGGAAGGCCAGATGCCTTTCTCAAAGCCTCCTGGGACTCTCCATCCTCTTCCCTATGCCGCAAAACTACCCCACATCCAGCAGTGGATCCCATTTCACGTCAGCTCACAGGCTGGACATTCACCTGCCTGCATTAATACACACAACGTAGTTCTCTCTATGGATCGTCCTTGGGGGTCACTTACAGGAGGCCATGGCTCAGGTAGAAGAAGAAGAAAAGGGAGTTCCCATCGTGGCTCAGTGGCTAAATCCGACTAGGAACCATGAGGTTGTGGGTTCGATCCCTGGCCTTGCTCAGTGGGTTAAGGATCCAGTGTTGCTGTGAGCTGTGGTGTAGGTGGCAGATGTGGCTTGGATCCTGCATTGCTGTGGCTGTGGTGTAGGCCGGCAGCTACAGCTCTGATTCGACCCCTAGTCTGGGAACCTACATATGTCGTGGGAGTGGCCCAAGAAATGGCAAAAAGATGAAAACGAAGGAAGAAGACAAAGACAATGAAGACAACGACGATGACGAAGAAGAAAAAGAAGAAACACATCTCCTCTCCTGGGAGATGTTTTGGGACCCAAGAGCCAGAAAGAACCCATACCTCGAATTTCCTCACTGGGCACATCCTCAGGCTGCCATCAGCACCACATATAACCACCTCTCTGAGCCTGGTAGTGCCAACACCAAACAGCAGCTGGGCATGTCATAGCTCCTCATCCTCTAGAGGCCATTACCACTTCCAGCCAGTCTCGTCCCAAACTGCTGCCTCCTGACCCCACCTTGTTCCACTGGCAATGCTCTTGAGCACCTGTGAGCCAGATCTAGTCCTTCTCTCTCTCTCGGAAAAATAAAAGAGCATGTGGAGGGTAGTATTTCTCCCTCTAAGTTTTCCATGGGCTTGCCTGCTCCCATCTCTCAGAAATCCTTGAGTCCATCAGGGGAACAAACTCTGTCTCAGGCAACGGGCTTTATGCTAGTTCCCCACCCCACCCCTACCCCGCTTCACCAGCCCTTAGTCTGTGTCACCTGGCTGCAGGTAACATGTTCCCTCAGTGGTTCTTGAAAGGAAGGAGAGGCTCAGATGGAGGAATAAATATTTAAGGAACTTTGAAGAAAACCCTCAAGAGGGAGGTCTCTGGCATAAAGACTGCCTGCCAGGTAAAAGATATCAGTTTTACACTCACTCTTCATTGATGACCAGCAGCTGCCCAGCTCTCCAGAGGCCAAACCACCGACTCTGAAAAACTGCATGCCCAACACTCCAGCCAGCTGCCTGCGTGCTGAGAGTTCTTTCTCAGCCATCTGGACTCTGCAGACCCGTCTAAAAATGTGGGCTTTGGGCTAGCTGAGCCAACTGAAGGTGACCCTGATACTTGGAAGGCAGAATCCTTTACTGGGTGTACCAATTCAGACTGGCATGTCAGCTGCAGCCTGTAAGTAACCCTGTTTCAATGGGCACCTCCTGGGGGATCCACCCACCCCCATCTCTAAGCCTGGAGGTACCACTATCAAGCTGTTCCTGGGCTTGGACCATGTTTCAGCACCCTCTGGCAGACATTCTTTCTTTTTTGTTGCCCCCCCTTTTTTTTTTGCTTTTTAGGGCCGCACCTGCAGCATATGGAGGTTCCCCGGCTAGGGGTCCAATTAGAGCTACAGCTGCTGTCCTAGGCCACAGCCACATCAGATCAGAGCCACGTCTTCAAACTACACCACAGCTCACAGCAATGCTGGATCCTTAACCCACTGAGTGAGGCCAGGGATCAAATCTGCAACCTCACGGTTCCTAGTTGGATTTGTTTCCACTGCACCACAACAGGAGCTTCTGGCAGACATTCTTTCCAATGACAACTCACAGCCCTGCCTCCTGCCTTCTGAACGGACCCCCTGGATGGACTGCCCTTGGCTCCTGCACCCCTTGGTGGATTTAATCACTCATTCCCCTCTAAGAACAAGCAAGCACCTTCTGGGGGGTTGTTTTTCTCTTACAGTCAGCCATGGCACTCACACCCTCCCCACGCCTCTCAGTCCTTGAGCCAAACCCACTCCAAATCAGGTGACAGGACTTCAGTGAAGACTCCTCCCCTCATCATCTCTTTGACTTGGCAAGAGGTGAGATGTTCACACTCGGGGGGAATGGGAGGAGGGGGGGATGGAAGAAAAGAAGAAATTTTCAGATAACCCTCAAGAGATGAATCTCTGGGATGGATTCAACCTGCCAACCAAGGAACTGCTGCATTTGCACTCTCCATTCATGACCACCATGCAAGTCTGATCTGCAAAAACACTGCAAGCCCAGTGTTAAATCCCATGCCTTTGGGCTGAGATGTAAGCTTCTGTAGAATCCAAAGGCAGTCAGAAATCTTCAGAGCCTGTCCAATCATTGGGACTTTAGTCTACCTGAGCTGTTGGAAAGTGACCCTCAAATGGGAAGGGCAGGACAAGGTCCTTCCTATCAGGTGAGTTAATTTAGACCCAATTACCTTCACTTTAGGCTACCCAGCTGTCTGAAAGAGACCCTCAGATATGAAGGGCAGGACAAGGTCCTTCTTATCAGGTGAATTAATTTAGACACGAGTCAGAGGCAACCTGCAACAGCCCTCTTCACAAGTCATGTCCTGGAGGTGGGGGGGATTCTCCCCCCCCCAAATCAAACCCCACCTCTGGTCTAGGAAAACCAGTGCCAAGCAGCTGCTGGGCTTGACATGCTCTCTGGTGCCCTCTGGCGGTCATTCCCTCTCATGACAACTCAGAGCCCTGCCTTCTGCCTCCTGAACTCTAGAACCCTTGGATGGACCGCTGTGGGCCTGTGCACCCAATATTTGATTTAATCCCTCCTCTCACTCTATGAACAACCAAGCTCCTTCCATGGGGTTATTTTTTTTCTCAAAGTCAGCCATGGCACTCACTCTTACCAATCCTTCCCCACTCCTCTAAGTCATTGAGCTGAACCCGCTGCAAATCAAGTGACCGATTTCAATGTATCAGCCTCCCTCTCTTCATTTCTGGGACCTGGACTGAGGTCAGATTTTCCCCCTAAGGGGTAAACGAGAGGAGGGGAGAGACTCGGATGGAAAAGAAGAAACTTTTCAGAGAACGCTCAAGAGTTGAGTCTCTGTGATGGTTGCAACCTGCTGACCAAGGAACCTCTGCTTTTGCCTCTCCATTCACGTTCACCTGCCTGGTTGTCCAGATGCCAAACAGCAGGCACGCCTGATCCAGGAACACCGCAAGCCCAGTGCTCAATCCCATGCCCTTTGGGCTTGGATGTCTGCCTCTGTGGAATCCTAAGTCAGTCAGAACTCTTGACAGTGTGTCAAATCATCAGGACTTTAAGCTACCCAAGCTGTCGGAAGGTGACACCCAGATGGGATAGGGAGGACAAGGTCAGAGGTGAGAGTAAGAGGGCATCTGTAAGCTAGCCCTCCTCTCAAGTATGTTCCTATGGGATCCACCATCCCCAACTCCAACCTCACCTCTGGGCTGGGATTTGCCAATGCCAAGCAGCTGCTGGGCTCTGTTGGTGCTCTGCCACCCTCTGGTGGCCAATCTCTCAAATGACGGCTCAGAGCCCTTCCTCCTGCCTCCTGACCAAAGCCATGAATGGACTGCTCTCCCCTTGTTCCCCTGATGGCTGAATATTCTCCTACTCTCACTCTAATTACCACTGGTTCCTTACAGAGGCCAAAGGTCCCTCTCAAAGTCTCCCAGGGCATTCCCTCCTCCTCCCTACCCAACGTCACTACCCTGCACCCACTGGCCAATCACACATGAGGTCAACTCACCACCTGGACATTCGTCTGCTTGCCTTAATCTACTCAATCTAGTTCTATCTGTGGATCATTCCTCTGGGGCATCTGACAGGATGCAGTGACTCAGGTAAAAAAAAAAGGAGAAAAGGAGTGTGTAGAAGTGATGTTTTCGGCTGGCGAGGATGTGCTCCTTCCTGAGGTCTGTGTCTTATGTTACACCCGAGGGTGTAAGACGTCACCTCTACACCCTCCATTCAGGTTCACAGACACTGCTTGCGGATTCCACACCTGACCAAATCCCAGTTCTTGAAAACGGACATGCCCAAGGCTCAAACCAAACATTGATTCAAGCAAGGTCCTACCGCTAGAGAACCCAAAGGCATTCAGACTCTCCCCCTCCCAGGTAGCCTGTCAAGTCATCTGGTCTTAGGCCTCTGTGATCCCCTATGCAAGTGACCACTAGTCATGAAAGAAGAATGATGCACCCACTCTCAGGACCTGTTTGGGACCCAAGAGTCGAAAGCAACCTGTAACTCACCTTTCTTTGCTGGGCACATCCTCAGAGTGCTGCAAGTGCCACTTCCAACCCCATCTCTGACCCTGAAAGTGCCAAAACCAAACAGCAGCTGGGTATGTCAGGGTTCCTCGTCCTCCAGTGGCCACTTCCACTCCCAGCCAGTCTCATCCCAAATTTCTTCCTCCTGACTCACCTGGTCCCACTGGCGCAGCTCTTGAGAACCTGTGAGCTCAATTTTGTCCTCCTCCTCCTGTCTCTTTCTTACAGAAAAATCAAAGGCCTTATGGAGCATGGAATTTCTCTAAGTCTCCTATATGCCTCCCTGTGCCCTGTCAGTACTCCCTTGAATCCATCAGGGGAGCACATTTTGAGCCAGGAAACTTGCTTTGTATTGTTTTCCACCCCCCACCCTCATTGCCAGCCCTTATTTTGTGTCACCTAGCTTCAGGAAAGATGTTTCCTCACTAGGGCTCAAAAGGAGAGCAAGGCTCAGATGGAGGAACAACTATGGAGCTTTGCAGAACACCCTCAAGAGAGAGGGCTCTGGCATAAAGACAGCCTGCCCTCTAAAAGACATTGGCTTTTACACTCGCTCTTTATTTATGACCAGCAACCCAGCTCCCCAGATGCAAAACACCTGGACTCTAGAAAACTGCATGTCCAGTACTCCAGCCAGTTGCCTGGGTGCTCTGAGTTCTATTTCTGGAGAGCGTCACGGCCAGCTGAGCCCAGAAGTCCCGCCCAATAATATGGGCTTTGGGCTAGCTGAGCTGACTGCAGTTGAGCCAGATATCTGGAAGGCAGAACTCTTTCCATTTATTTATACCAGATGAGTCAGCCGCAGTGGTTCAGTAACCAATTTTTGCTGGACCCCTCCTGGAGGATCCACCCATACACATTTCAAACCCCATCTCTGAGCCTGCATGTGCCAGTACCAAGCAGCTACCAGGCTTGGCCAGCGCTTTGGCGCCCTCTGGCGGCCATTATGTCTAATGACAACTCAGAGGCCTGCCTCCTGCCTCCTGAACAGACCCCTGGATGGACTGCACTGGGCTTGTGCACTGGGTAGTTGATTTAATCCCTCCTCTCATTCTAAAACAACCATTTTTCTCTCATAGTCAGCAAAAGTGCTCACGCCTCCCAATCCTTCCCCTCTCCTCTGAGTCATTGAGCCGAACCCACTCCCAATCACGTGACCAGATTTCAATGAATCAGCCTCCCCATCTTCATTTCTGTCACTTGGGTCGAGGTGAGATTTTCACCATCAGGGGTGAATGAGAGGAGGGGAGAAGCTCAGACGGTAGGAAAAGAAGGAAACTTACAGAAAACCTTCAAGAGATGAGTCTCTGGGATGGATGAACCTGCTGACCAGGGAAATGCTGCTTTTGCACCCTCCATTCACAGCCACCCACCCACTGCCCAGAGGTCACACACTGCGCAAGCCTGTTCTGGGAGCGCTGCAAGCCCAGTATTCCAGCCCACACCCTTTTGTCTCACATGCAGCCTCTGCAGAATCCAAAGGCAGTCAGAACTCTTCACGGACTGTCCAATCATCTGGACTTCAGGCTACCTGAGCTGTCTGAAAATGACCCACAGATGGGAAGAGCAGGACAAGGTCCTTCCTATCAGGTGAGCTAATTTAGACCCAAGAGTCAAAGGAGACCTGTAACCCAGCCCTCTTCACAAGGCATGACCACTGCTGATCCACCACCCCCACATCAAACTCCACCTCTGGGCTGGAATAGGCCAATACCAAGCATCTGCTGGGCTCTGTTGCCCTCTGGTGGCCAATCTCTTGAATTACAACCCAAAGCCCTTCCTCCTGCCTCTGAAACAAATCCATGGGGCTGCCCTGGGCTTGTGCACCTCAGAGCCAATGTAAATCATCCTCTCCCTCTAGGAACACTGGTTTCAGCTCTCCTAGGCAAACACCATGCAATCCTGGCTCTGGGAAATGCACGCCAAATATTCTGACCAACTGCTTGTGGGTTTAGAGTTCTCCTTCAGGAGAAACCAAAAGTCAGCCAGACCCATGATTGTCAGTCCAAGGGTGTGGACTTTGGTCTATCTGAGCTGACTGCAAGTGACCCAGATGCGTTGAAGGTGGAACCATTTCCCTTTTACCGGGTGAGCCAATTTTGATTGGAGAGTCAAGCCTGTAACCTTCCCCTCCTCACCAGACACCTCCTGAGGGAATCCACCCCTCCCCATCTCTGAGCCTGGAAGTGCCAACACCAAGCAGTTGCTGGGCTTGCCCAGTGCCTTAGTGCCCTCTGGTGGCCATTTCCTCTAATAACAACCCAGAGCCCTCCCACTCCTGCCTCCTGAACAAACCCATGGACTGCACTGGGCTTGGGTACCTCAGAGCTGATGTAATTCCTCCTTTCCTTCTAGGAACAACCAAGTGCCTTCCAGGATGGGGGTATTTCCCTCTCACAGTCATCCATGGCACTCACTCCTCCCTATCCCTTAGCATTCCTCTTAGTCTATGAGCTGAACCCACTGCAAATCAAGTAACTGGATTTACATTAAATCAGCCTCCCGCCTTAATTTATGTGACCTGTCTTGAACTAAGATTTTTTTCCCTTAGGGGTGAATGAAAGGGGGGAGAGGCTCAGATGGAAGAAATAGAAAGAAATTTCAAGAGACCAGAGACAATTTTCAGGAAATGGGCAACCTTCCCACCAAGGAACCTCTGCTTTTCCATTCTCCATTCATGACCACCCACCCAGCTTTCCAGATGCCAAACATGGTGCAGGCATGATCCTGGAGCACTGCATGCCCAGTAGCCAAGCCAACTACATCTGTGTTCAGTTTTCTGCCTCTGCAGAATCCAAAGGCAGTCACCACTCTTGCCAGCCTGCCCAAGTGTCTGGACTTTAGGCCACCTGAGCTGTCTGAGAGCGCCCCACAGATGGGAAGGCAGACAGGTGAGGTAATTATTCTGGGGAGTCAGTGGTGCTCTGTATCCTACCCTGCTCCCTAGGCATGTCCTGGGGGATCCACCAGCCCCATCTTCAACTCTGGCTCTGTGCTGGCACAGGCCGATCCCAAGCACCTCTGGGCTTTGCCGGTGCTCTGGCAACCGTTCTCTCTAGTAACCACTCTGAGGACTTCCTTCTGCCTCCTGACCAAACCCAGGGGTGGACTGCACTAGGGTTGTGCACTTGACAGCTGATTTCCAACCTACTCTCCCTCTAACGAAAACCACATCCCGCCTGACAGAGGGCAATCTGTCTCTCTCTCAAAGTCTCCTGTGGCACTGCTTCCTCCTTTCCCAACACCACTGCTCTACGTCCATCAACTGATCCATCCCACTTCACATCAGGTCACCAGCTGGAAAGTCATCTGCTCACCGTAAAACATGTGATCGCCTCTTAGTGAATGCCCTTTCCCTGGAGATGAATGAGAGGAGGCACTGGTTCAGGAGGAAAAATGAAAAGGCACTCGGGGGAGAAGTTTGTGAGATATATCCCAGTGAGGAGCAGAGCCTGACCAGACAAAACACTGGTGCTGTTTCACACTCCATTCAGATCCTCAAGCACTGGTTTCCTGTGCATGTAACAGAAGGCTGATTTGGGACAGCTGCATGCTCAGGAATCAAGCCAGATATTTTGTATTCTGGGTTATGATGCTGGAGAATCCAAAGGCAGTGAGACCCCAGGCAGCCTGCCAAACCGTTTAGTCTTAGTGCTCCACCAGCAGCACGGAAATGACCCTTAGTTGTAAAGGAAGACCTGTGTACCCACTATCAGGAGAGGAATTTTGGACCTGAGAGTCAGAAGCAACCTGTAACTCACCTTTCCTTGCTGGGCACATCCTCAGGGTTCCACCAGCACCATTTCCAACCCTGTCTCTAAGTCTGGGAGTGCCGAGCTGCAGGTGGGCAATGTCAGGGCTCCTTGTCCTCTAGCGACCATTACCTCTACTGACAATTCAGATCCCATCCTCTGCCTCCCGACAGCAAGCGGTTCTGTCTGCGCTGCTCATGATCATCTGCGAGCCTAATCTGGTCCTCCTTTCTTTCTCAGAAAACTCAAGGGCCTTACAGAAGGTGGTGTTTCTCTCTCAAAGTCTCCCATATCCTTCCCTGCTCCCTATCAGCAGCCCTTGAAGTCCATCAGCTGAATGCACTACGAGTCAGATAATTGGCTTTAAATTATTTCCCCTCTGTCCTCCTTTTAGCCACCCTTTATCTTATGTGACCTGGCTTTAGGTAAGATTTCCCCTCAGGGGTGCACGAAAGGAGAGAGAGGCTTAGATCAAAGAAAAATGTGGGATGTTCAGAGAACACTCAAGAGACAGGTTTCTGGGATGGGCATAGCCTGCCCTCCAAAGGACCCCTGTTTTATACTCTCCACTGATGACCATCGGCCCTGCTCTCCAGATGCCAAACATCATGGAAGCCTGATTCTGGAAAACCAAATGCCCAATACTCAAACCAACTGCCTGTGTTTCGGAGTTCTACCTCTGGAGAATCAAAAGGCAGTCTTAACCTTGAAGAGCTGTCCTTTAACGTGGGCTTTGGGCTAGCTGTGCCACTTGAAAATGACCCAGATGTGTGAAGGTGGAACAAGTTTCCTTTCCCCAGGTAAGCCAGTTTGGCCTGGAGGGTCAGTTGCGACCTGTAAGCAACCCCTCCTGGCGGGACATCTCCTGGGGTACCCAGCACCCCCATCTGCATCCCCATCTCTGAGCCTAGCAGTGCCAACACCAAGCAGCTGCTGTGCTTGGATGGCACTTCAGCGCCCTCCAGCGGCCATTCCCTCCAATGACAACTCAGAGCACTTCCTCCTGCCTCCTGAACAAACCCATGGACTGCCCTGGGGTAGCTGATTCAGTTCCTCCTCTAAGAACCACCAAGAGCTGTCCAGAGGGAGTATTTTCCCCCTCCAATTCAGCTATGGCACTCACTCCTCCCCATCCTTCACCATTCCTCTTAGTCAATGAGCCACGGCCACTCTGAATCAGGTAAACTTTTTAAAAATTAGTCATCCTCCCCTCCTAATTTATGTGACTTTTCTTGAGTCATATTTTTCCTCGGGGGTGATCCAGAGGAGGGAGAGGCTCGTATGGAAGAAAAAGAAGAAATTTTTCAGAGAACCGAGAGACAGGTCTGTAGGATCGTCGCAGCCTACCCACCAAGGAAACTCTGCTTTTCCACTCTTCATTCATGACCACTGGTCCAGCTTTCCAGGCCCCGCGCCGTGTGCAAGTCTGATCCTGGAGCAGTGCTTGCCCAATATTCAAGCCAACGCCTCTTGGGCTGATTTCCCTCCTCCTCTCACTCTAAGAACCACCACAGGCCTCATATGAGTCCACGAGCTCTCTCTCTCTCTCAAAATCTCCCAGCACGGTCCTTTCTCCCTGTCCAACACTACCAGGCTGGTTGGAGCTTGCCCTGCCTCCAGGACAGGCCCCAAACTCACCCTCCCCAAGGTCACTGGAGTGACCCCTATCTGGTATCGAAGCACATATTCAGGTCAAGACTGGCAAACTGATTTTACAGTAATGCTCTGGGCACAAGGAAGTTTCAGATGTTTGTGGGTTTTGACTGACACCTTCTCAGACTGGATGGAGTCATTTCTCACCTGAACTGAGACTGCCTTGGAGGTTTCTAAGACCTTTCTCAAGGAAAGAATTCCCCGTTTGGGCCCCCTAAGTCCATCAAGAGGGACAAGGGGCCTGCCTTTGTTCCCAAATTACGAAGGGAGTCTCTAGAGCTGTAGGAATTACATGGGGTTTACCCTCCACTTGGAAACCGCAATCCTCAGGAAAGTAGAACAAATCAAACCCTCAAAAGGAACTCCTGGATTTCCCACTGTGGCTCAGAAGGAGAAGGTAGTTCTGGATCGTCGCGTGGTGTAAAGCTGTGATTATTTCCCCCTCTCTGAAAGGCATATTTCTACTGGTCCATATCCCCCAGGGTGGTCTCAGAGCCAGTTCCTTCAGGAATGTGCCTCCCATACATGGTCTCATATGGACTCAACATGATTTTTCCTTTAGGGACTATTCGCATTCGTACAAGTGCTATGGGGAAAGGGAGATCAAGCGTTGATGAGTGTCTTGACATAATTGGAATGTTTCCCTTTATTATTTAATTTTACTGGAGTGTGTGTGTGTGTGTATATATATATATATATAGAGAGAGAGAGACAGAGGTATTCATTTTTTTCCCCACATAGGTTATTACAGAATATTGAGTCTATTTCCCTGTGCTCTACAACAGATTCTTGCTCGTTATCTATTCTGCACATAGTAGTGTGTATATACTAATACTATTGTCCCAATTTATTCCCCCTCCCCATGGTTTCCCCCTGGGTAACCATAAGTTTGATTTCAGGAACCGTGTTTGTTTCCATTTTATAAGGAAGTTTTGTAAAATTTTACTAGATTCCACATAGAAGGGATCTCATAAGCTATTTCTCTGATTTACTTGGTATGTTAAACTCTAGGTCCACCCATGTTGCTGCAAATGGCATTATTTCATTCTTTTTACAGCCAAGTAACATTCCATTATATATACCACATCTTTAGCCATTCCTCTGTCAAAGGACATTTAAGTGGCTTCTATGTCTTGGATAGTGTCAGTAGTTCCACAATGAATATTGGGGTACATATAACTTTTCCAATTATGGTTTTCTCCAGATATATGTCCAGAAGTTTCTTTGTTTTTTGTTTTTCTTTTTAGGGCTGCATCTGAGGCATATGGAAGTCCCCAGGGTAGGAGTCAAATAGGAGCTGCAGCTGTTGTCCTATACCACAGCCACAGCAATGCCAGATCCCAGCTGCATCTGCAACCTATGCTGCATCTTGCAGCAATGCCAGATCCTTGCTTAAATGATGCCCCATTTGTGCACAATGCACACTAGGCTGGTAAGTTCTAGGAACCTATGTATGACCATTCATAATATCACCCAGCACTGAGATAAAGGGGCAATAAGATTCCCTCCAGCAGGAGTAGGGATTGCTCTTGGATTAGACAAGGGGGATTTGGTGGCCCCCTGGGGAAGTTCTGCATACCATGAAATCACTGCACAAATCCTTACACGAGCCCCTGAGGACTTGCCTAAAAGCATGAGGGATGCTTTATTCCATACTTCTCTGGACTCGGTAGAAAATATTGTACTTGACAATAGGCTAGCCCTTGACTACTTCCTGGCTGAGCAAGGGAAATTCGGCATAGTTATTAATAAAACCCACCACGTACATGGGAGTAACTCTGGTCAGATTGAGGTAAACATAAAAGAGGTGTATAAGCAAGCTCAAAGGGCACAAAGGTATCCCCCCAAATGTCCCAATCCAAGCTCCATCTGGAATAAGGTCAAAGAGAGCCTTTCTAGTTTAAACTGGTCTCTTCCATTTCTTGGCACACTGACTGCATTAACCTCCTGTTCGTCTTCAGGCCTTGCTTCCATAACCGCCTTGTCAACTCTGTTAGCAAAGAGCTTGAATCCCTCAAACTTCAGATGATACTAACACAAGGGTACAAGAACTGAGGCTGCAGCCTTCTGAAGCTCAGGCTTATGTTAGGCGGGGCAGGGACAGTTCTGCGCCTCCAATCCAGGGGAAAACTATGCCCATGTTCAGCAGGAAGCAGCCCCAGAAGACAGACCTTCCCCCTCAAGAATGGGGAGTAGTGATGAGGAAAGCGGGTGTTGTTGCCAAAGCCTGCGAAACCCTCCTTGAACTGGAGTTATCGTGTATCGAGAAGTGAAAGGTCTGGAGACAAGAGGAGGAAGCTATAGGAAGAGACAAACCAGACGGAACCAGGTGGAATCAGGATGATGACGACTCTGGCCTCCCCAGACTCCGAGTCTCATTCAACAGATTTTGCCACATTAGCTACTAGATGACACACCTACTGGTGGTCGTGACTGGGAGATGCTGACCAAAAAAATCATAAAAGGGGGGTGGCACCCATTTCCAGGAAAGCCCTGACCCTTCCCTGAAGAGCAATGGGCTGGCCTCCCTGTCATTAGCCTCACTCCTCTTCCCTTTATCTTTACTCCTTAAAATCAAAGACCTCTCACAACTTGGCTGGGAACTTGAGCTGTGAACTAAGGTCCTACTTATCCATTCTTTGCCCACCGAATAAAGCCTGGGCATCCATCTCAGCTTTGGTTTCATTTTTTGGCTACAAAAACCCAAACTAGCATCTATTCTATGCTTTTTTTCCCTTTTTTTTTTTTTAGGGCCACTGGTGAGGCATGTGGAAATTCCCAGGCTAGGGATTGAATTGGGGTTATAGTTCCTGGCCTACGCCACAGCCCTGGCAATGTGGGATCTGAGCCATGACCTGCACCACAGCTCATGGCAACTCTGGATCCTTGAACCACTGGGCAAGGCCAGGGATCAAACCTGCTTCTTCATGGGTATGATTTGGGTTTGTTACCACTGAACCACAATGGGAACTCCCCTATTCTATGCTTTATTTTCATTCTTGTCCTTATGCTAATGACAAGTATGATTGAAAATGACCACCTTAAAAAAAGACTTTGAAATATATTTACTACCCTTGTTTGTAAATCAGAAAAGTAGAGCAACACATCTCCTTAAGATTCAAGGAAGAAGCTCTAGCTCCACCTTCAGCTCCCGAATTTGGAATTCAACTTAAACTCTTCCCTGAACCATTTGCATATGGGACATTTACACTATCTTTACGTGCTGTGTAAATACTAAAAATTTTATCATAAAACTGACATTACTATGTACATTGTGCATCACATGTCCTTCCACACATGTAAGTACAATACCTATGTTTTATTATATATAATAGATGATCATGTAATTATGTATCAATTATCTCCCTCATGTGTATAAGCATGTACTTCAGCCTACTGTTATTACAGGACACATTAAGCAGTTCAATCCAGGAATTCCCTCGTGGCCTAGTGGTTAAGAACTTGGCATGAAGACTGCTGTGGCCCAGGTTACTGCTGTGGCTTGGGTTTGATCCCAGACCTGGGAAATTCTACATGCTGCAGGTGCTACAAAACAAAAGACAGTTCAATCCTGATTAGATTCCAGTCACTAGAGAACATTCATGGGGTAACTGAAGTGATTGATAGTGTATAGGACTATATTTATTAATTCTACATATCACATTATATCCAAACATTTTCCAGTCAACATGCTTATCATAACCAACAACCAGAACATAGTCAGAAAGCCTTGATAAATCATCAACCTGCCCACAAATGTGCCTCTCTCCTAGTTCAGGGCCCAAGAATCATGGGGATTTCTATAAATGATTTATCCATCCATCCATCTGTCCATACCTGCGGCATGCTGAAGTTCCAGGGCCAGGGGTCATCCCCAAGCCACAGCAGTGACAATACCAGTCCTTAACCACTAGGCCACCAGGAAACTCCAAAGGAATTATATCTTGCATTTGGTACTTATTTTAGGGCCATTTTTACCCTTAACTGCCCACTTTTTCTCCTTAAGTAAGACATCCCAGTGGACTATCATATCAGCTTGTGTTCACATGTAACTGGCTCTATGCATTTGGTATTTTTAATTATGGAGGAGGCTGTGACTCAGCTGTGGCCATCAGATGCCTTATCACAGTCAAGCAACTTGTAGCTGGGATTAAATTGTATAGTATTTACCAACATGATAAACCATAATGTGTTATTGAGTGAATGGTCACAGGACATAGAGTAATTACACACACTCACAGGCTTATCAGGTAAATAGCTTCCCTAATCAAATCCTCCTACCTCCCACTCAATCTCATACTTCATATGCCATTATTGCCTGGCCAAACCCCCCAACAAGGCAAAGCGTGTGACTGCATAAGAGTCAACTAACCAATCTAACAAAGATATTGCCACTACTTCAGTGACAGAAAGTTAGTATAACTACAACAGAGCCTGCTAATAATACAAATCAATTAGATATATAAGGCTTAAACAAAATGATGTCCCCCCTAGCTGTCGTGTACCTCAAACAAAATAAAGTACATTTTAATAATCTCCAAAAGAAAATATATTAAATATATCAATGTCAATTTTAACAGACTACTACACTGAATACTAATGTCACGTAAATGCATAAATCTTATATGTATAAAGTTCTATTCAACCTGTTGAAGTAGTTTCATATTTAATGTGAGGCACTATAAGTGACTAGATGAACTTACTAGCTCCATATACATATGGGTCTTGTCCCAGTCTATTAATTTCTAATAAAATTAGACATCCGGAGTTCCCGTCGTGGCGCAGTGGTTAACGAATCCGACTAGGAACCGTGAGGTTGCGGGTTCGGTCCCTGCCCTTGCTCAGTGGGTTAACGATCTGGCGTTGCCGTGAGCTGTGGTGTAGGTTGCAGACGCGGCTCGGATCCCGCGTTGCTGTGGCTCTGGCGTAGGCCGGTGGCTACAGCTCCGATTAGACCCCTATCCTGGGAACCTCCACATGCTGCGGGAGCAGCCCAAGAAATAGCAAAAAGACAAAAAAAAAAAAAAAATTAGACATCCTCAGAAAACGCTGGTAAAGAACAAAGAGCAGGAGTTCCCATCATGGCTCAGTGGTTAACAAATCCGACTAGGAACCATGAGGTTGCGGGTTCGATCCCTGGCCTTGCTCAGGTTAAGGATCTGGCATTGCCATGAGCTGTGGTGTAGGTTGCAGACGTGGCTCAGATCCTGTGTTGCTGTGGCTCTGGTGTAGGCTGGCGGCTACAGCTCCGATTCGACCCCTATCCTGGGAACCTCCATATGCCATGAAAGCGGCCCAAGAAATGACAAAAAGACAAAAAAAAAAACCAACCAAAAAAACAATGAGCATAATTATCAGACATAAAAATCTCAGATGAAGTTGTAACCTATAGGAGGGAAGAAGGGGGTATGTTTTCTACCTCAAAAGCATTAAGTAATTTATACAAAAGTTTTTATGAAATAAACAACTGAAGGAAGATTTAGTAGAAAATTAAGAATAAAGTGCTTAGTTGAATCAAGTCATGAAGCACAGACACACTGCCCACCACCCTCCGCAAATAGAGAACAGTTTTCATAACCTATTAACAAGTACCAAACATAAAAGGGGAAATAAGGAGTTCCTGCTGTGGCTCAGTGGGCTAATTAATTAATTAATCAATAAAAACTCCAATAACTGAACTTTAAAGAATAACATAGTTTTTACTGGACTCACAATTTTGGTTGGGGTGACCTTGGAGAATAACGTTTAGGGTAACAGTGCAATCTTATTCTAGAATTCGACAGAGTAACGACATTGATGCTGGATCAGGACATCCCAGTGGCGTAACTGGGTATAATGGTCTGTTTGCTCAATGACTGGAGTCCTACGTGTTAGACTGGAGTGGTCCTGGTCGCTCTATCTGTCATAGATTTCTCCCACTGTGAAAGGACAAGAGATGTAAGACCTAATTTTCAAAATGCCTTCAAACTAAATGATGATGTAATCTACATTCAGTTGATTTATACATACTCCAATGCAGAACAGGGTGTGTTAGGGTTTGCAGAGCCCGGCAACTGTATAAAACTTGAAGTTCTATCCACAGTGGTTCAAGTCCTCTTCCTAAGGATATACTTATAATAGGCATTCTTTCACTAATTACCCAATTTTACTTGCTATAGCATTCCTTACAGTAACCGAATTAAAAATCTAGGCTATCTACAAACCTGGAGAGAGCCAAACAACATCAGCTCCTATGGATTATTGTAACACATTCCTGATGCAGCCCAATTATGTATTAAAGAACCACAATCCTAAGAATATGCTTATAATAGGCATTCTTTCACTACCCAGTTTTACTTGCTATAGCATTCCTTACAGTAACCGAATTAAAAATCTAGGCTATCTACAAACCTGGAGAGAGCCAAACAACATCAGCTCCTATGGATTATTGTAACACATTCCTGATGCAGTCCAATTATGTATTAAAGAACCACAATGGCCATCCTACCATCATCAAGGTATATATTTTAGCACCAGTGCTCGCCTTAACCCTGGCTGTCACATAATGAGTTCCTCTTCCCATGCCCTATCCACTAATTAATATAAACCTAGGCGTACTGTTTATATTAGTTGTATGAAGCCTCACAGTGTATTCAATCCTCTGAGCTGGATGAGTTTCAGATTCAGAACACACACACACCTGGAACTCTGGGCAGTAGAAATCTCATATGAAGAAACACAAGCTATTGTTCTCTTATCAGCCCTGCTGCTAAATGGACCATTTACACGTTTGCCAGTAATTATTACACAAAAACACCCATGACTAATTTTCCCATCCTGACCCCTGCCCAGAATTTGATTATTAAAGGAGAAATCCGGTGGAGCCCCATTTGATTTAACGGAGGTGGAATTAAAAGCTCTATTTAGTTTCAATGTAGAAAATGCAGCAGGCACATTCACGCTGTTCTTCCTGGAGAGTATGTCAGTATCATTCTCATCATTTTCACAACAATCCTATTTTAGGAGCATTTCACAACCCCTATAAGCCAGAATTGTGTACAGCCAATGTCATCATTAAAACACTCCTAACAATCTCCTTTCTATGAATTTGAGCATCCTACCCATAATATTGATACGATCAACATATACATCTATTATAAATTTTTTTTACTGTTAACATTATGAGAAGTGTACCAAAGTATGTGAGCAGTTTCACTACATATCTTCACATCAGACATCCCCCCACAAACATGAGACATATGTCTGACAAAAGAGTTGAGAGTGAATAATAGACGTTTCCTAGAATTGCAGGAATTGAGCTGCTGTTAAGAGCTTTACATGCTCCTTGTCACCACGTTACACCACATGCTACAGCAGGTCCACTAAGTGAGCTACTGGGCCCAGACACCCAAGATGTTCTAGACATGTTGTGTTATGTCTTCGTGCACTAATAAACCACGTTGTTTGTGCTGTCATTTTACTGACCACCATCTCGGGAGCATAATTGTAGTAACAGGCTCATACTGGTCAACACTATCCTCCTTCTAATAAAAAATTAAACCCTAAGCTGTAGAAGCATCCAACAGATATTTTCTGAAACAATCCACATCAATACTGCTTATGACGGCTGTTACTGCTAATCCAATATACCCTGGCCAGTGAACACCATAAATTATAAAAACCTTTAGTCCAACAGCACCCACCATCAAAATAATAGCTTTTGTCCTAAAATTAGGATCTTCCTTGTTTTATTTCTGAGTGCCTGAAATAACTCAAAGCAGTCTACGAGCAGTAGGCCTGATGCTGTTAATGCGACAGACTTGGATCCACATCTCACCACCCATCATCGTACCGTTGGTTACAGCTGTACTATGAATCGTAACTGGAGGCTGCAGGGAACTCAAGCAAGTTCAACTACAAGAATCATGGGCTCCTCATCGACTGCCCATAGAGAATGAGTAACAGATACTATGATGCATAATCCAACCATAACCATCCTAATGCAATGGTTTCTATAGTAACAGTCTTCTTACCAATGATGCACAGATTATGCGCCACAACAGCATCATTATCACACACGAGTAACAACACACCTCCCATCACAACCCTCAGCTTCGTAATTAGAGCATCATCAGGAAGGCTCCCACCACGAGGGTTTTTACCCAAGTGAATACTTACGCGAGAGATAACAAAAATGAGGAGTTCCCGTCGTGGCTCAGTGGTTAACGAATCCGACTAGGAACCATGAGGTTGTGGGTTTGGTCCCTGCCCTTGCTCAGTGGGTTAACGATCTGGCGTTGCCGTGAGCTGTGGTGTAGGTTGCAGATGTGGCTCAGATCCCGAGTGGCTGTGGCTCTGGTGTAGGCCGGCGGCAACAGCTCCAATTAGACCCCTAGCCTGGGAACCCCCATATGCTATGGGAGCAGCCCTAGAAAAGGCAAAAAGACAAAAAAAAAAAAAAAAGAGAGAGAACAAAAATGATAACATCAGTCTACCTATCAGAGAACGACTCAGCATGTATTTCTATTTGTGTCTATCATTCTCCAAATAACTATATTCCCATCAGTAAACTTAAAACAACAATTCACTCACACAAAGCAAATCACCTTTCTATCATCACTGACTGTCATATCCACACCATCACTGGCCTTAACACCCATTCTACCAGTAATGGGCTAGGAGTTTAGGTTGGTTTAGACCAAGAGCTTTCAAAATTCTAAGCAGGTACAATGTACTTAATTCCTGAAAATAAGGATTACAAAACACTTGAAGATGGGTTTCCACCCCAGGAAATTTTAGTTAACAGGTAAATACACTCTCACCTTTGAGAACAAAGAAAAATCTGGAAAAGCACCTGAAGAATTGAGGCTTCTTTGAATTTGCAGTTAAGTTTGTTGATTCATCACAAGATTCAGCAAAAAGAGGACTCACGCTCTTTCATTTGATTTCTAGTCTAATGCTTGCTCAGCCGTTTTGCCTGTGTTCATCAACTGCTCTTTTCAACGAATCACAAGTGTATTGTCATTGTACTGTTTGGTGCCTGAGCTGGAACAGTAGGCAACACCTTAAGTCTATTAATCCATGCTCAGCTAAGCTAATCTGGAGCCTACTTGGAGATGACTCAATCTATAATGTAGTCATGGCAGCCCCTGCATTTTTAATGCTTTTCTTTATTGTTTTACCCATTATGATTGGAGGTTTTGGAAATTGTCTTGTCCCACAAATACCTGGGGCGTCTGATGTAGCATTTCCCCAAATAAATAATACTAGCTTTTGACTACTTCTCCCTCATTCCTACTCCTACTCATATCATCAGTAGTAGAGCTGGTTCTGTACTGGTTGAAACATACATCCACCTGAAGCCAGAAATATGGGACATACAGAAGCCTCTGTAGACCCAACCATTTTCTCCTCGCTTTTAGCAGATGTTTCCTCAAATCTCGATGCTATTACTTTTATGACTACAATCTTTAATATGAAACCACCAGCCATTATTCCAATACCAAACACCATTATTTGTTTGATCTGCCCCAATTATAGCCATATTACTATAATTATCACTTTCAGTCCTAGCAGCCAGAATTACCATACTGTAGATCAAAATAGAAACACTACTACTTTCTTTGACCCTGCAGGAGGAGACCCAATCCTATCCCAACATGTATTTTGATTCTCTGGTCACCCTGAAGTCTATATTCATAGCCTACCAGGGTTTGGACTAGTCTCACATATCATTACATACTATTTAGGACAAAACCAACCTTTCAGATATATGGGAATGGCTTGAATCATGTCCATTGGTTTTTTAGGGCCTGTCTTGTGGGGCCATCATACATTTGCCATAGGGAGAGATGTCAGCCCATGAGCTTACTTTACATCAGCTGCCGTAACTATTGCTATTCTTACAGGAGTAAAGATATTCAGCTGATTAGTAGCTCTTCAGAGAGGGAGTAGAACATGATCTCCCACTACCTTGTGAGCTTTAGGCTTTTTCTTTTTATAACAGGTGGTTTGACAGGAATTATCTTAGCCAGTGCGTTCAGGGCCATTGTTCTACGTATGACGTAGTAGCACACTTCCATTATGTAATGTCAGTGGAGCCATCTTCGCTATTATAGGAGGCTCCATATGCTGATTTTCACCATTCTCAGATATATGCTTAGCTAAACATGAGCCGAATTTCACTTCACAATGTCATTTGTAGGAGTAAATAGGACCTTCTTCCCACAGCACTTTCTTGGCCTTTCAGGGATGTCATGACATGACTCCAACTCCCCTGACACACACACAACATGAAATGCTTCCCCTCTAGGCTCACTCACTCAGTAACAGCAGTAAGGGTACTTATCTCCATACTTTGAGAGGTATTTGCATCCCAGGGAGAAGTTTCTTCAGTGGAAACTCCTACTGCTAATCTAGAGTGGTTACATTCTCCACGTCAGAGGTTTGAAGAGCCCACCTATGTACATTTACAATAAGGAGCGAAGAGGGAGTTCCTCTGGGGCTCAGGAGGTTGAGAATCTGGCATTGTCACTGCTGTGGCTTGTGGTGCAGATTCAACCCTGTCCAGGAACTTCCACATGCTGTGAGGGTGGCCTAAATCAATAAATAAATAAAAGGAAAGAAGGAAGGAACGGAATCCTTGTCAATGGTGTCAGCCAACACCATGACTGTTGCGTCTTTCTCCACGAGTGTGATTTCGTGTAAAAAGTGCATAACTTTGTCAAAACTAAATCATAGGCAAAAATCCTGCATATCCATTCCACACAGGCTCTCAAGAGGCAACATCATCTAATGTGGAATAAATTTTTCATGACCACACATTGGTAGACACTTTGGGGAGTTCCCTTGTGACAGAGTGGGCTAATGATCTGGCGTTGCTGCTGCAGTGGCGTGGGTTGCTTCTGCGTTGTGGGTTCTATCCCTGATCCAGGAACTTCCACATGCCACTGGTGGGGCCAAAAAGTAATTATTTTTGGGTAACCTCTCTAGTTTTCTATATTATTTCACTAATATTGACAACTGAATGGATTCATACATGTACATTAGATGCACAAGTAGATAATATGAACCATTTACCAGCCAACATCCTCAAATTTTTTTCTTTTTCAGCCTCCCCACGGCATATGCAGTTCCAGGGCCAGGGATCAAATCTGTAGGCCACAACTGCAACCTACATCACAGCTGTGAAAACACCAGATCCTTTAACCACTATGCTGGGCAGGGGATCTAACCTGCACTGCAGAAATGCCACCAATCCCATTGCCCCACAGAAGGAACTCCCACCATTCTACTCTTAATTGCCCTATTATCATTGTAAGTCCTGTACATGATACATGAAATCAGTAATCCTTCCCTAAACATAAAAACTACAGGTCATCAGTGATACTGAATCTATGAATACACAGATTGTAAGGGTATAAATTTTGCTCCTTTGTAACCCCCACATCAGATCTAAAACCAGAAGTATTATGACTAACAGAAGTCAGCAATTGAGCAGTATAAATAGTCATCAAATATTAATTTCCTCTGAAAATGCTTTACATGCATGAACTGTTCCCTCCTCAGGCCTGAAAAGAGCTGCCATAACAGGATGCCTAAGTTAAAGGACCCTGATATCGACCAGGCCAGTGCTCAGTAGAAGTCGTTTTCATGTTCAAGATGGGACAGAGGGTGACAGCGGAGAGGTGGGTGAATCCAGAGCCCATGGTGAACATGCCTTCTGAAGTCCAGGAAAGGAACGGGGCCTCCGGGGCCCCAGGCCACCCCCAATGCCCTTCTGAGTTGGGTAATGGGAACATTCCCTGTGGGTGACAAGGTGGCCTGAGAAAGTGTCATGACGCTGACACTGTGTCCTTTTTTTTTTTTTTTTTTTTTGGTTGTTGTTGTTGCTATTTCTTGGGCCGCTCCCGCAGCATATGGAGGTTCCCAGGCTAGGGGTCGAATCGGAGCTGTAGCCACCGGCCTACGCCAGAGCCACAGCAACACGGGAACCGAGCCGCGTCTGCGATCTACACCACAGCTCACGGCAACGCCGGATCGTTAACCCACTGAGCAAGGGCAGGGACCGAACCCGCAACCTCATGGTTCCTAGTCAGATTCGTTAACCACTGCGCCACGACGGGAACTCCAAGACACTGGGTCCTGTGTGAACTCCATGCTCTTGGTATCACACCCCATCCTCTGCGTGTCCCCCCTGCAGGGTCCTTCCTGCCTCAGGACAGAGACCACCTGGCAAGCAGTTGACCTGTCAGCAAACAGCAGAGGATTCTGTTCTAATGGGAGCCCTGAAGGTGACAACTCGTGGACAGAAGTGGCCCGTGGTGTTGGGGCTGCCAGAGGGGGTGGGGAGTGAGACTTTCATGGTTGTGGAACCTCGGGTTTAAAAGCTGAACTATTCTATGGATAGTGTGAGGGCTCCACAAAAAGGTGAGTGTACCTGATGCCTTAAAAACGTGAACTTAAAATGGTGATGAGGGTGTGACGTGTGCTACAGTTCACTTACATTTAGAAATGATGCCTTGGGAGCTCCTGTCAGGGCTCAGTGGCTGTGAACGTGACTAGTGTCCATGAGAGTGCAGGTTCAATCCCAGGCCTCGCTCAGTGGGTTCATGAACAGGCATTGCTGGGGCTGTCATGTAGGCCGGCTGCGGCAGCTCTGATTCCACCCCTAGCCTGGGAACCTCCATATGCTGCAGGTGCGGCCCTTAAAAGCTAAAACAAAACAAAGAAACCCCTGATGTCTTACTCAGATTCCAATTTGAATCCTCTTTATCACAAACATGGGAGGCCCAAGCACTGTCCCCCACCAAGGAGGCCCTCATGGTACTTTCATGTGGCACATGGGGATCATTCTTAGGGGGGCTAGTCCGTGCTCCTGGAGCTCCGTCCGGGGAACCCAGGCAGCAGTGACACGAATGGGTTGGACATGTGATAGACTATGATATCAGCAGGATAACACCAAGGGTTGTCACTCAGCCGAAATTTGAGCCACAACCACTCAAGGTGCTTGTCCTCATTTGATATGGCAAGAGAAAGAGAACAAAGGGGACCACAGGTTCCTCAGAGCAACACCCTCAATTCAGATATTTGAAACTTCAGGGAGGACAAGAAACACTGGAGGAAGACATGGGGTCTCCCCTGAACCAGAGCCTGACCCACACGGATGGGGTGAGACCCACACAATCCCCAGACCCAGCACCAGGGTGACCTCACCTCTCCAGACCCTGCACCTGGGGTCACAGGTCCCCTTGGCCAGGACGCTAGGGCTGTGCTGAGTGGGCCCCCAACATGGGAATGAGTCAGGTCCTGGGACCTGCTAGGACAGCAGAAGGAGTGTAGGGTCTGCCTCCTCCCCTCTTTTCAGTTTGTCCCAGAGAAGTCAGTCTCCACCTCTTTTCCCCTTGGTTCTGGGCTATTTTAATTGCTTTTAGCCATTTATGCTAAAGTTGAGCACAATACCTTGGTTCTAGCAGGCTCAGCCATTTCTTTGTCTTGCTGAAGTGCTGAGACAACTCCCTGGAAGGCAAGACTGACACAGGAGGTGCAGGACTGGGTGCTGCTGAGCAAGGATAAGCAACTAGAAGGAGACCTCAGAGGCAACTTCCCCTGCTGCTAGTTGGCCTTACACCCAGACCCACGTGCCCAGCAATCAACTCACCAGGCAAACCCGCCTCCCTCCTCACCCTGTGAATCCTGTTTATTTTTTTTAATGGCTGCACCCACAGTATATGGAAGTTCCCGGGCCAGTGATTGAATACAAGCTGCAGCTTAGGCTTATGTTGCAGCTGCAGCAATGCCAGATCCTTTAATCCACTGTGCCAGGCTGGGGATTGAACCTGCACCACCACAGAGACCAGAGCTGCTGCGTACTCTTTTTTTTTTGAGGGCCACACATGCAGCATATGGAAGTTCCTAGGCTAGGGATCGATTGGTGCTATGGCTGCCAGCCTATGCCACAGCCGCAGCAATGCCAAATCCAAGCCACATCAGTAACATACACCACAGCTCAGGCCCGTGCTGGATCCTTAACCCCCTGAGTGGGGCCAGGGATTGAACCTGCATCCTCATGGATACTAATCAGGTTCATTTCCACTGAGCCACAATGGGAACTCCCTGCAGTCAGATCATGAACCCACTGCGCCACAGCAGGAGTTCCCTGGTGAATTGGTTTAATTATGAGGGAGCTCACCTGAGGCGCCTCCACCAGCCCCAGGGAAGGTGAACCTGCAGGGGTAAGGACTAGGCTCCCTCTGCCCCTGTAGCTATGACCCCCAGGCAAGGTAGAGAACCAGCCTTAGAGCAGAGGCTGTGACCAGACAAGTCCAGCTCAGCTCCAGATCTGACATCTAAGCACAGACATTTGGACAGAGGCACAGACCTTCCCAGGACTGCGGCCAGTCTGGGTCTCTACCCACGACCCCATGTCCCCCTCAAAGCTCTCAGGACTGAAGCTGGGTCTCTACCCAGGACCCCACATCCTAGTGTGGGCCGAACTTGGTCATGTCTAAAAACGCACAGTGTAGACAGGGCACGGAGAGGGCTAAATCTACCATGTGGACTACTCAGTTTTAAAGTAGTTTGGGGCTGCTCTTCTGTGGGTCACATGTCACACAGGTGGGGTCTTTCACCTCTGGACAGGGATTTACCCCTTGGTGGGAGTGGGATGTCTGTTTCTTGGAGAATAAATCAACATAAGGCTCCACATTTCACCTGCATCAGCGAACTGCACAAAATGCTTGTCATTAAGCATTTCAACATGCAAAACAAAAACATTACCAATTTCTCTGGCCGTGGTCAGGACTCAGAAGTCAGCCCAGGCTCCCACAAGGGAGGAGCAGAAGTGGCCCAATTCCACTATCCCAGGTCCCCGCCAGATCATCCATCCTGCTGACAACTAAAATGACCCAAATACATACACTAGATGCACAAGTAGGGCAACTTGAACCATTTGCTAAGCCGCCATTATAATCTTAACTGTCCTATCATCATTGCGAATTCTTTACATGACACACAAATCAATAATTCTTCCCTAGCCATTACACTATCCCTCATCAATGATACTGAAGCCACAAATACAGATTGTGAAAACTTAAATTTTGACTCCTCTATGATACCCACATCAGATCTAAAACCAGGAGGATTATGACTGAAAGAAATCAACAACCAAGGTCCGCAGTCATCAAATATTCGTTTCCTCTGAAAATGTTTTACACTCGTGCTGATCCCCCCTTTATGCTTATAAACAGAGGCTACCCGAGGACACCTAGATGACAGGTCCTGATGTCCGCAGGGCCAGGCCTGTGCTGTGCACAGTGACCAGCAGAAGCGCACCCGCTGCCCCCTCAGGGGGATTACCTGCCATGGCAGTTTCCACGGCCCTCCTCTGAGGGGACCAGCTCACAGGCCTCCGCTTAGGAGGATTCATTTTGTGAGCCTTCCCTTCAGTGGGGTTCATCCTTCAAATCCTTTCTTTGATGGACTTTGCCTTACAATCCTGTGTTGGGGTCACGCAGCAGGCATTTCCCCCTGAAGTGGGTTTAGGCTCATGTGAGAAGATTGCACTCACCACCTGCTCGTCCACTCCCAGCTCAGACCCAGAAAGACCCCCCTTGGTCTCCCAGCCCATGGCTCTGCCTGGGCACCCTCTCCCCTCCCTCCTGGCCTCTCCCTCCCATGTCCCCTGAGGGTTACCAGGAGCTCCCGCCTGGGGTGGGCTGTCCACTCTGTCCTAAGGAAGCCTCCATGTCATCAGGTGAAAAAAAGCAAGAGGTACTGATGGGGCCTCCCTCATGTGGCACAGTGGCCAGCACCCACCTACTGACCTTGTCACTCTGGATGAGTCTGGGTGGGGGTCCAAGGACGTGCAGCACTTTCTGGTTCTCATTTCATTCCAGCAATGCCCCCAGGAATCACACTAAACAACTCTGTACCAACTGCAAAGGATGCTTGTTCACAAGCCCCTTCCAGTTCCCAGGGCTCACGAGGGCAGGCCCTGCCCGGGTTATGCAGCTCACCTTGGCAATAACCCAGCAGCCCCTGGGGCTCACGAGGGCAGGTCATGCCTTGTATATGGAGCTCACCTGGGCAATCACCCATCATCACCCGGGGCTCACAAGGGCAGGCCTTGCCCAGGATATGGAGCTCACCTGGGCAATCACCCATCATCACCCGGGGCTCACAAGGGCAGGCCTTGCCCAGGATATGGAGCTCACCTGGGCAATCACCCATCATCACCCGGGGCTCACAAGGGCAGGCCTTGCCCAGGATATGGAGCTCACCTGGGCAATCACCCATCATCACCCGGGGCTCACAAGGGCAGGCCTTGCCCAGGATATGGAGCTCACCTGGGCAATCACCCATCATCACCTGGGGCTCAAAAGGGCAGGCCTTGTCCAGGATATGGAGCTCACCTGAGCAATAACCCAGAAGCCCCTGGAGCTCACAAGGGCAGGCTCCTCCCAGGATATGGAGCTCACCTGAGCAATAACCCATCATCACCCCGGGCTCAAAAGGGCAGGCCTTGCCCAGGATATGGAGCTCACCTGAGCAATAACCCAGAAGCCCCTGGAGCTCACGAGGGCAGGCTCCTCCCAGGATATGGAGCTCACCTGAGCAATAACCCATCATCACCCCGGGCTCAAAAGGGCAGGCCTTGCCCAGGATATGGAGCTCACCTGAGCAATAACCCATCATCACCCCGGGCTCAAAAGGGCAGGCCTTGTCCAGGATATGGAGCTCACCTGAGCAATAACCCAGAAGCCCCTGGGGCTCACAAGGGCAGGCCTTGCCCAGGATATGGAGCTCACCTGAGCAATAACCCAGAAGCCCCTGGGGCTCACAAGGGCAGGCCTTGCCCAGGATATGGAGCTCACCTGAGCAATAACCCAGAAGCCCCTGGGGCTCACGAGGGCAGGCCTTGCACAGATTATGGAGCTCACCTGGGCGGGCACCCTGACAGCGACCAGCACACAGGAACCACATACAGAGACCTCACTGCAGACCCCTCCCCCAGCCCCCCTTGTTAGAGCGGACCCTGAGCACCTTAGAGCAGTGTCTGAACTAACAGCAGCTCCTGGGCAGGTCTGTGCCCCTGGACGTTTCTCCGTGCAGCCTCCCTCCAGTGGGTCTTCCAGAGGCTTCCAATGCACCAGGGTACCCGGCCCCTGTTTCCACCCACCTCCCCTCTTCTCCCTTCTTACAGGATTTCTCTCATGAGGAGAGAATCTTCTTGAAATAGTCTCCCACTCGTGAGCCAGATAAAATTAGAAAATGAGCTAGAGCTGCAGCCCCACGTCTACCTTGACCCTCAGGACTCCACATGCTCTTTGTACAGAACCTGAGGAGCAAGGCCCATTTCCCACAACCATAGGCACCTGATGGGTTAGGGTTAGGGTTTAGGGTTGGGGTTAGGGTTTGGGTTCTGGTTGGGCTTTGGGATCAGGTTCGGTGTTAGGGTTTGGCTTGGGGTGAGAGGTTAGGGTTAGAGGCTTAGGGTTTTGGTTTGGGGGTTAGGATTAGAGGGTTAGGGTTAGGATTGGAGTTAAGTTGGGCTCACTGCTCTGAAAGACTTTGAGAGAGATATAGCCCATATTGGCAGGCACTTCTCAGTAATAAAGAAAGAGGGGGAAGGAAGCTGACCTGCATATTGCCCAAGGCCAATACAGCCCCGGGGGCTGCTGAGCCAGAGAGGAGGAAAGCCTGAGAGTTGCTGTTAGAGCAGATGTCCCCAAGACACAGCCATAGTACCTTCTGGACCCCTGTGCAGCTTCAAGGCTGTGAGTGCAGGCTCAGAGGTGAGGTTGATGGTGGTTTTGGTAGAACCTCCAGCCAGCAGTCAGAGGTTTGGCATGGCTTTCCAGGCTCTGGTGACTCTGCTCCAAGATGCCTCATGTCAGGCAGAGGAAACAGGTGTCTCTTCAGCACTGGATGTGGATTTGCAGCCTGGTCAGTTGGCAGAGCATTTAGAATGCTTGAGGGTTTCACTGGGTTTCAGATTGCCTTCTGTTCTTTCAGAGGCAGGAGCTGGGACCCACACACTCTCTGTTTTGATTCACGTGCTGGGAATTGTCAAGCCCCCGATTGTCGCGGGTTTAGGTATCAGGATATAGGCTGGTGCTGATGAATGGATGGTGGAATTCGGTGGTATTTTGGCTGGTGGCTGTACTAATCCTTATGCTTTTTTTCATTCAAGAGACCTAGTGAAACTTCCCCCTTGCCTTTCCACAGAAGCCTCTGTTTCACTACCACACCAGGCTATGGAGGCCTGACCAAACCCAGGTCTGATGAATTAGGCAAAGTTTATTGATATCGAGAAAGCTCTCATGGAGTTCCCTCATGGCTGCCTGGTTATGAGCTTGTCTCTGTCACTGCTGGGGCTGTGATAAGAGCTGCATTTGGAGATCACAACCTGGCCAGACAAGTCCCCAGTGTCACAGTTGGCACCTCAATAAATGAATAAATAAAAGTAAAAAGTCAAAAGAAAGAGCAGTTGATCAAGAAGTCGATAACTACATATATACAATCCTACAGAGCAGCCAAGTGAATTGATAGATAAATCAATACAAAAGGCTCTCCTGGGAGTTCCCATCATGGCTCAGTGGTTAACAAATCCGACTAGGAACCATGAGGCTGCGGGTTTGATCCCTGGCCTCGCTCACTGGGTTAAGGATCTGGCATTATTGTGAGCTGTGGTGTAGGTTGCAGAGGCGGCTTGGATCCCACATTGCTGTGGCTCGTGGCACAGCAGTGGCTACAGTTCCAATTAGACCCCTAGCCTGGGAATTGCCATATGCCATGGGAGCGGCCCAAGAAATGTCAAAAAGACAAAAAAAGGCTCTCCTGATGTTATGCTTGGGGAGGCAGAGGATTTTAAGTACAAGGCTGGAGTTGTAACAGCTGTGGTATGGTTTCAAATCTGGGCCAGACAATGTCGTCATTCCCCAAGGGGATCCAAAAAAAAAAGTAAGTAAATAAAGATGTCAATAAATCATTGAATTCATACACCAGAGATAATTATTACTGGTAATTAATATCTGAAGAAAGACATAAGGCTCCCATGGCACAATGGGTTGGGCGGCAGAGGGAATTTACATAACAGCCTTGGTTAAGTATGGCTGAGTGCTCCGAATTTTTTTGAGAGAGAAATACCCCACATCTTAGGGGACTTCATGGCACTTAGATGGAAAGGAAATATAAAGTCAAAGCCTCAGGCTTGCCCAAGGCCAGTGCAGCCCCCAGGAGAGATGAGGCAACAGGGGGAAGGCAGGCCTGAGAGGTGCTGTTAGGGCCCATGTCCACAAGATGGTGCCAGAGTACCTCCTGGACCCATGGGCAGCTCCAAGGCTGCAGGCTCCAGGCTCAGAGAAGGGGTGAATGATGCATTTGGCTGAAGCCCCAGCAAGCAGTCTATCACAGCCCCAGCAGTGACAGAGACAAGCTCTTAACCAGGCAGCCATGAGGGAACTCCATGAGAACTTTCTGGATATCAATATACTTTGCCTAATTCATCAGACCTGGGTTTGGTCAGGCCTCCATAGCCTGGTGTGGTAGTGAAACAGAGGCTTCTGTGGAAAGGCAAGGGGGAAGTTTCACTAGGTCTCTTGAGTGAAAAAAAGATTTAGGGTTGTCTTCAGGGCACCTGGGACTCTCTGGGCCAAGATGCCTCCTGTCAGGCAGAGGACACAGGTGCCCTTTCAGCATTGGATGTGGATTTGCAGCCTGCCTGGGTGTCACAGCGGTAAGAAAGCTTGGCAGGTTCAATGGGATCAGACAGCCTGTTGTTTCTCAAGAGGCAGGAGTCTGGACTAGGATACCATGGCTTGTGAAGTCGGAGCTGGCAATTTTGAAACCCCAGGCTGAGCGGGGGTTTGTGATCTGGATCAAGTGCCTGCGGGAGGTGAGTGGAGGATGGATTGGTGAGCAGCTGCTCTAAATCTTGTGCCTTTTCTCTCAAGAGGTCTCCTGAAACTCTGTTCCTTTCTTTTCATGTGAGCCTCATTTTTTCTCTCTATACACCTGGTAGGAAGACCTGATCAAAAGCAAGGTCTGGGGAATTAAGGCAGGTAGATTGATATAAAGAAAAGCTCTCCCAGAGATCCCTCCTGGCTCCCTGGGTAAAGATCTGCCTTTGTCCCTGCGGTGGGATTGATAACTTCTCTTCCTTGAAATATGTCGATGGGCAGACAACACACTTATGCTTCAGCTGGGGTCAAGAAAGAAAGAGAGAAAGAAAAGAAGGAAGAAACAAAGAAAGATAGGTAGGCATGAATGGATAATGTTCCCAAGGTCAAGAAAATCAATAATTACATCCATACACAGTTACATTCATAGAAACATAAGTGCACAAATACATGAAAAATTGAATAAGGCTGTCATGACATGATGGGTTGGAGCTGAGGTTGTGAATGGATTGTTCTGGTGTAGGTTGGCCTCAGTGTCTTGGAAGACATTCAGCGAGACAGCTTACTTAGTGGAGCACTTCTCGGTATTTAAAGAAAGAGGGGGAAGGAAAACCAACGGGCATATTGCCCAAGGGCAATGCAGAGAGAGGAGGAAATCCTGAGAGTTGCTGTCAGAGCAGATGGCCACGAGACGGCACCAGAGTACCTTCTGGACCCTGTGCAGCTCCAAGGCTGCTTGCCTATCCAGGCTCAGAGGTAGGTTGTTGGTGGGTTTGGTCAAAACCCCAGCAAATATCCATTGTTAGATAAGTTCTCTTGTCTTTTATATTATTTTACTAATATTGACAACGAAACTGATTCATACACATACACTAGATGCATACGTAGGAAAATCTGAACCATTTACCAGCTGCTGTTCTAAACTTTTAAAAAAAATTATGTAAAGTCTAAACCCATTTCTGGGTGGCATTATCTACCATGACCCCATTTTTCCTGATTTTCTAGTGGCCGTCTTCTATTCAGGTCAGGGCGGAATTCTTACATTTCACAGATACATCACGATTGTGCCTATGTCTGCCCCTCAAGTCAATCTAATCATGTGACTCTGGCTCTTAAATGCCTTAATGGCTTCCCGTTACAGCGAGAGGAAATTCATGACACCTTCTATGACCTACAGAATCCACCACGATCTGGGATCCATTTTTTTTCTTCTTCTTCTGGCCACATTGCAACACATGGAGTTCCCAGGCAAGGGATCAGATCTGAGCTGCAGATGCAACCTATGCTGCAGCTGTGGCAATGCTGGGTTCTTAACCCACTGTGCTGGGCTGGGGATGGAAACCGCTTCCCATTGCTCCAGAGACGCTGCTGATCCCGTTTCGCCCACTGTTCTAATCTTAACTTCCCATCCGCATTGCCAGTCCTCTACATGATACATGAAATCAGTCACTCCTCCCTAAAAACCACAGGTCATCAATGACCCTGAAGCTACAAATACACAGATGGGGAAGATTTAAACCTCTACAGCAGATCTAAAACCAGGAGAATTATGACTAATAGAAGTCAACAGCTGAGTAATAGAATCATTGAATATTAATTTCACCTGAAAATGTTTTGCAGTCATTAGCTGTTCCCTCTTTAGGCCTAAAACAGCTCCTATTCCAGTAATCTAATCATTGAATATTAATTTCACCTGAAAATGTTTTGCAGTCATTAGCTGTTCCCTCTTTAGGCCTAAAACAGCTCCTATTCCAGTAATCTAATCATTGAATATTAATTTCACCTGAAAATGTTTTGCAGTCATTAGCTGTTCCCTCTTTAGGCCTAAAAACAGCTCCTATTCCAGTAATCTAATCATTGAATATTAATTTCACCTGAAAATATTTTAACTCATTAGCTGTTCCCTCTTTAGGCCCCAAAACAGCTCCTATTCCAGGACGCCTAAATTAGAGGCCCTGATTCTGACATGACCAGGCCTATATTGTGGAAAATGATCAGTTCACGTTGTTTTCCTGGGTTCAAGACATGACAGAGGGAGATGGCAGAGACGCGGGGTGAATCTGGAGTCCAGGGTGGATGTGCTGCCTGAGCTTCCGGACAGGAACATGGCCTCTGGGGTCCCAGGCCTCCCATCACGCCACCTTCGTGGAGTCTTGGGAACACTCTGTGTGATGAGACAGCCCACACACTTGTCATAGCCCTGATGCTGTGTGCTATGTGGGCCCCATGCTCTTGGGATCAGAGCCCACACTCCGTGGTCCCCCCTGCAGGGTCCTTCCTGCCACAGGAGCAGAGACCACCCAGCAAGCAACCTCTCCCCAACCTGCAGGATGAGGGTAACAGGGACGCCAGAGTCCCCAGAGCACCAGTGGGGACAGCGATGACGCAGATGAGGCTCAGTCCAAGAGATGGGACCAGAGAGACCCACAAGGCCAGTCAGGTCATGGTTCATCTGAGCCCCAAACACACTGTCCCTCATATGCCATCCCTAAATGCAGGGTCTTGAGATGCAAACAGGCTGAGCTTCACACTGAAGGTCAGCTCTTCCAAACTGACCCCTCAGCAAACACTGCAGGAATCCGCTCAAATGGGGGCCTGGAGTCCACAACTCAAGGACCGCAGAGCCAGGACTGTGGGGGGTGGGGTGGGGGGAGTGAGACTTCCACCCCAACTCCCCAGCCTCCCTACCTGGGTACCACATCCACCCTGAGAGTGACCCCACCTCCCCAAACCCTGTGCCTCGGCTCACATCCCCTTGGTTGATACCAGGGCTGTGCTGGGTGGGCCCCCGTTGTGAGCTGGGTCCCTGGGAGCTGCTAGGACCGTAGAAAGAAATGCGGGGTCCATCTCCTCCCCCAACACTTGTCCCAGAGAAGTCAGTCCCCTCCTCTTCTCACTTGATTCTGGGTTATCTTCACTGCTTTTAAAGCTTTCATGATAAAGTTGAACACATTACCTTGACTCTGGCAGGCTCAGCCCTTTCGTCTCACTGAGGTGATGAGAAAACTCGTGGGACAGCAGAGCTGAAAGCGAAGACGCAGGTCTGGGCTCGGCCAAGTGGGAAGGAGACTCTAAAGGCCGCCTCATCTGCTGCCCTTTGGCCTTAAATGGAGATCCACGAGCCCAGCAATCAGTTTACCAGGGAAACCTGCCCCCTCCTCGCCCTGTGTGTGCTGCTGAATGGGAGTCATTGTGAGGTAGCCCAGGTGAGGGGTCTGCACCAACCCCAAGGGAAGGTGGCCATTGCAGGGGTAGGACTTGGGCCCTCCCATGGCACTGACCCCTGGGAGGCCAGGTCACCATGTTCAGAGCAGACACTGCTAACAGACAAGCCCGCACAGCTCTAGACCCAACACTTAAGCACTGACATTCAGACAGAGGCGTGGAACTTCCCAGGACTGAGGCCAGGTCTTCCTCAGGTCCCCACATCGCCCTGAAGCTCCAAGACTGAGGATGGGTCTCCACCCAGGCCCCCACATCCTAGCGTGGGCAGAACCTGTCAATCTAAGTGTTCTCACTGTAGACAGCACATGGTCAGGTCTAAACACACTCAGTGTAGACAGCACATGGAGAGGTCTAAATCTACTGTGTCCACAGAACTTGGTCAGGTTTAAACTGGCTTAGGGCTGCTCCCCTGGGAGGCACAGGTCACCCACGTGGAGTCTCTCATCTTTGGACAGGGGCTCAGCCTCCTGTGGGAAGGAGGATGTCCATTTCTCAGTGAATAAATCCACACTGGGCTCTACACCTCACCCTCCTCAGGCAACTGCACAGTCTCTCTGTCACTAAACATTTCACCATGCAAAGCAAAATGTTCCCAATTTCTCTGACTACATGACGGTCAGGACCCAGGCATCAGCCAGGAGCTTTTCATAGTGCAGCCTAGGCTCCAGCAAGGACAGACCAGATGTGGCCTGATGCCAGCATCCTGGTCTCCTCAGGAGTGGCCGCCCTGGAAGCCGGGGCAGGACAGTCCCGCACAATCCAGGTGGAGTGCGTTCAGGGTACTGAGAGCCTGGCCCCCAGGTCCTGCTTCATGGCAACATGTGCAGAGTGGGGGGATCACAGGGAGAGGTTGGGGCACAGAAGCTGCTCAACTGGGGAACCCAGAGCCCGAGCTCCTTGGGCACTTGCCTGTTTCCACCTGCAGCCCGCCTGTCCCCTTCGGCTGGCCCATATCCATCCCACATGCCCACTGCCTGCTCTTTCAAAAGCACAGGATCTCACACCCAGGGGGTCTATCAACCCCCACTCCTCATGCTGAATTTTGGGAGAATAAACCCCTTGACTGGATTCAGGACCCTCCAAGGAAGGAGGCTGTGTGGCTGATCCCAGTCGGGGCTGTGCTGACTGATGCGGACACAGGAGCCACGTTCAGGGCCTGGAGGCAAGGGCCACAGAAGTGGGGTCCACAGCCCTGGCCAGGCTCTCCTATCATGACATTGTGGCTTAAAGGAGATCCGGGAGAGGTGGCTGAATGCAATGGGGGCCCAAGTGGAACCTCGAATGGGGCTTAGAGAAGGCGTGAAGGACGTTACTGAGACAGCTACCATGGCGGGGAGACAGACTCTGTTAGGACAGCCTGCTCCACCCACTTAAATGCCCAAGATCTGTGACCTCACATGGCAACACGGGATCGACTGAGCAGGATGTGCTGATGTATTTGGGGCCCAGTTTAGTCTGCAACCAACTTGCAAGTGGTTCCAGCGAACACACAGGTGAACACATATGTGCAGCACACACTCTAACATATGCACATACACAGCACAAATACACACACACTAGCACATGAATGTGCAAGCACACAATGCATAGCACACATATGCCCTGCACACACTAACATGTGCTCCCACACACAGCTATGCACACACAGCACACACTCCATGCACACAGTTCACACACAGGGACTAGTATCGTAGAGTGTTAATTCCTGAACACAAGTGAAGTTCACATGCATTCCTCCCTTTTTCTTCAACTTACTGTTTTTCAAAATAAAAAGTTTAAGAAAAAAGTTACTAGTCAATGACTTTTGATTCATAGGACTTTCTGAAGTTATTCCACAACATTATGACACAGGAAATTAACGTAGATGTTACATTACCGCCTATTGATGGATGGATAGAGAAGCAGAATGCTGTCCATCCACACAATGGAAGGTTTTTCCACCTAAAAATGAAGGAAATTCTGTCACAAGCTACAGCATGAATGAACCCCCTTTCAGTGATAATAGTCCCCCCTCTATGGTAAGAATACCCCACAGAAATAGTGCTGCCTCTACTGTCACCATTACTCTCTGCAGAATGGGCCTCCTCTATTGGGCTAGTGCCCTTTATCACAGCAGCCCCCTGTACTGTCACAGTCCCTTCCCTGCTGCAGCACCCCCATGTCATCCTAGTCCCTCATTGTAACTTTCCCCCCGCGGGAACCATCCCCCCTGTTGCAGCACCCCCACGTCATCCTAGTCCTCCATCGTAACTTTCCCCCCACGGGAACCATCCCCCCTGCTGCAGCACCCCCACGTCATCCTAGTCCCCCATCGTAACCTTCCCCCCGCAGGAACCATCCCCCCTGCTGCAGCACCCCCACATCATCCTAGTCCCCCATCGTAACTTTCCCCCCACAGGAACCATCCCCCCTGCTGCAGCACCCCCACGTCATCCTAGTCCCCCATCGTAACCTTCCCCCCGCGGGAACCATCCCCCCAGTACAGCAGTGGTCCTCCTTTACGGTGAGAGTCCCCTCACCAGGGTATCATCCCCCACACTGTCTTGGCCCCAACTCAGTGTCACATCCCCATCACATTCGTCACCTCTGTACAGGAGTCCCCTCCCTAGTGTTCCTTGTAGGGATATAGTCCTTCCTCTTCAGCAACCGTCCCCCCTCTATTGTAATGGTCCCCCCATTAGCACCCTCATCCCAGGTAATCGTCCCCCTTCCTCCTCACAGTAATTCTTGTGGAGTAAAAGTTTCCTTTCTAACTGGATTTGAATTGCACAGGCCTCAAAGGACTGCAGGAGTGACATACAGCAAATCCCTCCTTGCAGGGCCCAGGCATGGGCAGTCTGAGGCACCTGTGGATGCGTGTCCCCCATCAGGTAGGGTGCCTGTTGGTGTGCCCTGTGTCACCATTGGGGGCACCTCTGTGTCTGTCACTATTGTGGGGACCCATATGTGTGTCTGCTTCTCCACTGCAAAGGGCACCTCTCCCCAAACACAAGTCATGTGACACTAAGAGGATCCTGTTTACTCTGGTCCATAACTGCGGTTATCTGATCTCTGGGTCCCTGTCCCCTCCTGTCCCCAGGTCCCCAGGCCTCTGTTTCATCAGAATCTGTGTCACTTTGTATTAAGTCCCTCATCCTCCCATTTACTCCCCCCACCCCCCGCCTGAGAAGGTCATGAGTTTGTCCGTGATGGGAGGAAAATTGTCCCATCCCCATGGACACCAATCCCGTGCTTGCCAGGAGGCACTCACCTCCTCCCAGGTGCACAGATATGGTCACCCATCCTCTCCCTTGCTACAGACCCCAGCTCTCTGGTTTCCAAGTACAGATTCAGGTGCGCTCAGCACTGGTGCTGAGAACCACCCAGGTGACCCCATGCCCTGGCCTCGAGCCCTCGGGCAGCACCCCTGGGAGTCAGCCAGGTGCACCTGTGCATCCTGCTGCCTTCTCCACTGAGCGCTTCCTCAGCTGTATCCACGCCGCCCTCTGCCTTCTCAGTCAACGCGGGACTCAGTGAGCACGAGGAGAGGCTTTCACAAACGCATGGGGGTCTTTTGCCCATTTTTCAATTGGGTTGTTGCCTTTTTTGCTATTGAGTTGTATACGTTGTTTGCATATTTTAGAGATTAAGCCCTTGTCCGTTCCATGATTTGACACTCTTTCCTCCCATTCTGTAAGTTGTCTTTTCGTTTTCTTTTTGGTTTCCTTTGCTTTGCAAAAGCTTGTCAGTTTGATTAGGTCTCATTGGTTTATTTTTGCTTTTATTTCTGATGCTTTGGGAGACTGACCTGAGAAAACATTTGTAAGGTTCATGTCAGAGAATGTTTTGCCTATGTTCTCTTCCAGGAATTTGATGGTGTCTTGTCTTATATTTCAGTCTTTAAGCCATTTTGAGGTTTTTTTTTTTTTTTTTGTCTTTTTGTTGTTGTTGTTGTTGTTGTTGTTGTTGCTATTTCTTGGGCCGCTCCCGTGGCATATGGAGGTTCCCAGGCTAGGGGTCGAATCGGAGCTGTAGCCACCGGCCTACGCCAGAGCCACAGCAACGCAGGATCCGAGCCGCGTCTGCAACCTACACCACAGCTCACGGCAACGCCAGATCGTTAACCCACTGAGCAAGGGCAGGGACCGAACCCGCAACCTCATGGTTCCTAGTCGGATTCGTTAACCACTGCGCCACGACGGGAACTCCTTTTTTTTTTTTTTTTTTTTTGAGGTTATTTTTGTGCATGGTGTGAGGGCGGGTTCTAGTTTCATCGATTTGCATGCAGCTGTCCAGGTTTCCCAGCAATACTTGCTGAAAAGACTGTCTTTTTCCCATTTTATGTTCTTGCCTGCTTTGTCAAAGAGTAATTGACCGTAAGTGTCTGGGTTTATTTCCAAAAGACCTGAATAGACATTTCTCCAAAGAAGATATACAGATGGCCAACAAGCACATGAAAAAATGCTCAATGTCACTGATGATTAGAGAAATGCAGATCAAAACTACCATGAGGTACGAACTCACACCCTCAGTTATTAATAAGTCCACAAATAACAACTGCTGGAGAGGGTGTGGAGAAAAGGGGACCCTCCTGCACTGTTGGTGGGAATGTAAGTTAGTACAACCACTATGGCAAACAGTATGGAGATACCTTAGAAAACTATACATAGAACTACCATATGACCCAGCAATCCCACTCTTGGGCACATAGCCAGACAAAACTTTCCTTGAAAAAGACACATGCAAACCGCATGTTCACTACAGCGCTATTCACAAAGGCCAAGACATGGAAACAACTTAAATGTCCAGCGACAGATGATTGGATTAGGAAGATGTGGTGTATATACACAAGGGAATAGTACTCAGCCAGAAAAAAGAATAAAGTAATGCCAGTTGCAGCAACATGGATGTTACTAGAGACTCTCATACTGAGTGAAGTAAGTCAGAAAGACAAATACCATATGATATCACTTACATATGGAATCTAATATACGGCACAAATGAACTTTTCCACAGAAAGGAAAATCATGGACTTGGAGAATAGGCCCTAACCCATCAGGCCTGCCACTAGGGATGAAAGCTGCTCCCACAAGGGAGCAGGGAACAGGTCCCATGTATATTGTGGCCCAGAGACTCAGTGTAATGCCTCCTACAGAGAAGCAGCAGATGTGTCTCATGGATAAAGACCCTGACATCATCCAAGGGGACAGGCACTGCGATTTCCCAAGCCTGGGCAGTGGGCAACTTTTCTATAAAACCTTGGTGTGGGTTTTATGGAATTCTAGTTGTGGCTCAGCGGAAACAAACTTGACACGGTCTCCATGAGGATACAGGTTCCATCCCTGGCCTTGCCCAGTGGGTTAAGCATCCAACATTGCTATGGCTGTGGTGTAGGCTGGCCCCCTAGCCTGGGAGCCTCCATATGCCACAGACGTGGCCTTAGAAAGCAAAAAACAAAAACAACCCAAAACCTTGGTGTGGGTTTTTTATTGTTAAAAATTGTTTTGTGTTAAAGAGAACAATTTGGGGGCATTTAGCACGTTCCCAGTGTTGTGCCAGCACCACCTCTATCTGGTTCCAGCACATCCTCATCCCCCTGGAGGAGACCCTGTCCCGTTAATCACTCTCAGTGTCCTCACCACCCCCCACCCCGAAAACACCAGATTGCTTCTGTCTCAATGCATTTGTGTGCTCTGAATGGCTCATATTAAATGGAATCAAGAAAATGTGAATTTTTCACTTTGCTGTACAGTAACAATTGGCAGAACTTTGTAAATCAACTGTAACAAAAATTTTCTTGTAAAAAGAAAATGTGACTTTTGTGGCTGGCTTCTCTCACTGAGCATCATGTCCTCAGGGTTCATCCACTTCTTAAGCAGGTGTTGGAACTTCATTACTTTTCATGGCTGAGTAATATTCCATCAAGGAATGAGAGTAACTGCTATGGGTTCAAATCGATGTGACAACCTGTACATCCCATTCTGATGATGGAGCAACCTTAGGGAGGAGAATGCAGCTTCAGGACATTCCAGTGTACTTTTGGGGATCTAGACAAAAACTCATGATATCCTCCTCCCAATAGAGCATCACATGGTGGAGAGGGGGCCCAAGTAAAGGTGAGGGGTGCCCATGAGGCACAGGGCCTGGAGTGGAGAGTCAGGGGAACCTGCATCACCCCCTCACCCCCCACCTGGGCCCTGACCTCCCTGTGAATGTCCCCCCATCCGGGCTCTGACCTCACTCTGGACATCCCCCCATCTGGGCCTTGACCTATGTGGGCATCCTCCCATCTGGGCCCTGACCTCACTGTGGATGTCCCCCCATCTGGGCCCTGACCTCACTCTGGTTGTCCCCACATCTGGGCCCTGGCCTATGTGGGCATCCTCCCATCTGGGCCCTGACCTCACTGTGGATGTCCCCCGACCTGGGCCCTGACCTCACTGTGGATGTCCCCCCACCTGGGCCCTGACCTCACTCTGGTTGTCCCCACATCTGGGCCCTGGCCTATGTGGACATCCCCCTGCCTGGGGCCTGACCCCACTGTGGATGTCCCCTCATCTGGGCCCTGACCTATATGGATGTAACCCACTCCCCCCCATGCTCCTGCAGCTCCGTGGTATCCATCCTGGCAGCCCCCAGCCCCGTCCCCACTTTTGTTCCCCTCCTCCTTCCCTGGTCTCTGAACAGCCTGCCCACGGGTCCCATTAACAATTGACATCACAGGGAATTCCCACTTCTGCACAGAAGCCAGTGTTCAGCCTGTATGTTCACGTGTGCCCAGCAGCACAGGATCGAATCCACCAAGGGCAGGGCCAGCTTTATCATCACGCTGTTGCCGAGACCAGCTCAGCAGAATGGGGCTGAAGAATGGGTGCTGTGAAACTTAAGGAAAAAAGTTAACATAAAACAAGACACAGAGACATTTATCTGAAGTAAAGGTGGGAACCGGGGGACTCAAGGTCTCAGGGACCAAGATCACCGCCTTAAGAAACCACACTGCTTTTATTGTGTTTTTTAGGATTACATCGCGTGAGAAGGGGGTTGTAGGTTCAGGATATAGGTTTTTTAAGTTATTTTAAAAGTCACATAACCTGTTGCTGATTAAGCTTTTACTCTGCCTTTAGGCATTTAAGAATCATTAGCAGGGTGTTCCCATTGTGGTGCAGTGCTAACAAATCCAACTAGGAACCATGAGGTTGCGGGTTCGAACCCTGCCCTTGCTCAGTGGGTTGGCGTGAGTTGTGGTGTGTGTCACAGATGCGGCTCGGATCCCACGTTGCTGTGGCTCTGGTGTAGGCTGGCAGCTACAGCTCCGATTAGACCCCCTAGCTTGGGAACCTCCATATGCTTTGGGAACGGCCCAAGAAATGGCAAAAAGACAAAAAAAAAAAAAAAAAAAAGGATGGCACATACATAAAAAGCATCATACTTAAATGCAAATACAAAGGAAAGGAAAGTTACCTTAAAAAAGAATCATTAGCATATGAGGAAGCTTGGCGTCAGCTGTCTATGCGTAGCATCTAGAGAATCACCATTGTGCTTCTGCAGACTGCGTGCCTATCTGCAGCAACCTGGCCTGCCCAGGTTTGCACCTCGGTTCTTCTTTGCTAATGCAAATCCAGCTAATGACCCCTCATAAACCCCTTGGGGCTATGGGGCTCCTCTTTTATTCTTCAGAGGACGTATCATGCTGTGCAAATGGTGCGCCAATCTGCACAGGCCTGGCGTGCCCAGACCAACGTGTTAAGTCCTCATTCCGCTGACCCTGTGACTAACTTATGCCTTTAGGTCTTTGTTCTTAAGCCCAAGTCATTCACCGTCACTGCGACTGTTTTTCAAGCAGGAGGATGGGGTAAAGTAAAGCAGGACGAGAGAGAGTTTTCAGCAGAGAGGCCAAGAAAATATTGTAGAAACATGTCTCGTGACACGCTGTGACCAGCCCCATGGGGCAGGGGCCCTGCACAGGCTGACTGACTGACTTCGGCCCTGTCCCGGATGGTGACTGAGACATTTAACGGGGGTGGTGGAGGCCGAGCCCCGACACCATGCAGTGGTCCCATAGGGAAACCCACTCATTAATTACCACCTGCTCAACCAGGGATGTGAGTAAGACCCAGCCATTCAGTGATCCGAGCACCTGTGTTGTCCTGGATGCCACTGGGAGACCTGAGAGACACGTGAGAGAGAGCTGAAGCAATGCCGAGCTAAAACCTGGAGGAATTGCCAGGGATAGAGTAGGCACAGGTGGTTGAGAAGTCCCAATAGGGGATCATCGCTAAAGAGGGAAACCTGGGGGATTTTGGGAGACCTCTGCAAGTTCCAGAAAGCCTTGCTTGATTAGTGGAGGCGTGAGAATTGCCTCAGGTCATTGGATGGGGGATGGGATGAGCCCTGCATTCGGATTCAGACCGAGGGCAAGAGTTTGAGGACCGCCCTTCAGCTGATTTGAATACGCACTTTACCGGATTCTAAGGAGGAGCTACTCCTCCCAGAAAGGAAGAGGCGGGCCTTTCCAACCCCCACTTCCCTTGGAAGGTAAAACTGCGGACCCCTGGATCCTTGGGGCAGAGCTTCCTTTATTTCCCGCTTGCATCTCTCACAAACATCCTATCGTAATAACTCTGTTTCTTGCCTATCACTTTGTCTCTCACTGAATTCCTTCTGAGCAGAGGCATAAAGAACCTGAACCTCAGTGAGTCCAGGCACAGGGTGAGTAATTCTAATTTAAAACCTTGGGTTTAAGTCCCAATCTGGCTTTAGGCTGGGTTCGAGTCCCAGAACATGGGTTCAAGTCCCAGTATGGATTTTGGCTGAGTTCAAGTCCCGGCATGCGGATTTAAGTCCCAGTCTGGGTTTTGGCTGGGTTCGAGTTCAAGCCCCAATCTGTGTTCTAGGTTCAGGCCATTCGTGCTGTCAGTTTCAGAATGAAGCTCTCGAGCAGCATACTGGCCCACCACACAATGTCATGAGTAAACTTTATCACTGACAAATTCAACTTTAAAATGGGAAATGGAGTTTCAAGCAGAAAAACGAGGAGCATCGGAAAGCCAGCCTCCAACTAACACCTCAGCCAGATTTTTGTGTGTACGTGCGAAACTTACACTTGCAAGTATCTACTTCATAAAGTAGTAAAGGAGGACTTTTGCCCTAAGAATCAGTCAGAATGGGCTCTTTTATTGGTCCCTGGTCTTCTCCCGAGGAGGGTGACTGGCCAGAGTGCCCCGACCGGGTAGGGGACAAGAGATTTTCTGAGGTTTTCCACGTCCCTCCTCACGAGCTGCCCTCTTTCCGTCCCTTTGAGACCTTCGAGGACCCGAGACATGTCCATTTCCTCCCTTCATTAGGACTCGGATCCGAAGGGTCTCTGTCTCTGCAGGTCTTCTGAGAGGCTCCAGTCTTGCACGTAAGGGAGTGTCTGATGAGGAAGACCGTGCTTGTGGGATTTGTGCTTTATGTTCTGTGTTGACGTTGTGACGGCCATTCTGCTGAGTGAAAGAGGAAGGTCTGGTTCTGTTCCACCGCAGAGCCCTGTCCAGAATTCTGTCTGGCTGGAAAGAGGCTAAGACTGAGAAGAAAAAACAGTTTAACTGTATGGCCACAGTATTGTTTAGAGTCCAGAGAAAGGTGGTTTTTGCATGTGCAATTAAAAAAAAATCAAGCTTGAGAAAACCTCTTTTCAGGATTCTGAACTTGAGAGAATAAGTCCTTCTAGGAGAACTTGCTTTTCTTGCATTTGCCTTGACCTGGGCTCTCAGGAACACCTGTCTAGACCATCTTTAATTCCTGAGACTGAAAAGGAAAAATTGGGAAAAGTCTTCAAAACTTATTTTTAAGCTAGTGAGTTTTATTTGTAATATCTGACTCATAACTGGGCTTAGAAGAGGAAGCTATGAGATCTCTCTGTCCATGTGTATGTGCATCACCTGTCTCACCTTTGGGATGATGTCATCAGAAATTAAATGCAAAGGAGCCCTACCTAACTGGCTTAAAGGAAACAAAGTGCTTCTATAAATTCTCAAATATAGAAGGTAACTGGCCGGAATAACGTTTAGGTTCACATGAACTGAGAAATATTCCGTATTAAATTAATATCTAGCATTAAAGCTAAAGTTTGTTAATTAATAGAGACATGTCTTTAGACTTATCAGCATTCAGTAGAATTCCTTATTGTACCTAGGTTTCATAGAAGTCAGGTGAGATAGTGAGACATCAATTACAAACAGAAACTAAAGGTGTTTAGGACTATTATTACTGTGTTCGGTGTCACCCCGAGATGTTCTCTGTAAGGAAAACATGTTTTAGAAATGATAAAAGACAATCCATCATTGCTTTAGAAAAGTAGCATGTGTGTTTTCTTTGAAGAAGGATGAGGAAGGGAATTGCATTTTATCAAGGGAAAAAGGAGCATTGTTTGTAGTTTGTTGCTCTGGATGGAAAAATAAGGGACAGACCAATATGGATACAGAAAGTGATGCAGGACGTGTGGGAAGTGGACATTGAGAAAGGAGTTTTGGGCATGGTTGGAACTGACAAAGTTTAGACTAAAATTAAGTGTAAATTGATTTTGAAAGCAAGCTGCTGCAAAACTTGAATTTGGCTTTTCTCTCTCTGCTAAGAGAACAAAGTCATCTTGGAATGGTACTTTTGACAACAGTTATGTGGAGTTCTTTGCCTTTAAGTGATCTGTATTTTCTTTTGAGATCTCTTCTAACTTTGGGAAAAGTATTATCCACAATGGCCTATCAGTAACACTTTAAAGGAACCAGGCCATAATGTCTTGTTTTCTCTTAATCTTGGAGTTCCCGTCGTGGCTCAGTGGTTAATGGATCTGACTAGGAACCATGAAGTTGCGGGTTCGATCCCTGGCCTTGCTCAGTGGGTTAAGGATCCAGCGTTGCTGTGAGCTGTGGTGTAGGTTGCAGACACGGCTTGGATCCTGCATTGCTGTGGCTCTGCCTTAGGCCGGTGGCTACAGTTCCAATTCAACCCCTAGCCTGGGAATCTCCAAATACCATGGGAGTGGCCCAAGAAATGGCAAAAAGACCCCCCCCCCCAAAAAAATATTATACAATCTAATATGATATCTACCTAAAATTTAGAAGCAAAGGGACCAAAATTTGTCCAGAACCCCCACTGTGCCTTAGAAGGATTCAACCAGGCGTGGATGGCCTTTCCTGGTGCACCCTAGAATTTGGGACATTAAATGACAAGGCACCCCTAAATGGGGAACAGAGGAAACATACTCTATGTAATTGGACAAATTCTACCCATTTCCTCAGGCGGACACCCTGGGAACAATGTCTCCATCTAACTGTGATTAAAAATAGTGACTTTTTGCCACCGAGTGAGTAGGGAGACCCGAAGTCTATTGGAGGGCCCCTAATGGGACCTGCTGGAGTTGTGGAACAAACTTGTGGCCCTGGCTCCCTCCGGGGTGGATTGGGAGAGGCACCCTGGGTTTCCCTTGGGCCCAGGACATAAACAAAAACCCTGCAATTTGCCAAATTGCCAACCTACCACATCTCTCTACCAGAGGGACTCAGTCGGTTTTCAGAGTGAATGATTGCTTGATCAATTTCTTTGTTCCCAATATAGGCCTGGAGAGTGTCACTCTCCACTGAGAAGCTCTGGCCAGGTTCACCCCTCAAGCCTTAAAGGATAGCCAGAGAAGCACTGCCTTGTTAAATACTGAGGTCTCCCTGACGAGAAAGGCAATCCTACAAAATAGCATCTCCCCAGACGTCCTCACTGCCTCTCAAGGAGGAACCTGCACATCTTTCACTCAGAATGCTGTGCTTTTATACCGTATGATCTGGCGATATCAGGGCTTTGCTTCATCAGATGAAAGCCCAAATACGGAAAGTAAACCAGGAGAACGCTTACGCCTCTGAGGTAGTGACTAAAGTTTCAGACTGGTTTTCTGATATGCTAGGTTGGATGGTATTATCCAAATTAATTTTTCAATGAGCTTTACTTGATTGGCTTAAAAATTAAGTGCTTATATAAATGCTCAAAAATACTGATAACAGGCCAGAATTAATTTTAGGTTCATGTGAACCGGGAAATATTCAGTATAAAGTAATACCTGCTATTAAAATTTGTTGCTATAGTGAATATATACATGTCTTTAAAGCCATTAAGATTAAGTATACTTCTTTTTTTGGGGGGGGTGCTGCAGGTGTGGCATATGGAAATTCCCAGGCTAGGGGTCAAATCGGAGCTACAGCTGCCAGCCGACACCACAGCCACAGCAACGGTGAGTCCTTAACCCACTGAGCAAGGCCAGGGATGGAACCTGCATCTTCATGGATACTAGTCAGGTTCTTAACTCACTGAGCCACAGAGGGAACGCCAACATTAAGTATAATACGTTATTGTACCTAGGCTTTGTAGAAGTTTACAAAACTTCTGTTACATCTGTTGTAAATTTCTTAGCAAGAAAAATAACTTTGTATGAATTTTTTTTTCTTTTTACAGCTGCACTTGCAGCATACAGAACTTCCCAGGCTAGGGGTTGAATCGGAGATGCAGCTGCTGGCCTGTGTCACAGCCATCGCAACACCATGTCCGAGCTGCATCTGTTACCTACGCCATAGCTCACATCAATGCTGGATACATGACCCACTGAGCGAGGCCAGGGATTGAATCTGCGTCCTCTGAGACACTATGTCAGGTTCAGCTGAAGATCCAATTCAACCCCTAGCCAAAGAATGTACAAATGACACAGCTGTGGCCTTAAAAAAATAGAGTCATAGGAACTCAAGGGAAACTCACCATAGCTCCACATCCAGATGATGGCAATGGGAGGATTACAGACCAACTTGAAACAGAAATCTGTCTTGCTCCCAGGGCACTATCCCTAGGAGCCCCTAGGGCACTTCTAGGGCACTCAGGCATCCAGAGGTTTTACTGCCAAACAGGAGGGTTCACATACCTGATTTCAAAGAGTGGTTGCCATCAGAAAGGGTAGGTGCCCAGGCCAAATCTGAGATCGTCAAACCCCAGCCTGTATGGATTTCACACCCTGAGAAGGAGAGGAGTAAGAAAATCATGGCTGCCCATCAGGCATTTCAGGGCTCATTGAGGGAGAGGAGCCAGGAAATCACGCTGGCAGGTGCACAAGACCAGTGCCAAAAAGAGTCGGGCTGTGGGAGGCAGAGGAGTGGAGGGTTGCTGTTAGGAAGCATGTCTGCCAGATGGCGCCAAAGCGCAAGCCGAGCAGCTCCCTCTGCGTCTCCTCTCCTGCATCTCCAGGCTCAGATACATGGCAGGAGATGGATGGAACCTCAAGGAGGGGGCCAGAGCCTTGTTTGTGAACATGGTGCCTCTGATCCTGTGGCCCCATTTGCCTCAACTCAGTGAGGGGACATAGGTCTACCATCACATGTCTAATTCAATTCCTGTCTGGTCGGGTGGCCCAAGGATCAGCTTGACAGGCTCTCTGGGGTCTGAGTGTCCTTTCCTTCTTTGGAGGCAGCACTCTGGACCCAGAAACACCAGGCTTGAATGTGGGACATGCGGTTTTCCAGAACCAGCCTGGCAGGGAGTGTGGCTTCCGGAAAGCCGGGCTTCGGGTGGTGAATGCAGTGTGTCCCTGCGATGGTGTGTTGGTGGCTGGGCTGTGCTCATCACTGTGCTCTTTCACTCCAGGGATCCGCACACCCTCTCTTTTCCTGCTACACCGGAGCATCTTCCTCCTCTGCTGGACAAGTTTGCCAAGGAACTTACCCAAATCCAGGTAAAAGTGAGTAACTCATGGGAGGTCCTGGATCTCAAGCCAGATGCCAGGGTGGAGGGGTGCTGACTGATCGACAACTGGCTGTGCTGACTTAACAAGTAGGGTGTCTGTTTTCAGGGAATGGGATGGTGTCCTGTGGGGTGAGTGCCCTGGTCGACTTTGAGATAGTCACACCTCTGCCCATTGTGCATTTCAGAGCCCTGCCAGGGAGAGGAGTCAGGAAATCATGCTGGCCAATGCCCCAGGCCAGTGCAGACCAGGCCCTGGGAGGCCGAGGAAGGGCTGAGGGTTGCTGTTAGGGTGCGTGTCCGCCAGAGGGCCCCAGAGAGGCAGGTGAGCCGCCCCCCTGCCTCGCCCTGGCTGCCTCACCAGGCTCAGAAAGTGATTGGAGATGGATGGATGGAACCTCAAGGAGGGGCCCGGAGCCTTGTGTTTGTGTACCTGGTGCCTCTGCCCCAGCGGCCCAGTTTGCCTCCACTCAGTGAGGGCAACATTCCTCATTCGGGACAACAACCGGAGCTTCCTTGGGGGAGAGTCAGGGCCTTTAGTGTAATGAGTGGAGGTCTAGTTGGAGAGAGCTTAGGGCTTTAGACAACGGCAAGGCTGGGCCTAAATTAGGTAAACAGACAGGGCCTTAATTAGAGACAGCTCAGAGCATGAGTCATGGTTAGTGCAAGGCCTTAGGTAGGGCCATGCCAGGACCTTATTTAGGCACAGCATAGAGCCTTAGGTAGGCGAACAGGGCCTCATTTGGAGAGAGCTCAGGCTGATAATGAAGGGTAAGTTCTTAGTTAGGGACAGTGCAAGGCTTACATAGGGACAGCACAGGGCCTAAATTAGGCACCCGGTCAGGGCCTTCGTTGGAGATTGACTGGGGACAGTGCATGGCCTCTTTTAGGGAGAGCCCAGGACCTTATTTAGGGACATCACAGCGTCTCAGTTCTGGGGAGAGCCAAGGATTTAGTTAGAAGAAGCTCAGATGGTAGTTAGGGAGAGCCCAGTGCCCTAGTTCCATGAAGAGTCAAATTTTGGGGAGTTCCCGTCGTGGCGCAGTGGTTAACGACACCGACTAGGAACCATGAGGTTGCGGGTTCGATCCCTGCCCTCACTCAGTGGGTTAAGGATCCGGCGTTGCCGTGAGCCATGGTGTAGGTCGCAGACGCGGCTTGGATCCTGCATTGCTGTGGCTCTGGCGTAGGCTGGCAGCTACAGCTCCGATTCAACCCCTAGCCTGGGAACCTCCATATGCCACAGGAGCGGCCCAAGAAATGGCAAAAAGACAAAAAAAAAAAAAAAAAAGAGTCAGATTTTGGCTGGGGAAGGCTCCAGGTTATGGTGAAGGACAGTGTAGGGTCTTGGTTAAGGACAAGCAGGGCCTTCCTTAGGCATGATGTTGGGGACTTGGATGAAGATAGCTTAGTGACTTCAGTAGGGACATTGTCAAAGCCTCATTTTGGGATAGGCCAGGGCCTTAGTTAGGGACAATTCACAGCCTTAGGGAGAGTACAGGGCCTATGTTAGGGACAGCATTAGGACTTGACTTAGAGACAGGGTCAGGGCCATCGTTGGTCATAACTCAATTCCTTAGGAGAGAAAATCTCGGTCTTCATTAAGGACACGTAAAGGTCTCATGGACAGTGCATGGCCACAGGTAGCGACAGTGCAGGGACTGAGTTAGGAAGAGTGTCAGAGCCTTAGGTGTAGACAGCAAGGGCCTTAGTTGGGGGCATGACTGGGCATTAGGAAGAGTGCAGGGTCTAAGTTGAGGACAAATGAAGACTTTTCTTAGGGACAGCGCTGGACACAGCACAGTGCTTTAGTTAGAGACATAACTGAGCCTTTGTTAAGGACAGTGCATGACTTTAGGAACAGTAGAGGGTCTAGGTTCATGACAGCACTAGGACTTTTCTTAGGGACAAAGTCAAGGGCTTAGTTTGACATAGCACAGGGTCTTTGTTAGAGATAACTCAGGGACTTAGCAAAGGACACATAATAGTCTCAAATAGGGGCAGTGTAGGGCTTTAGCCAGGAACAGTGCCTGGCACAGGGCAGAACTATGTTTAGGGGCAGTGTAGGGCCTTTGTTAAGGACCGTGCCAGTGTCTTTGTTAGGGACAGCCCTGGGCCTTCGTTAGGCACACTGCCAGAGCCTTGGGTTTGGACAGCAGTGGCCTTAGTTATGGACATAACTTAGCCTTAGTCAAGGATGGTGTGCAACCTTAGGAACAGTGCAGTGCCTAAGATAAGGACGGCAGTAGGACTTTTCTCAGGGGAATGGTCAAGACCAAGTTGGACACAGCACAGGGTCTTAGTTAGGGGCAGGATCTGGGCCTTGTGTGGATGTAATCAAGGCCCTAGTTAAGGACATATAAGGGTATTAGATAAGGACACTTAAGAGTCTTAGTTACAGAAGTTTAGGGCCTTCATTAGGGAAAACACAGGGCCCGAGTTAAACACAGTGTCCAGAGCCTTAGGTTTGGACGGCAGTGCCCTTAGTTAGGGACATAACTAGGCCTTAGTTAAGGACAGTGCACAACCTTAGCAACAGCGCAATCTCTAAGAGGAGGACAGCATTAGGACTTTTCATGGGGACAGAGTCAAGGCCATAGTTGGACATAGTTAGGGGCAGGATCTGGGCCTTAGTTGGAGATACTCAGGGCCTTAGTTAAGGTCATATAAGGGACATCCTGGCCCCTAAGTTAGGTTTTTCTGCAGGGCCTTTGTTGGAGATAGAATAGGGACTTAGGGACAGTGTCAGGAGCTCAGTTAGGAGTCGTCCAGGGCCTTGTTAGGGATGGAGCAGGACCTTAGGAATAGTGCAGGGTCTAAGTTGAGGACAGCAATAGAACTTTACCTAAGGACAGATTTAGGGCCATAGTTGCAGATAATTCAGGGCCTTAGTAATGAAAGATATGAGTCTAGTGTAAGGACACATAAGGTCCTTTGTTAGGGAAACATATGAGTCTAGTATAAGTACACATAAGGTCCTTAGTTAGGGAAGGCAAGGCCTAATGCCCAGTGCCAGGGCTTTAGTTATGACAGCAAAAACCTTAATTGGGGAATAGCTTGGCCAGAGTTAAGGACAATGCACGACCTTAGTAACAGGGCAGGGTCTAAGTTGAGGACAGCGTGAGGAATGTTCTTTGTCCGTTGTTGGACACAGCATAGGCTCTTAGTTAGGATCCGTCTACTTAGTGACAGCCCAGGGCTTTAGACAGAGACAGCTCGGGCCTCAGTTATGGACAGTACAAGGCGGTCGTTAGGATCAGCTCAGGGCTTTAGTTAGAGGCAGTCCAGGGGCTTATTAGGAGAGAGTAGGGACCTAGGGACAGTGCAGGGGTTTAGTTAGGGGGAGTTTAGGTCTAGTTAGGGCCAGAGCATGGACTTAATCCGGGACAGCTCAGGGCTTTACTTAGACGAGAAAGAGCAGGGCAGAGACTGTAGGGCCTAAATTAGGGAGACAGCAGTACCTTAGTTAGGAATACTGCAGTAACTCTTTTAGAGATAGCTCAGAGTCTTAGGTGCAGCTCAGGGACTTACTAGGAAACCAAACAGGGCCTTTACTGGGGACAGTGCAGCACCTTCATTAGTGGCAGAGCAGGCCATTCGTTCGAGACAGCAGGGCCTTAGGGAGAGTGCAGGTCTTTAGGTAGAAACAGCTCAGGGCCATTGATATCTATGTGTTGATTCTGTGAATTTACTGAATTCATGTATTAGTTCTAATAGTTTTTTTGGTGGAATAGTGTGAAACATTGGAATTTAAAAATCCACTGCTTCTGCTGCATCCATGTCATTCACAGCCCAGAAGAAAGTGGCTCCGAGTATAATTTTCTCCCAGTGTCTCTAAATTACACATGGACTTTGGGTCAAGTGAATCTGAGAAGACTTGGCCTCCATATGAAAGTTTGAGGTTTTCCCTGCTTTTCTGGCATGGTATTGACATGGTGTTTTCAAAAGTAATTTATTTTCCATTAATTTTGAATATACAGACAACTTTACAAAGATAAAAACCTGTCTTATTTCTGGAGTAAATATATTCCTACATAGTAATGGTGACATTATTTTAAATGGAATTGTTTTTATATAGTCTTTTTCAGATTATTTATTGCTCGTGTATATATACACATTTTTGTGAATTGATATTTTGTCCTGTAACTTTGCTGAATTCGTTTACCAGGTCCAATAGTTTTCTGTCACTATAGGAAGTTTTATATATAAGATGATGTCATCTGTGTTCTGTGCCTCGGCGCAGTTTTACTGGATCCATCCACACATGGACGCCTTTGACTTCCGTCCTCAAGCCCTCAGGTAGAACTTCTAGTACCCTGCTGAGTAACGGTGGTGAAGGCCAGCTTCCCGGCCTCGTTTCTGGTTTCGGGAGTAAATGTTTGTCTTTACTTTTGAGCAGGAAGTTTGCTGTGGCTTTGCATACTGCTTTTTTCCGTATTGAACAATCTTGGTTTCGTTCTTACATTCTTGAGTGTTTGTAACATGAAATAGCACTAGAGTTTGATTACAGCCTTGTCTGCAGTGATTGTTATGATCCTGTGTTTTTACCTCACATCTTTATTGCGGTCTAATTCATTGACTGGTTTCAGTGTGTCGACCAACCTGAAATTGCTCTTGCAGATACACTTGCTTGTGAACCATCTCCAATTTCTGTTGGAGATACACTTGCTTGTGATATTATCCATTTAATGCTCTGCGGGTTCCACGGTGCTCTTATTTTGTGGAGGATTTTTACATTCCTATTTGTAAGGTACACTTTGGCTTGGTGCTACTGGTTTGAAGGGTTAGCGTTAGGGCTGGGACTCGTGTGGGGGTTGGGGCTGGTTAATGTTTACCATTACGGTTTAAGTCTTCAGGTGGTGATTTATGGTGATGATTTATTTATGTGTATGGATCATGAATACATTTTACGCTGTATGGTTATGATTTTGGTTAGGATTATGGTTTTGTTTAGTGTTTAAAGTTTATGGTTCAGGTCTCAGGGTGTTAGGGTTAGAATTAGGCCGTGGGGATGAGTATGGGTTAGGTAAGATACGGGTTTAGGGCAAGGGCTAGGGCTAATGCTAAGTCAAGGTTTAGGGTCGGGGTCAGAGTTTAGGGTTAGGATCAGTGTCGGCATTGGACTCAAGCTTGAGTCAGGCCTTTCTTTTCCTGCTCCTCCCATCCTGGGCTCTGACGGAAGATGAAGGACGTCTGCTCTGGTCACTCACTGTTTCAAATTAATCTCAACCTTTGTCAAGAGTTCTTAGGCCCATGGAGATCCACAGGGTTTTCTTCTGCCCTTCCGCTTGGGAAGTGGATGAAGGCGCCACTCTGTCTGGGTAGCCCCAGGTCCAGCACGGCCCTGACACGCAGAGTGCTCAGTAGACATGTGCAGATTTATACAGGACTGGGTGCATCAAGCTGCCAGCCCCCAGGTGCTGCTCTATGGAGGGCTGGTGAACCCTCCTGGTGAATGGATCTTTATGGCATCTACCTGGGTGTAGAAACAGGCCTCAGAGCAGCCCTTGGCCTCTGACCATCCAGGCAGGCATTCCTGGTCTTGCAGCTGAGGTCAGCCTTGGCCCTCAAGCCCCCATGGCCAATGACTGAGCGGATTGTACTGCTGGGTAATGAGCTGCGTTGGGATGCTTCAGTTCCCAGCATCCATGTCCTTGAGCAAATGCCTCCTCCCTCACATCCTCTTAGCCTGCCAAGAGAAGAAATCACCCTTCAAATGTCGAGTGTGGCCCCGATCACCACACCCACACACAGACTGTGGCCCTGCAGTCCTCCGACCTTCTGGTTGCAACAAAGATGGACCTTCGTGTTCACTGGAATCAAAGGTATGGAAGCACCTGGGCCTCCTAACAGGCAGTTTCACATAGAGGCTTGTGGCCTCAGGGGGACATGTGCACACCTGGCCCATGCCCTCTGGTCTCTGCCAACCCACCAACCATGGTACTGTGGTGTAAAATAATCCTTGAGACTCTCACTGCTTCATTGAGCAAGAATTCCTTTATCACCCTAGCATCTGGTCTCTGTTCTTTAGAAAAGGAGAGAGAAAAGACTGGAAAATGAGGAAATTTGTTCTTCATGGGTGAATCATGTGGTCCTGGAGCAGGCCTGACTCCTGGGTTCCTACCTCCCAGTGCCAGGAATGAGTTCTGTGTGCTTTCTGAGGGCACACAGGCTATTCTCGGCCAATCTCTCAGATATGAGGAACCAGGGCCCAAGGCAGGAGCCCTGAGTTTACCCCCAGCTGCAAAGGTGATTTTTGAGCAACCGGAAGAGCTTCTTGCCATCCCGGGAGGACAGAAAAAGCACTAGATGGATGGCCACAGCCCCGACCCTAAGGCGAATTCTTTCTTTCCTTGGGCTTCAGATACACATCCGTGTGGTGTGCTATCAATCATGTGGAATCAGGTGCTTTCCCCACCCAGCATCTATTCTCGTATCTCAGTTTTGGGGAATTATATCTTATTCGATTCTGGTCCACACATTTGCCAAGGACTGATCCCATGATCCACCCCCCTCAAAGATGGGCACATGATCCACCCACCTCAAAGATGGGCATATGATCCGTGGCCAGCCAATCCCATGTTCTGTCCTCTTGGTGCTCTGGTGGGTTCAAGGATGAGAATAGGACTCAAGTTGGAGTAAAGGTATTTAAAGCAGTGACTTTCCAGGGAACATAATGGAGAGATCCTTCCCAGTAGAATGGACACGAATCAGTGTCAGCCTGGGGTTGCTGGAGGCCCCTGATGCAGAGAGAAAGAGAGACTGTGCCTGTGGATGGGGCCACCACAAAGTTAGTAGGAAAGGGGACCAGGTCACACTGTGAGGGTGTGAGCCCCATCCCACCAGACCCAGGACCCCTCCTATAACTGCCTCTTGGAAGTGTTATTTTATTTCTGTCATTAAGAAACTTATTGATTTATTTTACATCATTAAATGTGTGCAGTCCCTTGGCATCAAAAAAGTCGTAGCTCAGTAACCCCTGAGACTCCCCCTGGTAGGGTGTCCTCTTTCATGGAGCCATGGTGGTCAGTGGTGAAGACACTGGGTAGGGTCAGATCTTAGGGGAGCTGCTGGACATCTTTGTACCTGTTTCTTCTCTGTCCAGGAGAGGGAGAGCCCCAAAACAACGAGAGGAGAAGCAGCAGGGGAAAGAGGTCCCTGGGTGGCTAATTGGTCTCTGTATTTTCCTTATTTTGGGGTCATTTTAGTGTATTTTTATTACAAAATCACCCATTTCTTCTACATTTCCTGTTTGATAAATAGATTTTTCTCATCTTACTTTTACTTTTTCGTCTCTTTTAGCTGCCTACGGAACTTTCACAGTTAACAAACATGTTGCTACCTTTTTATTAACTGAAGTCTAGTTATTTTACTCGGGTTTTATTCTGGTTCCCCCTGTTCTAGCTTCTTCTGTTCCACCTCCCATCCAGGGCACATGAAATATTGTCGTCATGTGTGTGTAGGCTCTTCTGGGCTTTGACACTTTCTCAGAGTCTCCTTGTTTCTGTGACCTTGACGCAGTTGAGGAAGACTGCTATGTATTTTGTAGACTGTCCCACATTAGTATTTACTTGGTGTGTTTCTTGTGACGAGATGGGGTTTATGGGTTTTGTGGAAGCAGATCACAGAGGTCAGGTGACCTCTCAACATTTTAGGTCAAAGGATCAGACTCTCAAGGCAACTTAGCTCTGTTCATGTTAACTTTGGCCACATGGCTGAGGTCGCGTTTTTCTGTGAAGTTATTTTTCCCATGTCCTTGTTATATGCTGTATTTGGAAGAAAAGCGCTTTGGGAACCAGCACGTATGGAGAGAGGATTTAGCTCTACTTCCTTGATGGATGGCTGAGTGTCTATATCAGTTATATGGAATTCTGCATAGGACATTTCTATTAAACCCAATTTATAAAAAGTGTGTGTGATCATTTATTTTACTGTTGTGGACACCTGAATAGTTACTTTATGCTTATGGTTATAATCTAGCCATAGAGTGTTTTGGTGCATAGTTTGTTCTTGCCTGGCTGTTGAGCGTTTTCCATTGTCTCATGGAATTATGTCCAATGAAAACATCTTGTAGGCTTTTCTTTTTGTTGTTCTTCTCTTGGTACTTCTTTACTTTCTGATACTTGAAGTTTATCATGGCTCAGATATTTCCTCTCTGAGTCCAAGTAGCAGCCATGTCTTCAAACAGTCCTGATCCCTTTTATTAGAAGGTGGTATTAAAAACTTGCATTTGGAAGCTGAATGTAATCAACTGACAATGCACTGAAATGTATGCAAATATTCCAACCTGTGAATATACACTTTATGGCAAAGATTTCTTTGAGAAACTGTCTGTAATCATGTTACGATAAAGATGAGTTTTTATAGATGTCACCCACCTGATCCATTATGTTGTGGATATCGTAGCCTTCTCCCTTTGCTTATGTGCAACTTCCTATTCCAGTGCTGAGAACCCTGCCTTCCACCATCTGTCATTGTATCAATCCATGGCTGTCTCTAGTCCAGATGACAGACATAGTGGTTTCAGCATTCTTTTTTTTTTTTTTTTTTGTCTTTTTGTTGTTGCTATTTCTTGGGCCGCTCCCGCGGCATATGGAGGTTCCCAGGCTAGGGGTTGAATCGGAGCTGTAGCCACCGGCCTACGCCAGAGCCACAGCAACGCGGGATCCGAGCCGCGTCTGCAACCTACACCACAGCTCACGGCAACGCCGGATCGTCAACCCACTGAGCAAGGGCAGGGACCGAACCCGCAACCTCATGGTTCCTAGTCGGATTCGTTAACCACTGCGCCATGACGGGAACTCCCGGTTTCAGCATTCTTAGTTCCTACCCTCAAGGAAAGAATTTTATAAAATAGAGTTCACTGTTTAGATGCAGGGTATTTTGCCTTTAGTCTATAGATTGCATTTATGTACAAATTTACCGAGATCAGCACCTTTTATCCCACCACCAACAGGGAGTATTTTTCCCCCCACACACCTTTTTTTTAAAAATTCTGGAATGCATCCTGTGGCACTCCCATATCCTAAAATTCAATACATTGTGATTTGTTGTGCTGTAAAAATGTATGGGTTTAGACAGATGTATAGTTGCAGGTACTCATCAGCAGAGTATCATGTGGAATATTTCAATCCCCACCCACAACCTGTTTACCATCTCAGTTTTACCTGTTCCAGAACATCATACATGGGTTCATCCAACGGGTAGCACTTCAGATTGCCTTCTTTTACTTAGCAGTATGCGTGCTTCTGCATGGGGTGAAGGTTCATTCCTTTACACTTCTGAATACTATTCCATTACCTGTGTATGGGGGGTACTTTTCCCTCTACCCTTCTTGGTTTTCACTGGATCCCCCCTCGTAATGAAAGTGAAAGGCTGATGAACTAGAGGAAAGCACTCAGAAGGTTAATATCATGTGTGTATCGTACATGCAAAGGAGATCTTCATGAAGGCTGAGGAACACCCTGAAACGGCCCAAGCCACCACCTTAAATGCCATCTTCATCTACAGACAAGAATGGAGGAGTCTGGTTTTTGTGCAGACCTAAGTGTTAGCATTCTCCATTGATAAGAATTTCTTGAGACTTAGTCATCCTTCCATTCTTGGTATGGAGAAGGAGACAACCTTTCAAATGGAGATTTTCCTTGTAAATGTAACTTTTCCTCAAAAAAAGTGTAATCTGGATTTGATTTTCAGAGATTCTCCAATGTGTTCTTTTTTAAAAAAATAATTAGCTTAAAATATTCCTTACATTAACAGGCATATTTAGCTCCCCTTGAAATGGACAGACCCTGATTCGCTTATGCATGTTTCTTTTTCATCTTTTTAGGGCCACACCTGTGGCATAGGGAGGTTCCCAGGCTATAGGTCAGGATGTTTATTTGAGATTTTTGTTATTTTTTCAGAAAGGATTTTATCACTTTGAACTTACTTCTAGGAACTGCTTTTGCGGCATCCTACAGATTTTGTACTTTTTTTTTTTGGTTCATTGCTGTTTGTTTCAAGGTATTTTTAAGTTTCCTCTTTGATTTCCTTGTTGGTCAATTTTTTTTTTTTTTAGTAGCACATTGTTTAGTCTCCATGAGGTTGTTTTTTTTTCTCATTTCTTTCCCTGTGATTGATTTCTAGTTTCACACCTTTGTTGTCAGAGAAGATGCTTGAAATAACTTCTATATTCTTATATTTGTTGAGGTTAGTTTTGTGCCCCAGTATGTGGTCAGTCCTAGAGAATGTACTATGTATACTTGAAAGGAATGTATATTCTGATTTTTTTGGATGCAGTATCCTGAAAATATCCATCAAATGTAACAGTTCTATTCATTTAGCATCTCTGTTGCCTTATTGATTTTCTGTCTAGAGGGTTTGTCCTTTGATGTGAATGGGGTGTTAAAGCCTCCTAATCCTACTATTATTTTATTCCCATCAAATCTTCTTTTTCTGTTGGTTTTTTGTATTTGAATGCTCTTATATTAGGTGCGTATATGTTGATGAGTGTAACATCCTCTTCTTGAATTGATCCTTTTAACATTAAATACTTTCCTCCTTTATCTTTCTTGATGGTCTTTGTTTTAAAGGATATTTTGTATTGCGACTCCTACTTTCTCGTCATTATCTTTTTTTCCGTTCCCTCACTTACAGTCCATGTATGTCCTTTTCCCTATGAAGGGTCTCTTTTAGGCAGCATATTGTTGGCTCTTGCTTTTCTTTTTTTTTTTAATTCCAGTGTGACACTCTATGTCTTTTGATTGGAGCATCCAGTCCATTGACATTTAAGGTAATTAATTTTTTTTACTCAATGAATTCTATTACATTTATAGTTGTACAATGATCAACAATTATCAAAACCCAATTTTATAGCATTTCCGTCCAAGGTACTTATTGATATGTATATACTGCCATTTTATTTTTAAAATTCTTAAAATTTCTTTTGTTTTTTTCCTTTTTTTATTGCTCAGTGATTTTTATTACATTTATAGTTGTACAACTATCATCACAAACAAATTTTATAACATTTCCATTGCAAACCCCCAGCCCATCCCCCCACCCCCCCATAATTATTGCCATTTTAAACCTTGTTTTCCAGTTGATTCTGGGTTTTCCCTTTGTTCCTTTCTTTTTCTTTTTGTGGTTTGATGATTTCTGTTTATTTTATGCTTGTCTCCTCTTCTTGCTTTTTTTTTTCTTTTTTGAATCTTGTTCGTTTTGGATTTTTCATTGCCCTGTTTTTAAGTCTGTTAGCCCTTTCTTATATTTGCTTATTTTAGACTGATAGTCATATAGTGTCAAACACATTGTAAAAAAGAAAAAAAAGTCTAGATTTTCTTCCTCTCCTTCCCCGCATTTTATGACGTTGATGTCCTTGTTTACATCTTCATGTTTACCATTTTGGTGTTCCTTGTGTTTGTCTCTGCTTTCACGAATAGCTTTTCTTCCTTGTAGGTCTGTGTACTGACTTATTCAAGTGCTTGCTTTCCAACATGATCTCCTCCATCCTATATCTTCTTACTTCTTTCCTAGTTTGAGGAGACCATTCAATATTTCTGCTTGGATAGATTTAGTATTGCTGTATTCCTTTAGCTTTTGTTTGTCTGAGAATGTCTTTATCCTTTATCCTTGGTGACCTGGTGAGGTGAGGGTGGCAGGCTGTGCCTGGTTGTAAGGCCCTTGGCAGTGGCAGGGACCCCCTAGGAGGTGGGGGAGGTGTCTGGAGCCCTTGGCACTGGTAGCAGTGTGGTGTGTGCATTCCCAGGAAGGTGGGTGCAATGGCGGTGCTCAGTTGCACGGTCCTCTGCAGTGGCAACCTCTGGGGTGACTGGGGCAGTAGGCAGTGCCTGGTCATGGGACCCTTACTGCTGGCGGACTCTGCCCACCTCTGGAGTCAGAATTGGCTGCAGAGGTTTGCACCTGCCCCCGTAGCCCATGAAAGAGGCACCCTGCTGCCTGAGGGTCTGTGTGCATAAAGAAGAATGTTCCTGTGGTGGTCCTGCTCCCTCTCCTCTCACCCTCCCCAGAAATGGTGCCTTGCTTCTGTGGTGGTCCCAGGCCTCCTCCCACAGTGCCTCGGTTATGGGGCACCACTCTCTAGGTGCCCCCCCATGCTACTTCCATACAGCCAACCCTAGTTCTTTCCCTGGTGCTGACTTCCAAAGCCTGAACCTCAGCCCCGCCTGAGTGTCTCAGGCTGTAGTGTGCTGGGCGGTGGCACTGATCATCTGTGCGGCTCTCTGCTTCTCCTTCCTCAGACCGGTTGCTGTGCTTTTCTCTGAGGCTTTGAGGCACCTCCTCCATCCCAGCTGATTTCCCTGCCAGTCAGGGGCCTCCCAGGGTGCAGATTCCTTTCCCCTTATGCAGATACTTCTCAGGAGTGTTGGTCGCGTCCTGAATTCTTTTTTCCCCACTTCTCTCTCTTTTCCCTTTTGTTCTACCCAGTCATGTGGTAGGTTTCTTTTTTTCCGCCCTTTTTGAAAGTCTGAGATCTTCCAGCATTCACTAGATATGAGCATCTACTGATGAGATTCATTTTAAGAATCTCATCTGATGAGATTCATTTTAAGAGTAGATTTTTAAAAATCTTTGTAGGAGAAGGTGAGCTCCACATCATATTCCACCATTTGATCCTGGATACCCATGTACAGTTTTTATAGTTTTGCATTTTAAATTGTGCCTACGGACAATGTTGAGTAAATTTTGGTTTAAGTTGTAACATTTGTGTCTGCATTCTTTTGATTGCATACGGTTTCCAATTAATTAATTATTCTCTAAGTATTTTTGAAGAAGGCATGGGATATTTGGCTCTCTTTCAGTTTGAATTTCCAAATGTAGTGGATCCTGCAGTCTTGCCTTCTCAGAGCATGGCCTCCACTGAACTGAGAGTTTGTGGCCTGCATGTCCCAGCTGGCCAGCAGGGGGCGCCAAGCTCGCCTCTCTTACCCTTGAGGTTCCTGTGTGGTCCACGGGTGGACCTGGCTCATGAAGGAACTTGGCTCCTCATGCTGCCGATAGAAGCTCGGTCTCTTCAGGGTCTGCCATGGTTTCAGCTTTGGGACTACACTCAGGCGAGTCCATGCAGTCAGGAAACACATGTCTTCAAGATCTTCCGGGTGGCCCCACCGTGGGAGGAAAAGGGGGTGCTGGGAGATTTCTCTATCTGGCTTAGTGTTATGGGAGGGGGCGTCTATTTTCAGAGGATCCAGCAGAGGAAGGGCTTGATGTGAAAAATCGTAGATTTTAGTCGGTTTCCTATGTGGTGCTTATGGTGTCCAGGGTTCTTTGGTGTGTGCTGTCCTGGCACCATTTATTGAAAGGACTGTCCTTTCCCTTGTTTGTGTTCTTGGCTCCTTTGTTATGAGGTAACTGTTGACATACCAATGGATTTATTTCTGTGCTCTCTATTCTGTTCCTCTTGTCTATGTACCTGTTCCTGTGCCAATGCCACACTGTTTTGGTGACAGTAGCTTCATAGTGTCCTATAAAGTCAGGGAGGGAGATGCCTCCAGCTGTGTTCTTGTTTTTCAGGATCACTTACGGTATTCAGTATTCTTCAGTGTTGCACACAGATGGTAGGATTTCTTGTTCTGTTTCTGTGAAAAATGTCGTTTGAATATTGGAGGGATTGCTTTGCATGTACATACTGCTTCTATTGCCAGATTAAGTCACATGGGCCCCTCCCTGGAGGTCTGCATGACTTAACTCTGTAACGAAATTTGGTGAGCCAGGTAGGAGGCCAGGCTTGGGTCTGCTGTTCCATCCAGTAACTCAGCCAGTCCTTGCTCACTGACCTGGAATCAATGAAGCTGGTTACATAATGGCAGTGTCCCTAGTCCTTGACCTCTGGGCCAGGGAGGGCTCCTGAATTCATTCTGAGGTCAAAAAGCAGCCAAGAGTTATTTGAAATGCTCCCCAGGTAAAGACCCTTCCTCCACCCTGGCACTTCTAAAACAAGGATGCTTGCTCTGGATTGGGTTTGTGTTGAGGAACCAAATTACATGGGGTGCTGACCCCACTCAAGCCAATAAAGCCAAGGTTGGTTATAGGGGTGGGCAGATTAAGGGAAAGGAATCTGGCCATCTGGTTGGAGTGAGACCTCTATTGAGAGAACTGGACGGAGTGGTTGGTCTTCCGAATCCAGCTGATCCTCTAGTAGTGCGTGAGATAAAGAATTCACCATCTGGTTGGACAAGTTCCTGGCAAGGGGATTGGACGTGATGGTAAGTCATCTAGAGCTCAGCACACGGTAAGAAATTTCCTTGGTGTCCTGTGTGTTTCCAAACTCCTAGTCTCTGTTCTGGATATGAGTGACTTCAATCTCTGTTATATTCTTTCTGATCTTAGGGTTGGGGTTAGGCTGGTGTAACAGTTAATGGATTAGGGTTCAGGTTCCAGTTTCAGACTTGGGAGACCAGTTAGGTTTTGCATTAAGGTAAGTGTTAAGGTTAATGTAAGGCTTAATGTATGAGTTACAGACAAGGTAGGGTATGGTTTAGATTAAGGGTTAAGTTTAGTATAAGAAGAGTGGATAGGGTTAGTGTATGGGTTAAAATGAGTAGGTGCAGGGCCGTAGACCAGGACAGTGCAGGGTTAGAGCTAGGAAGAGCCCAGGGCCCTATTTAGGGAAAGATCATGGATTTGGTAAGACACAATGTAGGGTCTTAGAGTATCATAGGTATCCATTTAGGACAGAAGAGGGCTTTATTTAAGGACAAAGGAGGTCTCTAGAGAGCAACGGTGGTTCGGGTTGGGGTTCGGGTTCGGGTTGGGGTTCGTGTTCGGGTTTGTGTTCGGGTTCGGGTTCGGGCTAGGGCTAGGGTTAGGTTTGGGGTTCGGGTTCGTGTTCGGGTTCGGGTTCTGGTTCGGGTTCGGGTTCGGGTTAGAGTTCGGGTTCGGGTTCGGGTTAAGGTTAGGGTTCGGGTTAGGGTTAGGGTTCGGGTTAGGGTTCGGGTTCGGGTTCGGGTTAGGGTTCGGGTTAGGGTTAGGGTTCGGGGTAGAGGGTTCGGGTTAGGGTTCGGGTTCGGGTTAGGGTTCGGGTTCGGGTTAGAGGGTTCGGGTTAGGGTTCGGGTTAGGGTTCGGGTTAGGGTTCGGGTTAGGGTTCGGGTTAGGGTTCGGGTTCGGGTTAGAGGGTTCGGGTTCGGGTTCGGGTTAGGGTTCGGGTTCGGGTTCGGGTTAGAGGGTTCGGGTTCGGGTTCGGGTTCGGGTTCGGGGTCGGGGTCGGGGTCGGGGTTCGGGTTCGGGTTCGGGTTCGGGTTTAGGGTTCGGATTCGGGTTCGGGTTCGGGTTCGGGTTCGGGTTTAGGGTTAGGGTTAGGGTTAGGGTTCGGGTTCGGGTTCGGGTTCGGGTTCGGGTTAGGGTTCGGGTTCGGGTTCGGGTTCGGGTTCGGGTTAGGGTTCGGGTTCGGGTTCGGGTTCGGGTTCGGGTTAGGGTTCGGGTTCGGGTTAGGGTTCGGGTTCGGGTTAGGGTTCGGGTTCGGGTTAGGGTTCGGGTTCGGGTTCGGGTT
>NC_139399.1:70887500-70904781 GCF_054392235.1 Sus scrofa
GGTTAGGGTTAGGGTTAGGGTTAGGGTTAGGGTTAGGGTTAGGGTTAGGGTTAGGGTTAGGGTTAGGGTTAGGGTTAGGGTTAGGGTTAGGGTTAGGGTTAGGGTTAGGGTTAGGGTTAGGGTTAGGGTTAGGGTTAGGGTTAGGGTTAGGGTTAGGGTTAGGGTTAGGGTTAGGGTTAGGGTTAGGGTTAGGGTTAGGGTTAGGGTTAGGGTTAGGGTTAGGGTTAGGGTTAGGGTTAGGGTTAGGGTTAGGGTTAGGGTTAGGGTTAGGGTTAGGGTTAGGGTTAGGGTTAGGGTTAGGGTTAGGGTTAGGGTTAGGGTTAGGGTTAGGGTTAGGGTTAGGGTTAGGGTTAGGGTTAGGGTTAGGGTTAGGGTTAGGGTTAGGGTTAGGGTTAGGGTTAGGGTTAGGGTTAGGGTTAGGGTTAGGGTTAGGGTTAGGGTTAGGGTTAGGGTTAGGGTTAGGGTTAGGGTTAGGGTTAGGGTTAGGGTTAGGGTTAGGGTTAGGGTTAGGGTTAGGGTTAGGGTTAGGGTTAGGGTTAGGGTTAGGGTTAGGGTTAGGGTTAGGGTTAGGGTTAGGGTTAGGGTTAGGGTTAGGGTTAGGGTTAGGGTTAGGGTTAGGGTTAGGGTTAGGGTTAGGGTTAGGGTTAGGGTTAGGGTTAGGGTTAGGGTTAGGGTTAGGGTTAGGGTTAGGGTTAGGGTTAGGGTTAGGGTTAGGGTTAGGGTTAGGGTTAGGGTTAGGGTTAGGGTTAGGGTTAGGGTTAGGGTTAGGGTTAGGGTTAGGGTTAGGGTTAGGGTTAGGGTTAGGGTTAGGGTTAGGGTTAGGGTTAGGGTTAGGGTTAGGGTTAGGGTTAGGGTTAGGGTTAGGGTTAGGGTTAGGGTTAGGGTTAGGGTTAGGGTTAGGGTTAGGGTTAGGGTTAGGGTTAGGGTTAGGGTTAGGGTTAGGGTTAGGGTTAGGGTTAGGGTTAGGGTTAGGGTTAGGGTTAGGGTTAGGGTTAGGGTTAGGGTTAGGGTTAGGGTTAGGGTTAGGGTTAGGGTTAGGGTTAGGGTTAGGGTTAGGGTTAGGGTTAGGGTTAGGGTTAGGGTTAGGGTTAGGGTTAGGGTTAGGGTTAGGGTTAGGGTTAGGGTTAGGGTTAGGGTTAGGGTTAGGGTTAGGGTTAGGGTTAGGGTTAGGGTTAGGGTTAGGGTTAGGGTTAGGGTTAGGGTTAGGGTTAGGGTTAGGGTTAGGGTTAGGGTTAGGGTTAGGGTTAGGGTTAGGGTTAGGGTTAGGGTTAGGGTTAGGGTTAGGGTTAGGGTTAGGGTTAGGGTTAGGGTTAGGGTTAGGGTTAGGGTTAGGGTTAGGGTTAGGGTTAGGGTTAGGGTTAGGGTTAGGGTTAGGGTTAGGGTTAGGGTTAGGGTTAGGGTTAGGGTTAGGGTTAGGGTTAGGGTTAGGGTTAGGGTTAGGGTTAGGGTTAGGGTTAGGGTTAGGGTTAGGGTTAGGGTTAGGGTTAGGGTTAGGGTTAGGGTTAGGGTTAGGGTTAGGGTTAGGGTTAGGGTTAGGGTTAGGGTTAGGGTTAGGGTTAGGGTTAGGGTTAGGGTTAGGGTTAGGGTTAGGGTTAGGGTTAGGGTTAGGGTTAGGGTTAGGGTTAGGGTTAGGGTTAGGGTTAGGGTTAGGGTTAGGGTTAGGGTTAGGGTTAGGGTTAGGGTTAGGGTTAGGGTTAGGGTTAGGGTTAGGGTTAGGGTTAGGGTTAGGGTTAGGGTTAGGGTTAGGGTTAGGGTTAGGGTTAGGGTTAGGGTTAGGGTTAGGGTTAGGGTTAGGGTTAGGGTTAGGGTTAGGGTTAGGGTTAGGGTTAGGGTTAGGGTTAGGGTTAGGGTTAGGGTTAGGGTTAGGGTTAGGGTTAGGGTTAGGGTTAGGGTTAGGGTTAGGGTTAGGGTTAGGGTTAGGGTTAGGGTTAGGGTTAGGGTTAGGGTTAGGGTTAGGGTTAGGGTTAGGGTTAGGGTTAGGGTTAGGGTTAGGGTTAGGGTTAGGGTTAGGGTTAGGGTTAGGGTTAGGGTTAGGGTTAGGGTTAGGGTTAGGGTTAGGGTTAGGGTTAGGGTTAGGGTTAGGGTTAGGGTTAGGGTTAGGGTTAGGGTTAGGGTTAGGGTTAGGGTTAGGGTTAGGGTTAGGGTTAGGGTTAGGGTTAGGGTTAGGGTTAGGGTTAGGGTTAGGGTTAGGGTTAGGGTTAGGGTTAGGGTTAGGGTTAGGGTTAGGGTTAGGGTTAGGGTTAGGGTTAGGGTTAGGGTTAGGGTTAGGGTTAGGGTTAGGGTTAGGGTTAGGGTTAGGGTTAGGGTTAGGGTTAGGGTTAGGGTTAGGGTTAGGGTTAGGGTTAGGGTTAGGGTTAGGGTTAGGGTTAGGGTTAGGGTTAGGGTTAGGGTTAGGGTTAGGGTTAGGGTTAGGGTTAGGGTTAGGGTTAGGGTTAGGGTTAGGGTTAGGGTTAGGGTTAGGGTTAGGGTTAGGGTTAGGGTTAGGGTTAGGGTTAGGGTTAGGGTTAGGGTTAGGGTTAGGGTTAGGGTTAGGGTTAGGGTTAGGGTTAGGGTTAGGGTTAGGGTTAGGGTTAGGGTTAGGGTTAGGGTTAGGGTTAGGGTTAGGGTTAGGGTTAGGGTTAGGGTTAGGGTTAGGGTTAGGGTTAGGGTTAGGGTTAGGGTTAGGGTTAGGGTTAGGGTTAGGGTTAGGGTTAGGGTTAGGGTTAGGGTTAGGGTTAGGGTTAGGGTTAGGGTTAGGGTTAGGGTTAGGGTTAGGGTTAGGGTTAGGGTTAGGGTTAGGGTTAGGGTTAGGGTTAGGGTTAGGGTTAGGGTTAGGGTTAGGGTTAGGGTTAGGGTTAGGGTTAGGGTTAGGGTTAGGGTTAGGGTTAGGGTTAGGGTTAGGGTTAGGGTTAGGGTTAGGGTTAGGGTTAGGGTTAGGGTTAGGGTTAGGGTTAGGGTTAGGGTTAGGGTTAGGGTTAGGGTTAGGGTTAGGGTTAGGGTTAGGGTTAGGGTTAGGGTTAGGGTTAGGGTTAGGGTTAGGGTTAGGGTTAGGGTTAGGGTTAGGGTTAGGGTTAGGGTTAGGGTTAGGGTTAGGGTTAGGGTTAGGGTTAGGGTTAGGGTTAGGGTTAGGGTTAGGGTTAGGGTTAGGGTTAGGGTTAGGGTTAGGGTTAGGGTTAGGGTTAGGGTTAGGGTTAGGGTTAGGGTTAGGGTTAGGGTTAGGGTTAGGGTTAGGGTTAGGGTTAGGGTTAGGGTTAGGGTTAGGGTTAGGGTTAGGGTTAGGGTTAGGGTTAGGGTTAGGGTTAGGGTTAGGGTTAGGGTTAGGGTTAGGGTTAGGGTTAGGGTTAGGGTTAGGGTTAGGGTTAGGGTTAGGGTTAGGGTTAGGGTTAGGGTTAGGGTTAGGGTTAGGGTTAGGGTTAGGGTTAGGGTTAGGGTTAGGGTTAGGGTTAGGGTTAGGGTTAGGGTTAGGGTTAGGGTTAGGGTTAGGGTTAGGGTTAGGGTTAGGGTTAGGGTTAGGGTTAGGGTTAGGGTTAGGGTTAGGGTTAGGGTTAGGGTTAGGGTTAGGGTTAGGGTTAGGGTTAGGGTTAGGGTTAGGGTTAGGGTTAGGGTTAGGGTTAGGGTTAGGGTTAGGGTTAGGGTTAGGGTTAGGGTTAGGGTTAGGGTTAGGGTTAGGGTTAGGGTTAGGGTTAGGGTTAGGGTTAGGGTTAGGGTTAGGGTTAGGGTTAGGGTTAGGGTTAGGGTTAGGGTTAGGGTTAGGGTTAGGGTTAGGGTTAGGGTTAGGGTTAGGGTTAGGGTTAGGGTTAGGGTTAGGGTTAGGGTTAGGGTTAGGGTTAGGGTTAGGGTTAGGGTTAGGGTTAGGGTTAGGGTTAGGGTTAGGGTTAGGGTTAGGGTTAGGGTTAGGGTTAGGGTTAGGGTTAGGGTTAGGGTTAGGGTTAGGGTTAGGGTTAGGGTTAGGGTTAGGGTTAGGGTTAGGGTTAGGGTTAGGGTTAGGGTTAGGGTTAGGGTTAGGGTTAGGGTTAGGGTTAGGGTTAGGGTTAGGGTTAGGGTTAGGGTTAGGGTTAGGGTTAGGGTTAGGGTTAGGGTTAGGGTTAGGGTTAGGGTTAGGGTTAGGGTTAGGGTTAGGGTTAGGGTTAGGGTTAGGGTTAGGGTTAGGGTTAGGGTTAGGGTTAGGGTTAGGGTTAGGGTTAGGGTTAGGGTTAGGGTTAGGGTTAGGGTTAGGGTTAGGGTTAGGGTTAGGGTTAGGGTTAGGGTTAGGGTTAGGGTTAGGGTTAGGGTTAGGGTTAGGGTTAGGGTTAGGGTTAGGGTTAGGGTTAGGGTTAGGGTTAGGGTTAGGGTTAGGGTTAGGGTTAGGGTTAGGGTTAGGGTTAGGGTTAGGGTTAGGGTTAGGGTTAGGGTTAGGGTTAGGGTTAGGGTTAGGGTTAGGGTTAGGGTTAGGGTTAGGGTTAGGGTTAGGGTTAGGGTTAGGGTTAGGGTTAGGGTTAGGGTTAGGGTTAGGGTTAGGGTTAGGGTTAGGGTTAGGGTTAGGGTTAGGGTTAGGGTTAGGGTTAGGGTTAGGGTTAGGGTTAGGGTTAGGGTTAGGGTTAGGGTTAGGGTTAGGGTTAGGGTTAGGGTTAGGGTTAGGGTTAGGGTTAGGGTTAGGGTTAGGGTTAGGGTTAGGGTTAGGGTTAGGGTTAGGGTTAGGGTTAGGGTTAGGGTTAGGGTTAGGGTTAGGGTTAGGGTTAGGGTTAGGGTTAGGGTTAGGGTTAGGGTTAGGGTTAGGGTTAGGGTTAGGGTTAGGGTTAGGGTTAGGGTTAGGGTTAGGGTTAGGGTTAGGGTTAGGGTTAGGGTTAGGGTTAGGGTTAGGGTTAGGGTTAGGGTTAGGGTTAGGGTTAGGGTTAGGGTTAGGGTTAGGGTTAGGGTTAGGGTTAGGGTTAGGGTTAGGGTTAGGGTTAGGGTTAGGGTTAGGGTTAGGGTTAGGGTTAGGGTTAGGGTTAGGGTTAGGGTTAGGGTTAGGGTTAGGGTTAGGGTTAGGGTTAGGGTTAGGGTTAGGGTTAGGGTTAGGGTTAGGGTTAGGGTTAGGGTTAGGGTTAGGGTTAGGGTTAGGGTTAGGGTTAGGGTTAGGGTTAGGGTTAGGGTTAGGGTTAGGGTTAGGGTTAGGGTTAGGGTTAGGGTTAGGGTTAGGGTTAGGGTTAGGGTTAGGGTTAGGGTTAGGGTTAGGGTTAGGGTTAGGGTTAGGGTTAGGGTTAGGGTTAGGGTTAGGGTTAGGGTTAGGGTTAGGGTTAGGGTTAGGGTTAGGGTTAGGGTTAGGGTTAGGGTTAGGGTTAGGGTTAGGGTTAGGGTTAGGGTTAGGGTTAGGGTTAGGGTTAGGGTTAGGGTTAGGGTTAGGGTTAGGGTTAGGGTTAGGGTTAGGGTTAGGGTTAGGGTTAGGGTTAGGGTTAGGGTTAGGGTTAGGGTTAGGGTTAGGGTTAGGGTTAGGGTTAGGGTTAGGGTTAGGGTTAGGGTTAGGGTTAGGGTTAGGGTTAGGGTTAGGGTTAGGGTTAGGGTTAGGGTTAGGGTTAGGGTTAGGGTTAGGGTTAGGGTTAGGGTTAGGGTTAGGGTTAGGGTTAGGGTTAGGGTTAGGGTTAGGGTTAGGGTTAGGGTTAGGGTTAGGGTTAGGGTTAGGGTTAGGGTTAGGGTTAGGGTTAGGGTTAGGGTTAGGGTTAGGGTTAGGGTTAGGGTTAGGGTTAGGGTTAGGGTTAGGGTTAGGGTTAGGGTTAGGGTTAGGGTTAGGGTTAGGGTTAGGGTTAGGGTTAGGGTTAGGGTTAGGGTTAGGGTTAGGGTTAGGGTTAGGGTTAGGGTTAGGGTTAGGGTTAGGGTTAGGGTTAGGGTTAGGGTTAGGGTTAGGGTTAGGGTTAGGGTTAGGGTTAGGGTTAGGGTTAGGGTTAGGGTTAGGGTTAGGGTTAGGGTTAGGGTTAGGGTTAGGGTTAGGGTTAGGGTTAGGGTTAGGGTTAGGGTTAGGGTTAGGGTTAGGGTTAGGGTTAGGGTTAGGGTTAGGGTTAGGGTTAGGGTTAGGGTTAGGGTTAGGGTTAGGGTTAGGGTTAGGGTTAGGGTTAGGGTTAGGGTTAGGGTTAGGGTTAGGGTTAGGGTTAGGGTTAGGGTTAGGGTTAGGGTTAGGGTTAGGGTTAGGGTTAGGGTTAGGGTTAGGGTTAGGGTTAGGGTTAGGGTTAGGGTTAGGGTTAGGGTTAGGGTTAGGGTTAGGGTTAGGGTTAGGGTTAGGGTTAGGGTTAGGGTTAGGGTTAGGGTTAGGGTTAGGGTTAGGGTTAGGGTTAGGGTTAGGGTTAGGGTTAGGGTTAGGGTTAGGGTTAGGGTTAGGGTTAGGGTTAGGGTTAGGGTTAGGGTTAGGGTTAGGGTTAGGGTTAGGGTTAGGGTTAGGGTTAGGGTTAGGGTTAGGGTTAGGGTTAGGGTTAGGGTTAGGGTTAGGGTTAGGGTTAGGGTTAGGGTTAGGGTTAGGGTTAGGGTTAGGGTTAGGGTTAGGGTTAGGGTTAGGGTTAGGGTTAGGGTTAGGGTTAGGGTTAGGGTTAGGGTTAGGGTTAGGGTTAGGGTTAGGGTTAGGGTTAGGGTTAGGGTTAGGGTTAGGGTTAGGGTTAGGGTTAGGGTTAGGGTTAGGGTTAGGGTTAGGGTTAGGGTTAGGGTTAGGGTTAGGGTTAGGGTTAGGGTTAGGGTTAGGGTTAGGGTTAGGGTTAGGGTTAGGGTTAGGGTTAGGGTTAGGGTTAGGGTTAGGGTTAGGGTTAGGGTTAGGGTTAGGGTTAGGGTTAGGGTTAGGGTTAGGGTTAGGGTTAGGGTTAGGGTTAGGGTTAGGGTTAGGGTTAGGGTTAGGGTTAGGGTTAGGGTTAGGGTTAGGGTTAGGGTTAGGGTTAGGGTTAGGGTTAGGGTTAGGGTTAGGGTTAGGGTTAGGGTTAGGGTTAGGGTTAGGGTTAGGGTTAGGGTTAGGGTTAGGGTTAGGGTTAGGGTTAGGGTTAGGGTTAGGGTTAGGGTTAGGGTTAGGGTTAGGGTTAGGGTTAGGGTTAGGGTTAGGGTTAGGGTTAGGGTTAGGGTTAGGGTTAGGGTTAGGGTTAGGGTTAGGGTTAGGGTTAGGGTTAGGGTTAGGGTTAGGGTTAGGGTTAGGGTTAGGGTTAGGGTTAGGGTTAGGGTTAGGGTTAGGGTTAGGGTTAGGGTTAGGGTTAGGGTTAGGGTTAGGGTTAGGGTTAGGGTTAGGGTTAGGGTTAGGGTTAGGGTTAGGGTTAGGGTTAGGGTTAGGGTTAGGGTTAGGGTTAGGGTTAGGGTTAGGGTTAGGGTTAGGGTTAGGGTTAGGGTTAGGGTTAGGGTTAGGGTTAGGGTTAGGGTTAGGGTTAGGGTTAGGGTTAGGGTTAGGGTTAGGGTTAGGGTTAGGGTTAGGGTTAGGGTTAGGGTTAGGGTTAGGGTTAGGGTTAGGGTTAGGGTTAGGGTTAGGGTTAGGGTTAGGGTTAGGGTTAGGGTTAGGGTTAGGGTTAGGGTTAGGGTTAGGGTTAGGGTTAGGGTTAGGGTTAGGGTTAGGGTTAGGGTTAGGGTTAGGGTTAGGGTTAGGGTTAGGGTTAGGGTTAGGGTTAGGGTTAGGGTTAGGGTTAGGGTTAGGGTTAGGGTTAGGGTTAGGGTTAGGGTTAGGGTTAGGGTTAGGGTTAGGGTTAGGGTTAGGGTTAGGGTTAGGGTTAGGGTTAGGGTTAGGGTTAGGGTTAGGGTTAGGGTTAGGGTTAGGGTTAGGGTTAGGGTTAGGGTTAGGGTTAGGGTTAGGGTTAGGGTTAGGGTTAGGGTTAGGGTTAGGGTTAGGGTTAGGGTTAGGGTTAGGGTTAGGGTTAGGGTTAGGGTTAGGGTTAGGGTTAGGGTTAGGGTTAGGGTTAGGGTTAGGGTTAGGGTTAGGGTTAGGGTTAGGGTTAGGGTTAGGGTTAGGGTTAGGGTTAGGGTTAGGGTTAGGGTTAGGGTTAGGGTTAGGGTTAGGGTTAGGGTTAGGGTTAGGGTTAGGGTTAGGGTTAGGGTTAGGGTTAGGGTTAGGGTTAGGGTTAGGGTTAGGGTTAGGGTTAGGGTTAGGGTTAGGGTTAGGGTTAGGGTTAGGGTTAGGGTTAGGGTTAGGGTTAGGGTTAGGGTTAGGGTTAGGGTTAGGGTTAGGGTTAGGGTTAGGGTTAGGGTTAGGGTTAGGGTTAGGGTTAGGGTTAGGGTTAGGGTTAGGGTTAGGGTTAGGGTTAGGGTTAGGGTTAGGGTTAGGGTTAGGGTTAGGGTTAGGGTTAGGGTTAGGGTTAGGGTTAGGGTTAGGGTTAGGGTTAGGGTTAGGGTTAGGGTTAGGGTTAGGGTTAGGGTTAGGGTTAGGGTTAGGGTTAGGGTTAGGGTTAGGGTTAGGGTTAGGGTTAGGGTTAGGGTTAGGGTTAGGGTTAGGGTTAGGGTTAGGGTTAGGGTTAGGGTTAGGGTTAGGGTTAGGGTTAGGGTTAGGGTTAGGGTTAGGGTTAGGGTTAGGGTTAGGGTTAGGGTTAGGGTTAGGGTTAGGGTTAGGGTTAGGGTTAGGGTTAGGGTTAGGGTTAGGGTTAGGGTTAGGGTTAGGGTTAGGGTTAGGGTTAGGGTTAGGGTTAGGGTTAGGGTTAGGGTTAGGGTTAGGGTTAGGGTTAGGGTTAGGGTTAGGGTTAGGGTTAGGGTTAGGGTTAGGGTTAGGGTTAGGGTTAGGGTTAGGGTTAGGGTTAGGGTTAGGGTTAGGGTTAGGGTTAGGGTTAGGGTTAGGGTTAGGGTTAGGGTTAGGGTTAGGGTTAGGGTTAGGGTTAGGGTTAGGGTTAGGGTTAGGGTTAGGGTTAGGGTTAGGGTTAGGGTTAGGGTTAGGGTTAGGGTTAGGGTTAGGGTTAGGGTTAGGGTTAGGGTTAGGGTTAGGGTTAGGGTTAGGGTTAGGGTTAGGGTTAGGGTTAGGGTTAGGGTTAGGGTTAGGGTTAGGGTTAGGGTTAGGGTTAGGGTTAGGGTTAGGGTTAGGGTTAGGGTTAGGGTTAGGGTTAGGGTTAGGGTTAGGGTTAGGGTTAGGGTTAGGGTTAGGGTTAGGGTTAGGGTTAGGGTTAGGGTTAGGGTTAGGGTTAGGGTTAGGGTTAGGGTTAGGGTTAGGGTTAGGGTTAGGGTTAGGGTTAGGGTTAGGGTTAGGGTTAGGGTTAGGGTTAGGGTTAGGGTTAGGGTTAGGGTTAGGGTTAGGGTTAGGGTTAGGGTTAGGGTTAGGGTTAGGGTTAGGGTTAGGGTTAGGGTTAGGGTTAGGGTTAGGGTTAGGGTTAGGGTTAGGGTTAGGGTTAGGGTTAGGGTTAGGGTTAGGGTTAGGGTTAGGGTTAGGGTTAGGGTTAGGGTTAGGGTTAGGGTTAGGGTTAGGGTTAGGGTTAGGGTTAGGGTTAGGGTTAGGGTTAGGGTTAGGGTTAGGGTTAGGGTTAGGGTTAGGGTTAGGGTTAGGGTTAGGGTTAGGGTTAGGGTTAGGGTTAGGGTTAGGGTTAGGGTTAGGGTTAGGGTTAGGGTTAGGGTTAGGGTTAGGGTTAGGGTTAGGGTTAGGGTTAGGGTTAGGGTTAGGGTTAGGGTTAGGGTTAGGGTTAGGGTTAGGGTTAGGGTTAGGGTTAGGGTTAGGGTTAGGGTTAGGGTTAGGGTTAGGGTTAGGGTTAGGGTTAGGGTTAGGGTTAGGGTTAGGGTTAGGGTTAGGGTTAGGGTTAGGGTTAGGGTTAGGGTTAGGGTTAGGGTTAGGGTTAGGGTTAGGGTTAGGGTTAGGGTTAGGGTTAGGGTTAGGGTTAGGGTTAGGGTTAGGGTTAGGGTTAGGGTTAGGGTTAGGGTTAGGGTTAGGGTTAGGGTTAGGGTTAGGGTTAGGGTTAGGGTTAGGGTTAGGGTTAGGGTTAGGGTTAGGGTTAGGGTTAGGGTTAGGGTTAGGGTTAGGGTTAGGGTTAGGGTTAGGGTTAGGGTTAGGGTTAGGGTTAGGGTTAGGGTTAGGGTTAGGGTTAGGGTTAGGGTTAGGGTTAGGGTTAGGGTTAGGGTTAGGGTTAGGGTTAGGGTTAGGGTTAGGGTTAGGGTTAGGGTTAGGGTTAGGGTTAGGGTTAGGGTTAGGGTTAGGGTTAGGGTTAGGGTTAGGGTTAGGGTTAGGGTTAGGGTTAGGGTTAGGGTTAGGGTTAGGGTTAGGGTTAGGGTTAGGGTTAGGGTTAGGGTTAGGGTTAGGGTTAGGGTTAGGGTTAGGGTTAGGGTTAGGGTTAGGGTTAGGGTTAGGGTTAGGGTTAGGGTTAGGGTTAGGGTTAGGGTTAGGGTTAGGGTTAGGGTTAGGGTTAGGGTTAGGGTTAGGGTTAGGGTTAGGGTTAGGGTTAGGGTTAGGGTTAGGGTTAGGGTTAGGGTTAGGGTTAGGGTTAGGGTTAGGGTTAGGGTTAGGGTTAGGGTTAGGGTTAGGGTTAGGGTTAGGGTTAGGGTTAGGGTTAGGGTTAGGGTTAGGGTTAGGGTTAGGGTTAGGGTTAGGGTTAGGGTTAGGGTTAGGGTTAGGGTTAGGGTTAGGGTTAGGGTTAGGGTTAGGGTTAGGGTTAGGGTTAGGGTTAGGGTTAGGGTTAGGGTTAGGGTTAGGGTTAGGGTTAGGGTTAGGGTTAGGGTTAGGGTTAGGGTTAGGGTTAGGGTTAGGGTTAGGGTTAGGGTTAGGGTTAGGGTTAGGGTTAGGGTTAGGGTTAGGGTTAGGGTTAGGGTTAGGGTTAGGGTTAGGGTTAGGGTTAGGGTTAGGGTTAGGGTTAGGGTTAGGGTTAGGGTTAGGGTTAGGGTTAGGGTTAGGGTTAGGGTTAGGGTTAGGGTTAGGGTTAGGGTTAGGGTTAGGGTTAGGGTTAGGGTTAGGGTTAGGGTTAGGGTTAGGGTTAGGGTTAGGGTTAGGGTTAGGGTTAGGGTTAGGGTTAGGGTTAGGGTTAGGGTTAGGGTTAGGGTTAGGGTTAGGGTTAGGGTTAGGGTTAGGGTTAGGGTTAGGGTTAGGGTTAGGGTTAGGGTTAGGGTTAGGGTTAGGGTTAGGGTTAGGGTTAGGGTTAGGGTTAGGGTTAGGGTTAGGGTTAGGGTTAGGGTTAGGGTTAGGGTTAGGGTTAGGGTTAGGGTTAGGGTTAGGGTTAGGGTTAGGGTTAGGGTTAGGGTTAGGGTTAGGGTTAGGGTTAGGGTTAGGGTTAGGGTTAGGGTTAGGGTTAGGGTTAGGGTTAGGGTTAGGGTTAGGGTTAGGGTTAGGGTTAGGGTTAGGGTTAGGGTTAGGGTTAGGGTTAGGGTTAGGGTTAGGGTTAGGGTTAGGGTTAGGGTTAGGGTTAGGGTTAGGGTTAGGGTTAGGGTTAGGGTTAGGGTTAGGGTTAGGGTTAGGGTTAGGGTTAGGGTTAGGGTTAGGGTTAGGGTTAGGGTTAGGGTTAGGGTTAGGGTTAGGGTTAGGGTTAGGGTTAGGGTTAGGGTTAGGGTTAGGGTTAGGGTTAGGGTTAGGGTTAGGGTTAGGGTTAGGGTTAGGGTTAGGGTTAGGGTTAGGGTTAGGGTTAGGGTTAGGGTTAGGGTTAGGGTTAGGGTTAGGGTTAGGGTTAGGGTTAGGGTTAGGGTTAGGGTTAGGGTTAGGGTTAGGGTTAGGGTTAGGGTTAGGGTTAGGGTTAGGGTTAGGGTTAGGGTTAGGGTTAGGGTTAGGGTTAGGGTTAGGGTTAGGGTTAGGGTTAGGGTTAGGGTTAGGGTTAGGGTTAGGGTTAGGGTTAGGGTTAGGGTTAGGGTTAGGGTTAGGGTTAGGGTTAGGGTTAGGGTTAGGGTTAGGGTTAGGGTTAGGGTTAGGGTTAGGGTTAGGGTTAGGGTTAGGGTTAGGGTTAGGGTTAGGGTTAGGGTTAGGGTTAGGGTTAGGGTTAGGGTTAGGGTTAGGGTTAGGGTTAGGGTTAGGGTTAGGGTTAGGGTTAGGGTTAGGGTTAGGGTTAGGGTTAGGGTTAGGGTTAGGGTTAGGGTTAGGGTTAGGGTTAGGGTTAGGGTTAGGGTTAGGGTTAGGGTTAGGGTTAGGGTTAGGGTTAGGGTTAGGGTTAGGGTTAGGGTTAGGGTTAGGGTTAGGGTTAGGGTTAGGGTTAGGGTTAGGGTTAGGGTTAGGGTTAGGGTTAGGGTTAGGGTTAGGGTTAGGGTTAGGGTTAGGGTTAGGGTTAGGGTTAGGGTTAGGGTTAGGGTTAGGGTTAGGGTTAGGGTTAGGGTTAGGGTTAGGGTTAGGGTTAGGGTTAGGGTTAGGGTTAGGGTTAGGGTTAGGGTTAGGGTTAGGGTTAGGGTTAGGGTTAGGGTTAGGGTTAGGGTTAGGGTTAGGGTTAGGGTTAGGGTTAGGGTTAGGGTTAGGGTTAGGGTTAGGGTTAGGGTTAGGGTTAGGGTTAGGGTTAGGGTTAGGGTTAGGGTTAGGGTTAGGGTTAGGGTTAGGGTTAGGGTTAGGGTTAGGGTTAGGGTTAGGGTTAGGGTTAGGGTTAGGGTTAGGGTTAGGGTTAGGGTTAGGGTTAGGGTTAGGGTTAGGGTTAGGGTTAGGGTTAGGGTTAGGGTTAGGGTTAGGGTTAGGGTTAGGGTTAGGGTTAGGGTTAGGGTTAGGGTTAGGGTTAGGGTTAGGGTTAGGGTTAGGGTTAGGGTTAGGGTTAGGGTTAGGGTTAGGGTTAGGGTTAGGGTTAGGGTTAGGGTTAGGGTTAGGGTTAGGGTTAGGGTTAGGGTTAGGGTTAGGGTTAGGGTTAGGGTTAGGGTTAGGGTTAGGGTTAGGGTTAGGGTTAGGGTTAGGGTTAGGGTTAGGGTTAGGGTTAGGGTTAGGGTTAGGGTTAGGGTTAGGGTTAGGGTTAGGGTTAGGGTTAGGGTTAGGGTTAGGGTTAGGGTTAGGGTTAGGGTTAGGGTTAGGGTTAGGGTTAGGGTTAGGGTTAGGGTTAGGGTTAGGGTTAGGGTTAGGGTTAGGGTTAGGGTTAGGGTTAGGGTTAGGGTTAGGGTTAGGGTTAGGGTTAGGGTTAGGGTTAGGGTTAGGGTTAGGGTTAGGGTTAGGGTTAGGGTTAGGGTTAGGGTTAGGGTTAGGGTTAGGGTTAGGGTTAGGGTTAGGGTTAGGGTTAGGGTTAGGGTTAGGGTTAGGGTTAGGGTTAGGGTTAGGGTTAGGGTTAGGGTTAGGGTTAGGGTTAGGGTTAGGGTTAGGGTTAGGGTTAGGGTTAGGGTTAGGGTTAGGGTTAGGGTTAGGGTTAGGGTTAGGGTTAGGGTTAGGGTTAGGGTTAGGGTTAGGGTTAGGGTTAGGGTTAGGGTTAGGGTTAGGGTTAGGGTTAGGGTTAGGGTTAGGGTTAGGGTTAGGGTTAGGGTTAGGGTTAGGGTTAGGGTTAGGGTTAGGGTTAGGGTTAGGGTTAGGGTTAGGGTTAGGGTTAGGGTTAGGGTTAGGGTTAGGGTTAGGGTTAGGGTTAGGGTTAGGGTTAGGGTTAGGGTTAGGGTTAGGGTTAGGGTTAGGGTTAGGGTTAGGGTTAGGGTTAGGGTTAGGGTTAGGGTTAGGGTTAGGGTTAGGGTTAGGGTTAGGGTTAGGGTTAGGGTTAGGGTTAGGGTTAGGGTTAGGGTTAGGGTTAGGGTTAGGGTTAGGGTTAGGGTTAGGGTTAGGGTTAGGGTTAGGGTTAGGGTTAGGGTTAGGGTTAGGGTTAGGGTTAGGGTTAGGGTTAGGGTTAGGGTTAGGGTTAGGGTTAGGGTTAGGGTTAGGGTTAGGGTTAGGGTTAGGGTTAGGGTTAGGGTTAGGGTTAGGGTTAGGGTTAGGGTTAGGGTTAGGGTTAGGGTTAGGGTTAGGGTTAGGGTTAGGGTTAGGGTTAGGGTTAGGGTTAGGGTTAGGGTTAGGGTTAGGGTTAGGGTTAGGGTTAGGGTTAGGGTTAGGGTTAGGGTTAGGGTTAGGGTTAGGGTTAGGGTTAGGGTTAGGGTTAGGGTTAGGGTTAGGGTTAGGGTTAGGGTTAGGGTTAGGGTTAGGGTTAGGGTTAGGGTTAGGGTTAGGGTTAGGGTTAGGGTTAGGGTTAGGGTTAGGGTTAGGGTTAGGGTTAGGGTTAGGGTTAGGGTTAGGGTTAGGGTTAGGGTTAGGGTTAGGGTTAGGGTTAGGGTTAGGGTTAGGGTTAGGGTTAGGGTTAGGGTTAGGGTTAGGGTTAGGGTTAGGGTTAGGGTTAGGGTTAGGGTTAGGGTTAGGGTTAGGGTTAGGGTTAGGGTTAGGGTTAGGGTTAGGGTTAGGGTTAGGGTTAGGGTTAGGGTTAGGGTTAGGGTTAGGGTTAGGGTTAGGGTTAGGGTTAGGGTTAGGGTTAGGGTTAGGGTTAGGGTTAGGGTTAGGGTTAGGGTTAGGGTTAGGGTTAGGGTTAGGGTTAGGGTTAGGGTTAGGGTTAGGGTTAGGGTTAGGGTTAGGGTTAGGGTTAGGGTTAGGGTTAGGGTTAGGGTTAGGGTTAGGGTTAGGGTTAGGGTTAGGGTTAGGGTTAGGGTTAGGGTTAGGGTTAGGGTTAGGGTTAGGGTTAGGGTTAGGGTTAGGGTTAGGGTTAGGGTTAGGGTTAGGGTTAGGGTTAGGGTTAGGGTTAGGGTTAGGGTTAGGGTTAGGGTTAGGGTTAGGGTTAGGGTTAGGGTTAGGGTTAGGGTTAGGGTTAGGGTTAGGGTTAGGGTTAGGGTTAGGGTTAGGGTTAGGGTTAGGGTTAGGGTTAGGGTTAGGGTTAGGGTTAGGGTTAGGGTTAGGGTTAGGGTTAGGGTTAGGGTTAGGGTTAGGGTTAGGGTTAGGGTTAGGGTTAGGGTTAGGGTTAGGGTTAGGGTTAGGGTTAGGGTTAGGGTTAGGGTTAGGGTTAGGGTTAGGGTTAGGGTTAGGGTTAGGGTTAGGGTTAGGGTTAGGGTTAGGGTTAGGGTTAGGGTTAGGGTTAGGGTTAGGGTTAGGGTTAGGGTTAGGGTTAGGGTTAGGGTTAGGGTTAGGGTTAGGGTTAGGGTTAGGGTTAGGGTTAGGGTTAGGGTTAGGGTTAGGGTTAGGGTTAGGGTTAGGGTTAGGGTTAGGGTTAGGGTTAGGGTTAGGGTTAGGGTTAGGGTTAGGGTTAGGGTTAGGGTTAGGGTTAGGGTTAGGGTTAGGGTTAGGGTTAGGGTTAGGGTTAGGGTTAGGGTTAGGGTTAGGGTTAGGGTTAGGGTTAGGGTTAGGGTTAGGGTTAGGGTTAGGGTTAGGGTTAGGGTTAGGGTTAGGGTTAGGGTTAGGGTTAGGGTTAGGGTTAGGGTTAGGGTTAGGGTTAGGGTTAGGGTTAGGGTTAGGGTTAGGGTTAGGGTTAGGGTTAGGGTTAGGGTTAGGGTTAGGGTTAGGGTTAGGGTTAGGGTTAGGGTTAGGGTTAGGGTTAGGGTTAGGGTTAGGGTTAGGGTTAGGGTTAGGGTTAGGGTTAGGGTTAGGGTTAGGGTTAGGGTTAGGGTTAGGGTTAGGGTTAGGGTTAGGGTTAGGGTTAGGTTAGGGTTAGGGTTAGGGTTAGGGTTAGGGTTAGGGTTAGGGTTAGGGTTAGGGTTAGGGTTAGGGTTAGGGTTAGGGTTAGGGTTAGGGTTAGGGTTAGGGTTAGGGTTAGGGTTAGGGTTAGGGTTAGGGTTAGGGTTAGGGTTAGGGTTAGGGTTAGGGTTAGGGTTAGGGTTAGGGTTAGGGTTAGGGTTAGGGTTAGGGTTAGGGTTAGGGTTAGGGTTAGGGTTAGGGTTAGGGTTAGGGTTAGGGTTAGGGTTAGGGTTAGGGTTAGGGTTAGGGTTAGGGTTAGGGTTAGGGTTAGGGTTAGGGTTAGGGTTAGGGTTAGGGTTAGGGTTAGGGTTAGGGTTAGGGTTAGGGTTAGGGTTAGGGTTAGGGTTAGGGTTAGGGTTAGGGTTAGGGTTAGGGTTAGGGTTAGGGTTAGGGTTAGGGTTAGGGTTAGGGTTAGGGTTAGGGTTAGGGTTAGGGTTAGGGTTAGGGTTAGGGTTAGGGTTAGGGTTAGGGTTAGGGTTAGGGTTAGGGTTAGGGTTAGGGTTAGGGTTAGGGTTAGGGTTAGGGTTAGGGTTAGGGTTAGGGTTAGGGTTAGGGTTAGGGTTAGGGTTAGGGTTAGGGTTAGGGTTAGGGTTAGGGTTAGGGTTAGGGTTAGGGTTAGGGTTAGGGTTAGGGTTAGGGTTAGGGTTAGGGTTAGGGTTAGGGTTAGGGTTAGGGTTAGGGTTAGGGTTAGGGTTAGGGTTAGGGTTAGGGTTAGGGTTAGGGTTAGGGTTAGGGTTAGGGTTAGGGTTAGGGTTAGGGTTAGGGTTAGGGTTAGGGTTAGGGTTAGGGTTAGGGTTAGGGTTAGGGTTAGGGTTAGGGTTAGGGTTAGGGTTAGGGTTAGGGTTAGGGTTAGGGTTAGGGTTAGGGTTAGGGTTAGGGTTAGGGTTAGGGTTAGGGTTAGGGTTAGGGTTAGGGTTAGGGTTAGGGTTAGGGTTAGGGTTAGGGTTAGGGTTAGGGTTAGGGTTAGGGTTAGGGTTAGGGTTAGGGTTAGGGTTAGGGTTAGGGTTAGGGTTAGGGTTAGGGTTAGGGTTAGGGTTAGGGTTAGGGTTAGGGTTAGGGTTAGGGTTAGGGTTAGGGTTAGGGTTAGGGTTAGGGTTAGGGTTAGGGTTAGGGTTAGGGTTAGGGTTAGGGTTAGGGTTAGGGTTAGGGTTAGGGTTAGGGTTAGGGTTAGGGTTAGGGTTAGGGTTAGGGTTAGGGTTAGGGTTAGGGTTAGGGTTAGGGTTAGGGTTAGGGTTAGGGTTAGGGTTAGGGTTAGGGTTAGGGTTAGGGTTAGGGTTAGGGTTAGGGTTAGGGTTAGGGTTAGGGTTAGGGTTAGGGTTAGGGTTAGGGTTAGGGTTAGGGTTAGGGTTAGGGTTAGGGTTAGGGTTAGGGTTAGGGTTAGGGTTAGGGTTAGGGTTAGGGTTAGGGTTAGGGTTAGGGTTAGGGTTAGGGTTAGGGTTAGGGTTAGGGTTAGGGTTAGGGTTAGGGTTAGGGTTAGGGTTAGGGTTAGGGTTAGGGTTAGGGTTAGGGTTAGGGTTAGGGTTAGGGTTAGGGTTAGGGTTAGGGTTAGGGTTAGGGTTAGGGTTAGGGTTAGGGTTAGGGTTAGGGTTAGGGTTAGGGTTAGGGTTAGGGTTAGGGTTAGGGTTAGGGTTAGGGTTAGGGTTAGGGTTAGGGTTAGGGTTAGGGTTAGGGTTAGGGTTAGGGTTAGGGTTAGGGTTAGGGTTAGGGTTAGGGTTAGGGTTAGGGTTAGGGTTAGGGTTAGGGTTAGGGTTAGGGTTAGGGTTAGGGTTAGGGTTAGGGTTAGGGTTAGGGTTAGGGTTAGGGTTAGGGTTAGGGTTAGGGTTAGGGTTAGGGTTAGGGTTAGGGTTAGGGTTAAAAAAAAGGTTAGGGTTAGGGTTAGGG